>NW_024070213.1:86462688-86507147 GCF_014754425.2 Oryx dammah | reverse complement strand
AGCTTCAACAGCAGCAGCAGCAACAGCAGCTTCAACAGCAGCAGCAGATGGGCCTCTTGAGCCAGAGTCGAGCTTTACTGTCTCCTCAACAACAGCAGCAGCAGCAGCAACAGATGACACTTGGCCCTGGCGTGCCAGCCAAGCCTCTGCAACACTTTTCTAGCCCCGGAGCCCTGGGCCCAACCCTCATCCTAACGGGCAAGGAACAAAGCATCGTAGAGACGGCTCTTCCTTCAGAGGCCAGTGAGGGGCCCTCCACACATCAGGGAGGGCCCTTACCAATGGGGACTGTACCAGAGTCCGTGGCCACTGAACCAGGAGAGGTGAAGCCCTCACTGTCTGGGGACTCACAACTCCTGCTTGTCCAGCCCCAGGCCCAGCCTCAGCCCAATCCTCTGCAGCTGCAGCCACCTCTGAGGCTCCCAGGACAACAGCAGCCACCAGTTAACTTGCTCCACACAGCAGGCGCAGGAAGCCATGGGCAACCAGGCAGTGGATCATCCGAGGCCTCGTCTGTGCCCCACCTACTGGCCCAGTCCTCTGTTTCCTTAGGGGAACAGCCTGGATCCGTGACCCAGAACCTTCTGAGCTCCCAACAGCCCCTTGGACTAGAGCGGCCTATGCAAAACAACATAGGGCCACAGCCTGCCAAGCCGGGATCTGTCCCGCAGTCTGGGCAGAGCCTACCAGGGGCTGGGGTCATGCCTACAGTGGGTCAGCTTCGGGCACAGCTCCAAGGAGTCTTGGCCAAAAACCCACAGCTGCGGCATTTGAGTCCTCAGCAGCAGCAGCAGCTCCACGCGCTTCTCATGCAGAGGCAGCTACAGCAGAGTCAGGCAGCACGCCAGGCCCCACCCTACCAGGAGCCTGGGACCCAGCCCTCTCCCCTTCAAGGCCTCCTGGGCCGCCAGCCCCAACTTGGGGGCTTCCCTGGATCCCAGACAGGCCCTCTTCAGGAGCTAGGGGCCGGGCTTCGACCTCAGGGCCCACCCCGACTCCCTGCCCCACAAGGAGCCTTATCCACAGGACCAGTTCTTGGTCCTGTCCATCCCACGCCTCCACCATCCAGCCCCCAAGAGCCAAAGAGACCTTCCTCCCAATTACCTTCCCCTAGCTCCCAGCTCCCCTCAGAGGCCCAGCTCCCTATCACCCAGCCTGGAACCCCCAAGCCCCAGGGGCCACCCTTGGAGCTTCCTCCTGGGAGGGTCTCACCTGCTGCTGCCCAGCTTGCGGATACCTTCTTTGGCAAGGGACTGGGACCTTGGGACCCCCCAGACCACCTAGCAGAAGCCCAGAAGCTGGAGCAAAGCAGCCTGGTACCTGGGCATCTGGACCAGGTGAATGGACAGGTGGTACCTGAGCCACCACATCTCAACATCAAGCAGGAGCCTCGGGAAGAGCCGTGTGCCCTGGGGTCCCAGGCGGTGAAGAGGGAGGCCAACGGGGAGCCTGTAGGGGCACCAGGTACCAGCAACCACCTCCTGCTGGCAGGGCCCCGCTCAGAAGCCGGGCATCTGCTCTTGCAGAAGCTTCTACGAGCAAAGAATGTGCAACTCAGCACTGGGCGGGGGCCCGAGGGGCTGCGAGCTGAGATCAACGGGCACATTGACAGCAAGCTTGCTGGGCTGGAGCAGAAACTGCAGGGTACCCCCAGCACCAAGGAGGTGAGTACTCCAGTTAGAGTGGAGCAGACAGTGTGGGGCCTGGAGCCCAAGGGCAGAGCAAGCAGGTCTGGGTGAAACCAGAGGTGAGGGCTCTGAGGGGCACGGTGGCCTTCACTGTGGGTTTTTCCGGCTTAGGATACAGCAGCAAGGAAGCCTTTGACACCGAAGCCCAAGCGGGTACAGAAGGCAAGCGACAGGTTGGTGAGCTCCCGAAAGAAGCTGCGGAAGGAGGACGGGGTCAGGGCCAGCGAGGCCTTGCTGAAACAGCTGAAACAGGTGACCCCCAGGAGCCAGTCCCCTGGTCCCATCCCAGGATAGGGGCAGCCTGGCCCCCAGCTGTGCAGTAGCAGAGAGGTACATGCTGCGGGATTCCAACCTTGTCATCTTGCCCCTTCTAGGAGCTGTCCCTGCTGCCCCTCACGGAGCCTACCATCACCGCCAACTTTAGCCTCTTTGCTCCCTTTGGCAGCGGCTGCCCGATCAGTGGGCAGTGCCAGCTGAGGGGGGCCTTCGGAAGTGGGGTGCTGCCCACGGGCCCTGACTACTATTCCCAGCTGCTTACCAAGGTCAGAAAAATGGCAGTACCTTTTGGGGATGATGAGGTTCTTGGGGAGGTAGAATTGGGGGTGGCAGACTTGAGCAAAGGGCTGATAGAATGTGGGGCCAGGAGATTATGTCAGTCTCCCTATGCCATCTTGCACACAACACCCCACCCCGCCCCCAGAATAACCTGAGTAACCCGCCGACACCACCCTCGTCGCTGCCCCCCACCCCACCCCCATCGGTGCAGCAGAAGATGGTTAATGGCGTCACTCCGTCTGAAGAGCTGGGGGAGCACCCCAAGGATGCCGCCTCTGCCCGGGATACTGAAGGGGTGCTGAGGGGTAAGTCAGGAGCAGAGTGGGCTGCCTCTCGGCCCCATCTTGGGGGCTAGGGTCCTGTGGTAGGGTTTGAGGTAGGAGTGGACTGTGTGTTGCTCTGTGTGCATACACAACAGATGGTACTTGAGATAGGAAGGGCCTCTTCGAGACTGATTTGTTGGAGCCAAGGAGGGGCTTCTGGAGTCCAGAGCAAAGGCGGCAGGGCAGGGAGAATACTAATGAAGCTTTTGTTTTTGAGGAATGACCAAGTTTCCTTACCCACAGGGTATGAACTCCAGTCAGATCTGCATTTGAACTCTGGCTCCTGCATTCATTTAGCTGTGCTACTGCAGCCAAGTAACTTGATTGACTTGTGTGAGCCTCAATTTTCTCACTCTAAAATAAAAATAATACTTAATGGAGTTGTTGAAAGACTATAACCAATGAGCGTACACTGCAGAGTACACTCTTTAGAAAGGCTCAATAAATTTATAGCTTATGTACCCCAAACTGGTAGATGGGTGGATGAGTAGATAGTGGTCATAGAACTGAGCTAGATCTTGGACCCGTTAGGCTTGAAACATGTGGGAGAAAGCACCAGCAGCTCTGGCCTGACCTCAGCCTGACTTTTCTTCTCCTACCTACCCTGCAGATGCTTCAGAAGTGAAAAGTCTAGACCTGCTGGCCGCTTTGCCTACGCCCCCTCACAATCAGACTGAGGATGTCAGGTGCGGAAGGGGTAGAGATGGGGATGAGGAATTGGGGTGGGGGACCAATTCCTCATTTTTCCTTGTTTTTTCTTTTGACCAATGGCAGATTTCAAATAGAGCTGTAACATCCACAAATCTCTAGATTTGGGAGGGGTCACCTGCTGGGCTGAGGCAGTGAGTGTCTACTTTCGGCCCACAGGATGGAGAGTGATGAGGACAGCGATTCTCCTGACAGCATCGTGCCAGCTTCATCCCCTGAGAGCATCCTGGGGGAGGAGGCCCCCCGTTTCCCTCAGCTGGGCTCAGGCCGGTGGGAACAGGATGACCGGGCTCTCTCCCCCGTCATCCCCATCATTCCTCGGGCCAGCATTCCAGGTAGAGGTGACTCTGGGCCTGGACCCGGCCTGGCCTGGCCAGGCTGCATTGTCAGAGGTCAGGGAGTGAGGCAGCTGGAGCTTAAGCAGGTCCCTCTTTGTCACTCAGTCTTCCCAGAGAGCAAACCTTACGGGGTCCTGGATCTGGAGGCCACCAGGAAGCTGCCTGCCCCAACTTGGGAAAAGGGCAAAGGAAGCGAGGTGTCAGTCATGCTGACGGTTTCTGCTGCTGCCGCCAAGGTATGTCCTGGGGATGCCTCGGGGGCCAGGAGAGGATGCCAGTCAGAGGGCAGTCCCAGGAGCTTCTCTGGATAAATCCAGTCATTTAAACCTGTGTATTGAGGACCTCCTGTGAATGAAAGCCTGAGCCGGAGTGTGGGATTAGAAAAAATGTAGCACAAGGGGCTGCCCTGCCCTCAAGGAGCTCACAGTTCAGGGGTAAAGTGCTACCAAACATGTCCCCCCAGTCACATTGCATGGAATTCTGTTTTTTTGAAAATGTTATCAGGGTCTTGTGATCAAAGGAAGTTGGAAATCTCCGTTAAAATAGCAAAACAGTTTTCTTTATTACAAGGCTCTGCAGATCCTTTACTTCGCTAATGTGTACTGGGACTTTCCAAGGGGTGGACGCAGTGTGTCATTTCCTAAGCCCAGTTGCCGCAGGTCTCTTGCTGTGAGCTCCCGGGAATGCCCACAGCGATTTGAGAAAGGCTGCCTTTAAAGGAGGTGCATGAGAAGAAGCCAGATGGCTCAGGGGCAGGACTGACGGGCCACTTAGGGAGCTGCGTTCTGGGTGTTGTGGTCCCCACCAAGCTGGTGATAGTTCTCACTCTGCCGCTCTGCCGACATGGCTGTCATATCCCCTTTCCTGCCCTGGCAGAACCTGAATGGCATGATGGTGGCAGTGGCAGAGCTGCTGAGCATGAAGATCCCCAATTCCTATGAGGTGCTGTTCCCAGAGAGCCCTGCCCGGGCCGGCATCGAGCCTAAGAAGGGGGAGGCTGAGGGCCCTTGTGAGTATGGCAGAAAAACTCCTTGGGGCCCGCGGGGAGTGATAGTGGTGGCAGTCTCTGACCCCTTCCTTCCTGCAGGTGGGAAAGAAAAGAGTCTGGGAGGCAAGAGCCCAGAGGCTGGCCCTGATTGGCTGAAGCAGTTTGATGCTGTGTTGCCTGGCTATACACTCAAGAGTCAGTTAGACATCTTGAGTCTCCTCAAACAGGTGGGTCTGTTGGAAGAAGACGGGGTGGGTATCTGGCTAGGACAGAGGAGGCAGAGGGCTTTGGGGTGAGTGGAATCTGGGTGGGAGGAGAGAGGTGACTAGTTAATTGAGGAGCCAGCACTAACGGTACAGGGCTCTCCTATCTTCCCATAGGAGAGCCCTGCCCCAGAGCCCCCCACCCAGCACAGCTACACCTACAACGTCTCCAACCTGGATGTGCGACAGCTCTCGGCCCCACCTCCTGAAGAACCCTCCCCACCCCCTTCCCCTCTGGCACCCTCTCCTGCCAGCCCCCCTGCTGAACCCTTGGTTGAACTTCCAGCTGAACCCTCAGCTGAGCCAGCGATCCCCTCGCCTCTGCCACTGGCCTCGTCCCCTGAATCTACCCGGCCCAAGCCCCGAGCCCGGCCTCCTGAGGAAGGTGAAGATTCCCGGCCCCCTCGCCTCAAGAAGTGGAAGGGGGTGCGCTGGAAGCGGCTCCGGCTGCTGCTGACTATCCAGAAAGGTGGTGTGCGGCAGGAGGATGAGCGGGAAGTGGCTGAGTTCATGGAACAGCTTGGCACAGCCTTGCGACCTGACAAGGTGCCTCGAGACATGCGGCGCTGCTGCTTCTGTCATGAGGAGGGGGATGGGGCCACGGATGGGCCTGCCCGCCTGCTGAACCTGGACTTGGACTTGTGGGTGCACCTCAACTGTGCCCTGTGGTCCACAGAGGTGTATGAGACCCAGGGCGGGGCGCTGATGAACGTGGAGGTTGCCCTGCACCGAGGCCTGCTCACCAAGTGCTCCCTGTGCCAGCGCACCGGTGCCACCAGCAGCTGCAATCGAATGCGTTGCCCCAACGTCTACCATTTTGCCTGCGCCATCCGCGCCAAGTGCATGTTCTTCAAGGACAAGACCATGCTCTGTCCAATGCATAAGATCAAGGGGCCCTGTGAGCAGGAGCTGAGCTCTTTTGCTGTCTTCCGGAGGGTCTACATCGAGCGGGATGAGGTGAAGCAGATTGCCAGCATCATCCAGCGGGGAGAGCGGCTGCACATGTTCCGGGTGGGCGGCCTTGTGTTCCACGCCATCGGACAGCTGCTTCCCCACCAGATGGCCGACTTCCACAGTGCCACTGCCCTCTATCCAGTGGGCTACGAGGCCACTCGCATCTACTGGAGCCTCCGCACTAACAACCGCCGCTGCTGCTACCGCTGCTCCATCGGCGAGAACAATGGGCGGCCAGAGTTCGTGATCAAAGTCATGGAGCAGGGCCTGGAGGACATGGTCTTCACGGACGCCTCTCCCCAGGGTGAGCACAGGACCCTTACAGCCATAGTATAGCTTTGGGCGAGTTTCTCCCAGAGTCACCTTTCCGATGTTGAGACGAGACCTTCAGGGTCCTTATTGAGTGATCTTGTTCCCCAACCTCCGGCAGGTAGAGGTCTCTTGAAGTTCTCCAGAGAAAGTGTTTTGGCCTTTCTCAGCCACTTTGAATTCTCTATGTAACTGAAGATACTTTGCTTCTCTGACTATACATATTCCAGCTCCTTTTCTTAATCTCAGTGGATCTAAAGGATATGGATCTGAGACCCTGTTGCCCAGTTTACCCAATCTCATTTTAGGCTTGAGTTCCTTACGGTTGCTTTCCCCTGGATAAAATCTTTTGATCTTGGTTTCGGTATTAATGGTAAAAGTAACAGAATTAACGTTGTAGTGAGCATGTATTATGTGCCACAAACTGAGCTCAGTGGTTTATGTAAGTTATTTTGTTCCTGCAACCCCTCAAGGTAAGTACTATTATTATGCCAAGTTTATACATAAACTGAGTAGTGGAGAGATTTAAGTAGTGGGTTAGCCAAAAAAATTCGTTCAGGTTTTAAAAAAAACCTGAACAGACTTTTTCACCAACCCAATATTTGCCTTAAGGGCCCCATGGCCAGTATTAGAACCTGAACCTAAGTCTTGTCACTCCAGAACATGCCTGGAGCTTGAGTTGCTCTGGCTCTCATATAAGGTACATGGACTGTGTTGGGTATCCTGGGTCCTGGGTTCATGTTTCTGTGTCACAAGGCTCTCTGATGCCCCTCCAGAGTGGGAAACCTCCTGGCTTGTTGAGGGAGACTGAGACTGGGAGGCCAAGAGAGGTTCCTGAAGAACCACACACCCTCTTGATAGCAAGGTGGGCAGGCTACAGAAAACCACCCTAGCATTGGATGGAGGTTAGGGCTGAGGTCAGTAAGCAGAAGTTGCCTCTGAGGGCTGCTGTCTTTCCTTGTCTCTTAGCTGTTTGGAATCGCATCATTGAGCCTGTGGCAGCCATGAGGAAAGAGGCCGACATGCTGCGTCTCTTCCCCGAGTACCTGAAAGGCGAGGAGCTCTTTGGGCTGACAGTGCACGCCGTGTTGCGCATAGCTGAATCAGTAAGGAAAGGGCCGGGGGCTGGCGGCTGGTGGCTGGGGGCCGGTAGGGCCCTGGAAATGTTGGTCTTGCCCCAGAAGTGCTCAGGCTGAAGTGAGTGTGACCTGTGCCCACAGCTGCCTGGAGTGGAAAGCTGTCAAAATTATTTATTCCGCTATGGACGCCACCCCCTGATGGAGCTACCGCTCATGATCAACCCCACTGGCTGTGCTCGGTCAGAGCCTAAAATCCTCACACACTACAAACGGTGAGCTTGTGAGGCTGGACCAAGGGTTGTGGGTATGTGGTTGGTAGGGCCCGCTGGCTAATTACGAGTGTTTGGGGTTACAGATCAGAGTTCCCTCAGAAAGAATGGGGGTTCACTCTAGCCTTCTGACTTGAGGGTATACAGGTATCACTAGGGTATCCTTTTCCTCCCCCAGCCTCTCAGGTGCTTGGGGTTGACCTGCATCTAGGGACACTTCTCGGGTGTCCTGGGAATGGCCCTTGGGGAGGTTCTGGGTAGACAGTGGTGAGATCTTATGTATAAAGGACCCAGATGCCACCTTCCTCTCCTGTGTTGCTTCCAGGGGGCCTGTGATTCTCCCCAGCCTGAGACAGATGCCCATGAGTGCTAGATTCACCTTCCCGTCCCCAGGCTGAGTTGGTGTCAAAAATAAATAATTAGGAATATAATAGAAAAAAATAATAAAACCTTACATTTGTATAGCACTTTATACTTTTTTTTTCAAAGCGTTTTCACATCCATTATCTCATTTGATCCTCACAACAACCTTATGAGGTAGGTAGGGCAGGTGGTATTATCCCCATTTACAGCTGAGAAAACTGAGACCCAGAAAGGTTAAGTGACTAGACAAAGGTCACAGCTGGGACCAGAGCCTTACTTCTTGACTTGTGGTTCACTGTTCTTGCTGTGTACCACAGTAGCCTGACCTTGGTCCCTGGGTAGAGGGAGGCAGAATCCATGAGAGGAGGGCTGTCTTGAAGGTCTTCGGTTGCTCTTTGGGCTGTCGTAGAGCGTCAGACTCTAGCCCTGCCAGCCCTGGTCCCTGATGCTCTACACCAGTGGTTTTCAAACTGTGTTTCAGAAAGCCCTGGAACACACAGAGTGGGCAGAACTTGGCCCTCTCCATGCATAACTCCCCCCTTCCCCATATTGGATTCAACCAGAAGAGTTCCGTTTCCATCTAGTTTATGTATTGGCATTCCTGTAATGTTTTGTTAAAAAAAAAAACAAAAAACAAGATTTCTGCTGTATGAGAAAGAGTCAGTTTGAAAACCACTGCTCTGGGATGGGCAAGAACTTGGCTGGTGCCCTAGGGTGGTGAAATGGCATCCTGCTAGGCAGCAGTCATTCCCCTGCACTGAGCCATCTGCACAGAGCCCACTGTTATGGCGGAGAAAGGGAACAGTCTAAAGAAAGGAAAGGATACCACCATTTGGCTGTGAATTCAAGGCCAGTTTTAATTCAAATCCAGCCCAGTGTGGTAGACATGGCCCCTGTTTGCGGAGCTTCCAGCATGAGCAGGAGATAGGACTCAGAGATCTGAACAAATCCGTTAGCCTAAATTCCAGGCCTGGGCTGCTCATGAGCATGGCCTTGAGTCTGGTTTGGCAGGAGGGTGGTAGAAGGTGGGGAGATGGGAGAGCAGGCTCAGTGTAGGGGAATCAGTGCCCCTCCCCTCCCTTCACACCCCACCCTGCCATCCTGGGCTCTCTCCGCCACACAGGGTGTTGGAAGGGTCCCCGTAGCTAGTTGCTGCCTCACCACAGCCAAGACTCGGATGCCTCTACTCCACTCCCAAGGCAGCACGCGCCCTCATTGGAGTGTTACATGTCCCAGGGAGGAAGCGGGTGGTGTGTGCCTGGTCTGGGCTAGAGCTGTCTTGTCATGGACTATGGACTGTATCACCTCCCAGGCCCCACACTCTGAACAGCACCAGCATGTCCAAGGCATATCAGAGCACCTTCACAGGCGAGACCAACACCCCGTACAGCAAGCAGTTTGTGCACTCCAAGTCATCTCAGTACCGGCGGCTGCGCACTGAGTGGAAGAACAATGTCTACCTGGCTCGCTCCCGTATCCAGGGTCTGGGTCTCTATGCAGCCAAGGACCTAGAAAAGCACACAATGGTCATCGAGTACATTGGCACCATCATTCGCAATGAGGTGGCCAACCGGCGGGAGAAAATCTATGAGGAGCAGGTATGGGCTGGCAGAGGGGCCATCATGGTGCATTTAGCCAAGGGGCAGGGGGCAGGACTGAGGCCAGAGGAGCAGGTGGAAAGCTGCTGTGGGAAGAGGAGGGGAGAGGCAGGAGAAAGGAAGAGTAAGAAATAAAGATGAGCTCACTGCCCAAGCCCACCACCTGACCCCACCACCACCTCTGCTGCCCTTCTCTGATATTCTTGCCCCTTTTGCAACCTCTGCCTTTCTAGAATCGAGGCATCTACATGTTTCGAATAAACAATGAACATGTCATTGATGCTACGTTGACCGGAGGCCCCGCCAGGTGAGAGGGATGAGCAAGAGGGATTTAGGAGTCCCTCAGTGTGGCACCCTGGGGGCGGGCCAGCAAGGAAGCAGCATCATCCCACCCAGTAGCTTGATATTCCTGCCTTTGTCCCACTGCCTAGGTACATTAACCATTCTTGTGCCCCTAACTGTGTGGCGGAAGTTGTGACATTTGACAAGGAGGACAAAATCATCATCATCTCCAGCCGGCGAATCCCCAAAGGAGAGGAGGTAAGAGGAAGCCTCTCTTAGTGAGTGACAGAGGAGCTCCCTCTTCTCTGCTGAAAGTCCAGTCCCAAGGCCACTGCCCTCCCCCACTTCCTCTGGCGGACTGGCCTTGATTGTGCCCTCTTCTCTTTCCAGCTGACATATGACTATCAGTTTGATTTTGAGGACGATCAGCACAAGATCCCCTGCCACTGTGGAGCCTGGAATTGTCGGAAATGGATGAACTAAGAAGCTTTGAGGCTACCAGGCAGGGGAGTCCCCCCACCCCCAACCTCTTCCCTGAAAGGGATGAGGGGGAAGAGAGGTAGCAGCCAGAGCCAGGACCCAGGGCTGGGGCTGCCGGCTGACCGGAGCCCCTGGAGCAGGAGGCTGGGGCAGAGGGCCCTAGGCCAAGCCCACCCTGGGCACCAGGGATGACCCTCTTCCCCGCCACCGGCCCCCAGGCTGGCATCTCTGCCCCCAGCTCCAGGAGGGGCCAGACAGAAGCAGCCATTGGGCATCTCAGGTTTGAGGGGGATATGGGCCGGGAACTACCCAGAAGCATCTGGGAGGCAGCAGGGAGGGGGGAGGAGGATGTGTGGCCGGGCCTCACAGCCCTGCTGCTCTCACCGACCTCTCTGGCCCAACTCAAGGCTGCAAAGAGACTTGACTAAGCTTGACAATCCCAAAGGCCGGGTCCCACACCTGGCCCTGCCTGCCGGGTCCTGCCCCCACCCTCACCCTCATCCCCTTCCCTCTCGATCTGTCTCTGTCTCCCTCTTCTCCTCTGTGTTTCTGTCTCTCTATGGGTTGTGTTTCCTTGTTTTCCAATCTGACAAATGCAACATGAATGGGAAAGAGGCGCCCAGCTGCCCAGGAGGGCAAGCCAGGCAAGCCGGGCAAGGAGACCCCGCACCCACACCTACCTCATTTAAGTGTTGGATTTTTTGCTGTTTTGAAATGTGAGACCCTCTCCAAGCCCCCTACTGCCCCAACCCTCTCCCCCACCTCACTGCCCTCTTCTGAGTGGGTGGAAGGGGGGTAGGAGGAAGAAGAAAAAACAACAACAAAAAATCCATCTTTGTTTTTAATTACGGGCATGGGATGGTGGTTGAGGCTAATGATGATGAAGATTGGGGATGACTGGCCCCTAGTTGCTCTAGGACTTCCTTCTCCATCTAGACATGGGGGCAGGAGGGGTGTGCTTAGGACCAGAGTATCTCCCTCCTGTTTTCCCAACCCCATCATGAGCCCATTTGCCCTCCAGCCCCTGGATGGGGTGGGTGGGTGGTAGGGTGAGGGCTATCCCTGAGTGGCATGCCCATACCCAGTGAGGCAGGGTGTGGCCCGGAGCTCCCACTTTCCCTCAGTCACCAAACTGCTGCTGGTCTGGTGAGAAGGGGTGGTGATGTGGGGGTGGGGGAGCTTAGTGTCAGCGCGGGGAGGGTGGGGGGTATTTATCTATTTATACATGGGATTGTACATAGTCTTGTGGGGCATGGGGGAGCCGGCTGGAGGTGAGAACCCTCCCCTCTCCCCCCACCCCCGGGGAGAGCAAATGTAAAACTACTAATTTTTGTGCTTTATATATTCTATATAAATATATCTATTTTCTTTTTACAAAACCAGTTTATAAATGGTAGGGGGGTGTGGGGCGGATACATGGAGCTCCCCTTGTGGGGGAGCCCCCTCCATTACCCAACCTACCGCCCTTTTCCTCACCCCCTCCTCCCCACCCCCTGGCTGTGACTGCTGTAAGGTGGGGGTATAGAGGCTGGGCGATTCCCACCCCCTTTTGTATAGTTGGACTATGTTATAACGCACAAAAGTGAGCTGGCCCCAGGGGGAGCCAGAGGGTAATGGGTTCCCCTGCCTTCCCTTTCCTTCCCCTTTCTGCCCAAGCTTGTGCTGCAGTTGAACCTCTTCCTGGGGGTAGGGGTAGGTCAGGGGGTGGGTGAGGCCCCAGACCCCTCTCTGGTAGGGAGCCATGGGGATGAAGATGAAGCTTATATGCAGTTCTCTCCTAGGGGCTGTGGGCAAAGGGCATTTTGTAATTAATATTTTCAAGAATCAAATGTCTGGAGTGTGGGGGTGGGCTTGGTGGTGGTGTATGGGTGGGCCTGCTGGAGGGGGAGCACGGTCGCTGTTGTGATTTTAGGTTTGTTTTTGTTTGTTTTTGAATTTGGGGGGTTGCGGATTGATGGGGGTAGGGAAATTTTTTTTTTTTTAAGCTGCTTCCTCAACTGTTTCAAGCTGCAAATGTTTAAGAGAATAACATCCCCCACCCCCACAGAAACCACTGTAATAAGATCACAGTGGGGAGACTGGGCTGCTTCCCCCAAAGCCATTGGATGTTCCTTTTCCAAGAGCAGAAGGTCTAGGTTACAGGGAAGGGGAGATTGGCTCCTGACAGTCAGGCTCTGATTGGGGCTTGGGCCCTGGGATTGGGAAAAGGGGATGGGGCAGACTTTGTAAGCATATGCTAGGTATCTGATAGTCCTGTAGAATTTAGTGAAGAAACCTTATACAGTTTTTAATTTTTATATAAACTAACTCAGACCCAAGCTACAAGGTTGGAATTTTGGTTGTTGGTTTTTTTTTTTTTAAGTACCCCGCCTGTATAATTGCAGCAGCATTACCCCCCCCCCCCCCCTCCCCCCCCCCATGTTTGTACTTTGGGTTGGTTTACACTTGCACATATTCAGTTTTCAGTTTTTTCCCATTTATGGTCTTCTCCCCTCACCTCCAGGACCCTCCCCCTTTTTAAAAAATAAATCTCTGACAAGTGTGAATCCCGTGAAGACTTTATTTTGTGTTGTGTGTATCCTGTACAGCAAGGTTGGTCCTTCGTAACAACGGATGAAATGATTCCCTTTTTTAAAGCGCCCTCTCTCCCTCCAACCCCAGCGCCCCTATCCTTGGCATGTTTTGTATCAGCGATCATTCTGAACTGTACATAATTTATGTTGCAAGAGGCAAAGGGCAAGTTTTGGATTTTGCTTCTTCCAAGTTTGTTTTTAAACGACAAATAAAAAAAAGAACATTTTAAATACAAGCGACTCCGTCCCGTCACCCTCGCCGTCCGTGGGATCAGTGAGGTCTGAGAGGACCCGGGGAGGGCGGTTACTGAGGCCAGGACACACCGGAAGGGTGAGCTCCCCGCTTTCCACCCTTGGCTTGCGTACGTTCTGACGTTGGCGGAAGTGCGTCGCGGTACCGGACGTGGGGCGGGGCCTTCTCCGCCCCCTTGCCCCCGGGCCAGCTTCCTAAAGGGAAAGAACCCAGCCGGCGTCTCTCGCGATGGAGGCGGTGAGGAGCGCGGGAAGGTGGCGGGAGGCGGGGGTGCGCTGTGGAGCCCGAGACCCCAGTCAGGGGACTGGGGAACCGGGACCGGCGCTGGTGCCCAGTCAACGAGAAGTAGGGTGTCTGTCCTAGACCGTGACCCTGCTCCTCCGCTCTTTCGCTGAGCGCATCTCAGCGACTGGGCCGCGCCGGTGCCTGCCTTCGGTCCACGGTACTTTAAGCCCGAGCGGGTAATGACTCCTGCCTCCCTCCTTGAAACCGACGCACTCCCTGGCGATCTTGGACCGCCTCCTCATTTAGCACCTCAAGCCCTTCAGAGGTTTGCCTGAGAGAGAAGGGTCGTGAGCCAGCTTTCCTACGTGAAGCAGGGGGTTCCGAGGGACCCCCGCTTGCAGATAGCACCCGGTCCCCAGTTGTCCGAGTGTGATCCATAGAATCTTTGGCAGGAGGGACGTCTGAAAGACTTTTATACTGCTTTGAGGTGTTCAGCGAGATAACTTAGCCTTAATAAGACTGAAAAGTGGGGTTTCTCTGAAGGAGGGAATCTTCCAGTGTTAGAGGCCACTGTGTCCCTGATCTAGTTTAGGTCATGCCCTGCCCTGCGATTCTAAGCAGGTGTGTTGGCCTATCTCCTTCTTGGGTAGCAGGCATTGACAGATTGTGGCAGGGCCCTGTCATCCTCCCAGAGTTGCTGCAGGTCCCCTACTATCTCTTTGTACCTCTCCTCACTCTCAGGAGCCTTGATCTGGCACTCTGGAACTCTTCCCATTCTCTTCCTTCCTTCCATGTATTCTTTGTCAAACAGAGTAGCTCTTCCTCTCCTGGTTTTTATCATCTCCTACTGTAGTTGTATGACGGCTGCAAGTTCACCTTTCTCTCCATCAGTTAGGAGCCCAGAGTAATTCCCTTATTGTGCTCTTTCTTTGCCTGCAAAGAGGTCATGTCCCTCAGATTATAAAGAAGAAATCAAACCAAAGTAAAGTGATTTGCAACTGGTCACCCAGGCAAGGGAGTAAGTTCTTATAGATTAGGAGAATTTTGAGCAAAAATAAAAGGTCTTATTCCATTAAATTCAAAATGATGTTATTTTTTACTTATAAATTATTATGGCTTACAAAGCATTTTTATATGGATTTTCTAATTTAGCCATATTTTATGTACTGGATTAGAAGTTTCTTGGAATAGAAGTTGTTCTAAAAAAAAAAAAAAAGGGGGGGGGGGAGTACACTGGCAGTCCAGTGGTTAGGACTTAACCTTTTCACTGCTAGAGCCTGGGTTCCATTGCTGGCGGGCAAATTAAGATACCACAGGCCACGTGGTGCAGCTTGATAAATAAATAAAATGAAAAAAAAAGAAAAACCCCACTTTGAAAATGCTTAGCCTAGCTGCAGTGGAGGCAAGGGCAAGTCAGTGACAGCTGTTATTTAAGGTAGACTGTAGTGAATGCTATCATTAAGATGCAAAAAAAGGACTGTGGCAGCATAGGGGAGGGAGAAATTACTGTCAGCCCACAAGAGGGCATTGTGGGTTGAGAGAACAGTGTGAGCAAGGGCATAGAAACTGGGGTGTGTAGCGCTTAACTGGGGGTCAGCCAGTGGCTGATGTTGCTGGAGCTTTGGATTTTGGTCATAGTTGGAGAAAAGACTGGGAAAGTAGGTTGAGGTCAGGTTGAAGATATTGCATACCACATTAAGTTTGAACTTTGTTTTGTAATAAGGGGACCCATGGAAGATTTTGGGTTTCCCAAGTGGTGCTAGTGGTAAAGAACTTGCCTGCCAGTGCAGGAGACACAAGAGACACAAGTTTAATCCTTGGTCAGGAAGATCCCCTGGAATAGTAATGACAACCACACCAGTATTCTTGCCTGGAAAATTCCATGGACAGAGGAGCCTAGCAAGCTACAGTCCATGGGGTTGCAAAGAGTCGGACATGACAGTGCACGCACACACACACACACACACACACACACACACACATATAGACGATTTATGAGCAAGGTAGTGAGTGTACTTTAAGAATATTCCTAGTGACTTTCTGTAAATGGAGGAGCTACTTCAGAGAGTAGTGAGTTCTTGGTTCCTGGAGTTGTAGTTCCCTTCCAAGTTCCTGAGATGCCTGGGGAGAGAACTTAGTGACAGCATGAAAGATGAATTGAAGAGGAAATAGATTTCTTCTTCTCTTAAACTGTCAGGGATAACAGTTTAGAGAATGCTGCAGAAATGTGATGTAAGAGGCTATGTTAAAACTGTGAAAGTGGAAAGGAGTGAGATGGATTTGAGGCCATTATTTCTAACATAGCAGCTTAGTTAATAGACATTAAGGACAAGTTTAGGTCACACCCTATCATTCTAAGCAGGCATGTTAGGATAGCTCATTCTTGGAGAAATCAAGACCACAGTTCAGGCACCTGGGAAGAGAGCAATGCAAAAGCAGAGGTGGGAACCACAGTTAAAAATAATAGGATTGGAGGGACAGATGCTGTTCTATCTTGTATTGAAGCATTTGAGGAGTCTCTGTGACATCTATGGTGGTCCAGCAAACAACTGGAAAGGTGGATCAGGAGTTTGGAAGAAATTGTGAATCTTGTAGCAGATATAGGGTGTGTCTCTGTGGCAACCCACTCCAGTGTTCTTGCCTGGAGAATCCCAGGGACGGGGGAGCCTGGTGGGCTGCCATCTATGGGGTCGCACAGAGTCGGACAGGACTGAAGCGACTTCGCAACAACTTATGTAGTACAGTAGTCTCAAGTCCCCTGTCTTATTAAATGTAGAGAGAGTAGACATAATTGCCCCACTCCTTTGTGGAGAAATAGGTGGAAAGAAAATCATATTCAATTGTATCTGACTCTTATGTAGGTATCTATGTCTCTAGCTGTATGTCTCTTTTCTTTCTCTGTAATGTAGTCTTAGATCTCTCTGTCCATATCAGTGTGAATCATTACCAGTTTGAGTGTTAAAAAGCAAAACACTTGAGAATTATATGCAAACCCACATGCTAGGTGATAGATACAAAGAAGTGTAAGATAGTTTCAGGCTTCCAGGAATTTACAGTCTGTTCAGATAGATAATGAACAAAATAACTGTAGCACAGTGAAGTAAGTATCATATGGTGGGTACAATAATTGCTACAGAAGTCACTGTTTCTGTTTCTTTGTATAGGTCTTTGTGAGACTGCTTTACTGCTAAACAGTCCTCTCTCCCACTTATAAATGATGAGGCTGTTGTTCCGATAGCTATGCCAAAATGCCAGGCCATGATGAAAGTCTTTCTTATGCAGCCTAGAGAGAAGAGAGGGAGATTACCCCCCTGCCCCCACCCTGGCCTATTAGAGGAGGGAAATTTAGAGCTCTCCAACCAACCTGACCCTGTTTACCAGCCAACCTCCCAGGTTTAAGCCAAGGCCTTTAAATTCATGTTACGACTGCAGCTGTGGAGTAAAGTCACTGTGAAGTGTGACTTTAAGATACTTTGGGAATATTACCCAAAAAGAGCAAATAGAGTCAAAACTATTGATTCCAGCAGACAAAAATGAACATGATCTCTCCTGGGTTCCTAGATAACAATGAAATTTCCAAATGTTCCCACTTGAGGGAGCACCGAGATGCTCTGAAGGTTTCTCTGTATTCAAAGCACTTTCTAATCTCAGACTGTCATAAACAAGGAAACTTGGAAAACCAGCCCTCTCTGGGCGATAGCAGCCTTTGACTCACAAGGGTGCTGAGAAGACTCAGTTCCCTAGTTTCAGAACATTTATTCTTCTCATCTACCCCTCAGTCATTCAAACTTTGATCCTTGCTGACAGTCAGCTGCTGGGACCCTCCCCAGATGCGGCACTCTCTTTTGGTAAGCTGTATGTCAGTGACTCGGGTGCCTACACCTACACTTGGTGACTATTTGAAGGAAAGCAGTGTTGTCTCTCCAGCTTCCATATTTTTATAAATAGGTCTGTGAAAGTCTTGTGGGGCCAACTTTAAGCTCATATTTTCTAGTGTCAGCTTTTAAGTCCTAATGTTTCATTAACCAATGTAGTATGTAAGACCATGAGCTTTGGAACCACACAGACCTGTATTCAGATCCCCATTTCACCCCTTGCCAGCCATGGGCAGTTTGCTTAATATTTCTTGAACCTCAGTTTCCTAATCTGTGAAAATAAGGCTGATAATAGTATTCACCTCAGGGTTATAAAGATTAAATGAGATAATATTTCTAAAGGACCTTGTAGTGCTTTAAAGGAAGTCATTAGTTCACCAGCCCTTCCCCGAATGTTGCCAGGCTCAAATGGATGGAGCCTAAGATAGGCTGAATCTTTGTTTCTCTTGTCTTTCCAGGTCCCTTCTTCAGATAGCTACCCAGCTGTGGAAAATGAGCATCTTCAAGGTAAGTTTACTGAGGAAAGGAAACTGGTATGAAAACAATAGCCCGATCCTAATTCTTATTCAGCAGTGCTTTTGAATTTTTCCCAGAGTCTTCCCTGGGAAAATCAAGGCTGGGCCAGATAATGTGCCAAACTACATAAATCAGGAACAAGTGATTTTCCAAGATCACCTAAGAATAAATGTTGGGCAGGGTGAGGATGATTAATATCTTCAGTCATCAGACCACTTGAGAGAAACTTTTGAGGTACAGGGAGAACTTTCATAGGCAACTCTGGACTGGCTAACCATGTTTGAAGTCCCTGGTATGTTCTGAGTAGCCCAAACAATGCCACTAGGATTTTATCATCCAGTGATCTCACTAAAGCCACTGAGTATACACAAGATATTATAGAAAGGACTTGAAAACCCTTAGAACTAATCCAGAAATAGAGGCACTAAACCCTAAAATTCAGGGCACAGGAGAAGGGAATTCCAGCATCTGCCCAAATACCTGGTTAGAGCAGGGTGATCCAACCCGGTCATCTGGAAAGAAGCAAAATTATAGGCATCTCTGGTAAAGGGTTTTGCCCAGGAACACTCTCAGTCTTTCTCAGACATGTTTATGGCATTAGGAATACATACTTTCTCAGAGGATTAAAATATGGGATGAGATTCTGGGATATATTATTAAAGGTCTGTAAGTTCTCCACAAGAATTTTTAAATGTTCTATTTTCATGTCGTTAGTATCCAAAAAAGTTAATATAGTCATATTTTGAATTACCTGGATGATTCTTTATAATTGATGACTGCACCATGATGTCAGTGCTTATTTTGTGTTTCTGAGTGCATTTGCATTAGCATCAACTGAGGCAGGGGTAAGAAACTCAAATTGTCTACATGGATCAAGTAGTGACGTGGGTTGCATAAGATTACAATAACCTGTGGTTCTCATTGCATCTAAAAGCCTAGTCTGGTTAATTGCTGCTCTTTAGGAATTCAAGACCTAGTTTTGTCAGATCTTCTGATTATGAAAAGAAGCTGAGAATTTGGATTCTTATAAATCTCCAGAATTGTGTAATTGGGCAGCTAATTTTAATTATTTAAATACTGTGAAAACCAAACCAAATATGTTTGCAGGCCTGTAGCCTGTAATATTATTTAACTATCATTGTAGCATGTCTTGAACTGGTGTCAAAAGACACGTTCTTGGGAGTCTGTGAGTTTTCAAATTTGCAGAACAATGGTGGCCTTCCAGTTAGAGATGGTGGGTTTAATACATGTATCTACTTTTGTTCCTTCATAAAAAGCCACTAAAGCCACCATGAAGGAATTATTCTTGAAAGTACAAAAACCATTAAAATAGGTAGAACAAGCAAGGAGACAATGGCAATGAATTTTTGGAAGCTGGAAAGCAGACAGAAGAGTGGTAAATGCCTTAGCATACCTGAGAAAACTCAGCTGTAACTAGCAGAGGGGAAAGCCCAGAAGCGCCGAAGGTCGAAGGAGGAGTCACATCCCAAGACTTCCTATCCCACTAAGTGCAGCTGGAAAATGGCCCATCCTAACTTTGGCACAGACTGGAGGAACAGAAAGGGGCTGAGGTACTGTGCTGAAAACATGAGCGTGGGGTGAACTATACTGGATGCTGAGACCCTAGTCCTTTTACCCAACTCAGTTTTCAGAATGCTGATAGAAAAGACTTCATCCTCAAGCACAAAGTCAAATGAATAATCCTTTTCTTCAGAATCCCACTGAAGGAAAAACCTAAAAATATAAGTACTAACTGTTCCCCATCTTAATGGTTCACAGTTAACAAGGCTCATCTACACACATAGAGCTTCTAATCAGCTTTAAAGTCTCCATTCTTAAAATATGGTTTGAATCCTCCTTTAAACAAAGGATTACCAGACATCTAAAGAAAGCCTCTAATTTGAAAAGACTGATCCAAACCGTCCCCCCAAATGAAGAAGAAAAAAGAAAAAGAAAAACAGGAAAAGTCAATGCATAAATAAGAACACTTTAAAAACTAACGTTAATACTTACTCAGAGAACATATTTCTACCATGAAGCAAGTATAGGATGCAGTTTTTTAAAGAAAAGGAATGTTCAGAAAAGGAAAAAGGAGCTCTTACAAATTAAAAATATAACAGCAAAAGTGTTAAACTAAGTAGGAGGTTTGGAAAATCAAGTTGAAGAAATCTCTCATAAAGTAAGAATTAAAAATCAAAGTGAACTCACAGACATAGAAAATAAACTTATGGTTACCAAAGGAGAAAGAAGGGGGATAAATTAGGAGTATAGGATTAGCAGATACAAACAACTATATATATAAAAGAAACAACAAGGTCCTACTGTATAGCATAAGGAACTGTATTTGGTATCTTGTAATAAACTATAATGAAAAAGGAAAAAAGTGAAAAAAGAGGAAATAGAAAAAAGAAACAGTGGTTAGTACCTCCTTATCCTTGGGGGATACATTACAAGACTCCTGGTGGATGCCTGAAACCACAGGTAGTATTAAACTGTATATATAATTTTTTTCCTATATATCCTGACTTATACACATACATACCTATGCGTGTATACATGCTAAGTTGCTTCAGTCGTGTCTGACTCTGTGCGACCATACGGACTATGTAGCCTGCCATACTTCTCTGTCCAAGGGATTTTCTAGGCAAGAATACTGAAGTGGATTCCCATGCCCTCCTCGGGGCGGGGGGCTCTTCCCTGCCCAGGGATCGAACCCACATCTTTTGTGTCTCCTTCATTGACAGGCGAGTTCTTTACCACTAGTACCACCTGGGAAGCCCCGTGTATACCTATGATAAAGTTTAATTTACAAATTAGGCACAGTAAGAGATTAACAACAACAATAATAAAATAGAACAATGATAACAGTATACTAAGAGTTATGTGAATGTGGTCGGTCAGTCTAATAAGAATAAGGTGTATGTGTGCTCATTCGTGTCTGACTCTTTGTGACCCCACGGACTATAGCCTGCCAGGCTCCTCTGTCCAAGGAATTTTCCAGGCAAGAATACTGGAGTGGGTTGCCATTTCCTACTCCCGGGGATCTTCCCAACCTAGGGATCAAACCTGCGTCTCTCAGTCTGTCTACCTCTAAATATCTTACTGTACAAACATAATACCTTTCACATCTTGCCTAAGCACTTTTCACACACTGACCCTATAACTTTTGCAATTGAGTTGCAACAGCAAAACTGGCATGATTTCCTGTTTCTTCTCAGTTTCACAGATAGCAGATACATTTTTATCATAGATCTTAGCAACCTCAGCATATACACACACACACACACACACACACACACACACACACACAGACACACACACACAGACACACAGACACACACACACACACACACACACACACACACACAGAGAGCAGGGCTTCAATTTTACATATGCATGGCCAATTAGTAAATAAAATAAGGGTTTATTATTGTTAGTCACTAAAGTAGTGCCAGACTTTGCAACCCCAGGGACTGTAGCCTGCCAGGCTCCTCTGTCCATGAGATTTCCCAGGCAAGAATACTAGAATGGGTTACCATTTCCTTCTCCAAGAAACTCGGAGTGTTAACTACTAGGCCATCAGAGACGTCCTCCAAAATAAGGGTTAGTTGCACACAAGCACAGCGATAACATCCATGACAGTCTGATCACTGAGAGAGCTACTAATGAGTAGTAGATGGGATATGCTGGACAAAGGGATGATTGCCTCCCAGGGCTGGAACTGAGCTGAATAGCAAGAGATTTCATCACGCTGCTCAGGAAGCCACACAATTGAAAACTTACAAATTGCTTGTTTCTGGAATTTTCTATTTAATATTCAGACAAGGTTTGATTATGGGTAACTGAAACAGTGGAAAGTAAAACCCTGGATTAGGTGAGTGGGGCAGGGGGAACTACTGTGTTTTAAAAACAACAAAAACAAACGTTAAGGGTTAGTTTTGGAAGTCCAAATAATAGAAGTTACAGAAAGAGAAAAATGACAACACAGAGGGAAGGAAACAATCAAGGAAGTAATTCAAGAACATTTCCTAGAACTGAAGAACATTAGTTTTCACATTGAAAGAACTCGTTGAATATTCAGCACAACGGGTGAAATTCACCCCCCCCACCCCACCACCAAAGCACAATTATCATAAAATTTCAGAACACCGAACAAAGAGAAGATCCTGAGTTTCCAGAGAGAAAATAACAAGACATATACAAAGAATCAGAAGGGCCTAGGACCCCAAACTCAATAACACCAGAAGCTTGGAAGGCAATGAAGCAGAACCCTCAATATTCTGCAGGAAAATAAAGTTCAACCTAGAATTCTGTAGCCAGACAAATTTAAATCAAAGATGAGGGTAACATAGAGATGTCTGCAGGGTGCAAGATCTCAAAAAATTTACCTCCCATGCACCCTTTCTCAGGAAGCTACTGGAAAATGTGCTTCACCAAAACAAGGGAATAATCAAAAAAGAGGAAATCATGGGATACAGGACACAAGAGTGCTAATACAGGAGAGACGTGAAAGGGGTCCCAGGATGGAAATGAAGGAAGATCTCAAGATGACAGAAGTGCACGGCAGGCAGACCAGCCCGGATTTGGGCAGGTCAGAAGGCTCCAGAGAGACTTCTTTGGGTAGTTAAATTGATAGACTCTCCCATGCTTCTGAACTTCTTGAAAGGAGACTTAAACAATTGGTAAGGAGTTTGGGGACTGAATTAGTTATAAGTACTAAACATAGAGAACTAAGCAAACAAAAAGACAGTTATTAACTCCAGGAAAATAAAGTTGTGAAGAAAAAAATCAGACTTTACTACTTGAGGTAGCTCAGAATAATGAATATTCAGTCAAATTATTTAAACACTGATGTAATTTAACTTCTGGGAGAATGGAGAGTTAGGAGGTACAGGTTTATAAGGGGGTCCTGGTAGGAAATAGAATTGAAAATTTTCATCTTCCTCATATGATAATAGAGAGTGCCTGTCATCTTCCTTGCGTGATAATAGTTAATGCCTAAAAGTGAAAAAAAAAATGGTAGCAATATAAGCATATTATTTATAGACATAGAAATAAGTACCAAAATAATCAGCTAAAGAGGTTTCATCTCTGGGGAGGGGTGGAAGGAGGTGGGTGCTAGGAACTGCAGTTTTTCTTAACAAAATTATAGAACTATTTGACTCTCTAAACTGTGTACCTATATAACTTTGGTAAAAAAAAAATTAAAAATAAAAAAAACAACTGATAAGGATTTAAGAGTATTTAAGAACTTTGGAATCACGTAGATCTGTGTTTGAGCCTTTCTCGTTACTGATGATATGACGTTGAGCAGTTTTTGTTTTATGGCTTTCTGTCTGTTTTCTCAGATGAAAAATGACAATATTTGCCTTACAGATTAAATGACGTAATATTTTTAGATATACAAGCATACCATGTAGCACATTTGGGCTGTTCTTTTGGGGGTTGCTGCTCTAATAGAACAAGCAGTTAAAGTCAGAGGAATGGAAAGGCAAACACAGCCATTGTCTAGAGTAGGTGGGGTGATCTCTGATTCACACAGGCATCCCAAGATGGACTCTCAGGTTGTTTGCGGGCAGGTCAGTTGAGCACTGGGCTCTAACTTAGTGCTGTTCTAAAATGGCCCACCTTGGGCCATGACTTCCTCATCTGTGAGTCTAACAAGAATTTTAAGAAGTTTACTTCTTGGATTTTAAGAAGCTTAATTACATTTTAATTGAGAAAGAGAACAAGTGAAAATGTGCTAAATATATGAGAAGGAAAATGAATTAAAGGTGAGGAAAAAAAAAACTTTTAGACTAGAACAGGTTAATGAAAGTTTTATAGATTTTCTGTTTTAGTCAGCCATCTTTTGCCTAAGGAGTCAATAGATACAGTTCTTCCTGGGGGTGAAGTTGGATGAAATGGTTTCTAAGGAGTTTATCCAGGTTTTGTGGGAACAATAGCAACAAAACAGAATATGTGTTCCTGTTGTCCTTTATAAGGGGGCCTTATAAATCATGCTGTAAATATCTGAGCAACTACCACACTTTTATTTTCTGCCTCTTTTGATTGTGAGTTGTTGCATGGGAGGAAGCTACTAACTATCCTACCCTATGTAGAGACTCCGGAATCCAACAATAGTGTGTATACTTCCTTCATGAAGTCTCATCGCTGCTATGACCTGATTCCCACAAGCTCAAAACTGGTTGTATTTGATACTTCCCTTCAGGTGGGTGAAATCCTCTTTTCCGTCACCCCTTCCTCGGAGCCTCTGGTTCAGTACCTCTCATCCTACCTCATCCCAAGGATAAGCTTGTCCTTCTATGTGGTTAGGCTCCCATTTTCCCCAGCATACCCAACCCCTGTTCTTTTCCAGCCCTGCTTCCTGTGAATTTTCCTTTGTGGTTATTACTCTTTCACTACAGGTAAAGAAAGCTTTCTTTGCTTTGGTGACTAATGGTGTCCGGGCTGCCCCTTTGTGGGATAGTAAGAAGCAGAGTTTTGTGGGTAAGCAGTTTTTGGAACACTGTTTTATTGGTATCTTGTACTGGGCATGGAGAGAAGCTTTTGAGCAGTGCTGAGGGCTGTTATCTTGGCCTCTAGGCATGCTGACCATCACTGATTTCATCAATATCCTGCACCGCTACTATAAATCAGCCTTGGTAAGGCTCCTGAACCCATGACCAAAACCACTTTCCCTGCCCAGAGTCCCTCACTCTCATTTCCTTTCTTCCAAGCAAACTACAAGGGGTTAATAAAGCAGCGAGATCAAGTCTCAAGTTTGTTGCCTCTGCTTTCAGGTGCAGATCTATGAGCTGGAAGAACACAAGATAGAAACTTGGAGAGGTATGTGGAGAGCGAGGGTTGTGAAAGGATAAAGGGATGGAGAGTTTCCTGGGAAACAGTTTTTCATGGTAATACTTTGTGAACCTCCCTTTTCCCTTCAGAGGTGTACCTACAGGACTCCTTTAAACCACTTGTCTGCATTTCTCCTAATGCCAGGTGAGTTCCACCTACCCATTTGTCTGGAAGGGGAAAGAGCCTTGCCATCAGCATAGCTAAGGCCCTAGATACCCAAAGAGCCAGGAACAGAAGAGAAAAAAGACACTCCTCCCAAACACACACACATGCACACACACGCACACACATTCTTTAGGTCTGGTCTGAACCGCCTGCTCCTCTCCCTTAACCACCTGTTTCCCCTGTTTGTAAGCACACTCTAAAGAGCTACTTCAGCACCCTCAGGCCCACCACTGTGGAACTTATCGTTAATCCCTACCTTCCCGCAGCTTGTTTGATGCTGTCTCTTCATTAATTCGAAACAAGATCCACAGGCTGCCAGTTATTGACCCGGAATCAGGCAACACCTTGTACATCCTCACCCACAAGCGCATCCTCAAGTTCCTCAAGTTATTTGTAAGTGTTCCTCAGCCCAGTTTTTACTTCTTATATACTGGTTGGGCCTTGAAAAAAAATCAAGGTGATGGTTATTTCCTCAGATCACCGAGTTCCCCAAGCCAGAGTTCATGTCTAAGTCTCTGGAAGAGCTACAGATTGGTACCTATGCCAACATTGCTATGGTCCGCACCACCACCCCTGTGTACGTGGCTCTGGGCATCTTTGTACAGCACCGAGTCTCAGCCCTGCCAGTGGTGGATGAGAAAGGTGAGGGATCAGGCACAGGGAGAGGAGGGCTCCAGGGAGGCTGTGGGAAAATCTCCTGTCCCCTCAGCTCAGCCTGGAAGGTGGTTCTGTAGGCAGGGGGAGCCTTGGATGCCAGATCCTCCTTGCTGAGCTGCCTCTGTCCCCCTAGGGCGTGTGGTGGACATCTACTCCAAGTTTGATGTTATCGTGAGTGATTGTGGGGGCGGGGTTGGGAGGTAGGGAAAGGGGTGGGGTGTTGAATGTGGAGAGGGAGAAGAGTCTCTTCTGGGACCTAAGGGTTTTAGAAGCTTCCAAGCTTTCAAATTCTGTTTGAAAAGGAATTGAATGAGCTGGGCGTGGCTTGTGGGCATGGCTGACACCTACTTGAAATCACTCTGTGAGGTGGGGTGGGCTCAGGGTTTGGGACTCCTTTGCTTCCCTGCATGAATCTTCCTCTCTCTCCCCAGAACCTGGCAGCAGAAAAGACCTACAACAACCTAGATGTGTCAGTGACCAAAGCCCTGCAACACCGATCACATTACTTTGAGGGTGTTCTCAAGTGCTACCTGCATGAGACTCTGGAAGCCATCATCAACAGGCTGGTAGAAGCAGAGGTAGGGGGGCCAGCAACCCAGAAGGAGCTGGGGGAGCAGCTCAGGTTTGGCATGGAGGATGGGGACTGAAGGGCCCACCTTAACTGAGGCTGGCACTAAACATCCCTTTCTCCCTCCTGGCTCTATGCAGGTTCACCGACTTGTAGTGGTGGATGAGAATGATGTGGTCAAGGGGATTGTATCCCTGTCTGACATCTTGCAGGCGCTGGTGCTCACAGGCGGAGAGAAGCCCTGAGCCAGGGGAAGGGGTCGTGCAGCACCAGGGCATATGCCCCACTCACTGCCTGCCCAAAGCTCTGGGAACCACAGATGAGACCTTTAGAGAATTGTGACTGTTCCCTGCCCAGGAGCCCCCTACCCTTCTACATGGGAGGAGGGAACGTGTTGGGAAGGAAGGAAAATGGATTTTTAGCTCTCTTTATCCTCACCTAGCCCATCCTAGCCCCTTTCTTTTTAGACATAGCCCCCTTTCTGAGTGACCTATGGACTCTGTGCTCCTCAGGCAAATCCTGATCTCTAAGAGATCCCCAGACCTCACCCAGCCTTTGCCTGTGTCCCTGACTCCACCCTAAGAAAATAGGCACAACAGAACTCTGCATAAAGATGTTTTTATTCATCATGTTTCATGCTGTGTGGAGGAGGCTGAGTCCATGTAGTGGCATTTCTTCCTCTAATGGGAGTGGGGAGGATCATGGGGAGGAGGACCCTTGGGTTCCTGTGCTGTATGCATATGAAAGGAGATGAGAGTTGTAGGGAGGAGGAGGGCAGAGTGGTTAGCTGAGGTTATTGCTTTTCCTGGCAAACCTAATTAAAATGACAGGAGCCTCTTCATGGTTTTTTGGTGTTTGATTTTTGTAATTGCTCCAATGTTTCTACTTCTTATGGCTTCTTCAGCTCATCATTAAGAACAACAAGAACAGCACACACACACACACACACACACATTAAACTGTGTGCCGGCTACCATTCGCAATGCTTTACATATATTACTTCAGTTAATCCTCAGAACAATAGTAGATACTATTTCAGTTTTACAGATTTTTTTTTTAACTGAGGTACAAAAAGGCCAAGTAACTAGCCTACGGCCACACAGTTAATAAAAGGTAGAGCTAGGATTTGAGCTGAAACAGTCTTGCTTTAGAACTTACGCACTTTACCACTACACCAGATTCACTGTCTTTCTAATTCTCTGTTCATAACTGTTTCCCACCCTGTTCCCTGCAGTCCCCTTATCACCTCGCTTTCTCCTCTGCTTGGACCGTAGCTGGCACCCAAGGAAACTCCCGTAATAGCGCTAGGCCTCTGTCTCCAGAGAGGAGAAAGACCCAGGGTCTCCTCTGGGTTGGCAGAGGGACCTGCCACTGTCATCCACTTTTCTTAGGGAAGGTTGGACTCTGGATTTTGCTGAACCAACACTGTCTTTGAACTCATAAATCCCTTTCTTCCAAGGTAGATAAGAGCTGGAGAGTGAGGGGTGGGGAGCAGCAGGATTATGGTCACCCTGTCAGACCCTCTCCCTCTGCTGAAACAGTGTGGACCAAAGCAGTAGTCCAAGCAACAGGCACCATAAGGGCTGCTAGATGGTTGGGTATGAACCACATTCTGGAGACTGTCTCACCACTGCCTTAGAGATATGGTACCATTTCCTACCGCAGATTTGAAGGAGTTTCTGAGTACTTCCTTGCCCCTGCCCAGACCGTGCCTGATAACTCATGACCCCGGCTATTCTGTACTGGTTCCTCCAAAGCAGGCTTCTCCATGGAACACAGGGAAAAGCACCGGGCACTGGTCCGAGCTCTTCTCTCAGTGCTGCGCTGTGGGGCTTCTCCAAACCCCTGCTTCTGCATTCGCCCCTTCAAAGCTCTCACAGCACATTCCCACACTTGAGGGAGGGAGGCTTGTACGTTATTAGAATTAGGGTATGTTTATGTGTGTGTGGGTGTGTGCATGATGGAAAGGACAGATGTCGCCTTATGTCACATTCCATCGTGTCTAGGGAGGAGGCAAGGACTTTTAAAGCCTTGGGGCTCTGGTGGGACCTGGGTGGAAGGAAGCGGCTTCAAGCAAGAGCCACCCCACTGGTATAGCTGGTAGGTGTAAAGCGGGCTGAGCGGATGGGATAGAGGATGTTTGGGTTCTCTCTAAAGGTCCATGTTAGGGAGCAGGAAGCCTGGGTTTTGTTTCCGTGGTTCCCAGTAAGTCAGTGCCCGTCCTAAAACAACCCTCCTGGCTCATCACCTTAAAAGGAAGGGTCTATGTACAAGGGCTGTGTATACTTTAGTAGAAAACAAATTGGGATCTGCTTCTCCTGTCCCCCCAAAAAACCCAACCAGGCAGTCTCAGGGTATGAGGACGGAGCAGAAGGAAAGACAAGGGACAAAGTGGGAGCCTCATAGCCTTCTAACCTATTCCTCAGGAGAGGTGCATTATCCGTTCTTCAGCACTGTTGCCGTACACACTTTGCTCCCACCTCCCCGCACCCCTCCTCTCCACTGGAGCTGCTGCCATGGTTGCCAGGCATGGTTGCTAAGTCTCTGCATGGAAGGGTTGGCGTGGGCTGCACTGCCACTAACATTACCATGGTGAATCAGGGGACACCTGGTATAGGCTTGCAGGCAACCACCCCCACCCAGGACAGAATGAGCCTAAAAGGGGGGCACCTTGAGCACCACTCCAGGTGGGGCTTGAACAAGCTAGGCACTGTGGTAGTGGTGACAGAGTGCTACACTGGAAAATGGGAGCCAGTTGTGTCATTTCAGTTGCTAGGGGATTAGTTTAGCCAAGGAAACATGCCATTCCTCCTCTATACCCTCTGAAAGGGTGCAAATGCGTAAGCACTCCTTCCTCCACAAGTCTGAGCAGAGTTCAGGCAGAGAACAGTAGGACCCCCAAATTCTGGCTTCTGGATTGGGGGTTGGGAGAGCCTGCTTCAGAGAGAGGGCTCCATGGGTGCCCAAGGACAAACATCTAAGGATGAGAAAGTGTGGGCAGCTTCGATGGCTAAGACAGACTCCTGTCCTGCTGTGCCAGCAGCCCTGGGCACAACACTGAGAGGGTAAGGAGTTAAGGGTGTGGGGGTGACCCTTTTTGAGCTTGGAGGCAGCTCTCCCCCAGAGTTGCACAAAGGCTGCGGGCAAGCCACCACCTCCTCCCTCCACCGCATGGAAGCTGGTTACTCATCTCTCTGCACCCGAACGCCACTGCCGCTAAAAATAAACCCCCCAGCCGTGGGCCAGCCCTTCCTGCACCCCAACCCCCTGGAAACCAGCAGAGAGTGGCAGGCGGAGACCTTGAGTTCCATTCCCATCACCTCCCTGATGAAGAAATAAAAGTCTGGGGCAGGATGTCAGGGACAGAATGCTGCTGGTCAGGCACCTGCTGGTCAGGCACCCCGAGAAGCAGGAGAATGAAGGGTTAAAACGGCGGGAAGGTTGAAGAGACGGGGGCGGGGGTGGGGGCACGGTCATCTTGGCAAGAATAAGAACTCCCCTGCCCACTCGTGCGGGTCCCATCAGGCTTGCGGGACAAGAGCAGTGGGAAGGGGCGCCCAATCCCGGGCCCCAGGGGGCGGTCGTGCACGTGGGGGAGGTAGCAGCGCGGAGCCGTCCGCGCCGTGTCACATGCGCGCGCACACACACACAGACAGGCACACACGTGTGCCTGGGTATATATAGTCCCCAGTCGCTGGGCCTGCCGCTCTGCAGTGGGCGCCAGCTCCCCGGGCTGGGAGGGGGCTTTCGGGGCGGGTGGGAGGGTGGGGGGCCGGGGTGGGGTGGGGCAGGATGCTGGATGGCCAGCTCTTCTCCGAGGGGCCCGATAGCCCCCGGGAGCTCCAGGATGAGGAGTCTGGCAGCTGCCTCTGGGTGCAGAAATCCAAGCTGCTGGTGATCAAAGTGAAGACTATTTCCTGTCATTATAGTCGCCGCGCCCCTCCTCGACAGTTCATGGACTTCCAGGCCAGCCACTGGGTCCGCGGGCCCCAGAGCCGCACGTGAGTGAAGGAGGGGTAAGGGGAAGAGAGAGGTGGGGCAGGGATTGGGGTCCGGACCTTCCCGTGGGCACCAGCCAGCGCTGCCTTCTCTTTCCCACGCCTCCCCGAATCCCATCCCGAAGGTTGGGGCCTGACTCATCCCGTTTGGGGGCACAGGAGTGGGCGTGAGAAAGGGCAGGTGAGATGGGGCAGATACTGTTAAAGTGTGCATGGAGAGATGGTGAGGAGTCCCACTTCGATTTCAACCCTAACATATACGCACGTGCACACGCGCACACACTCACACACACCCCTCCACCCGGTGGCCCCAAGTGGCCTCCAGCGCTCCCAGCTCCCCGGACCTCGGCTCCCTTCCCCCACAAACTGCTCACCTGGGTTCCTGCTCATTGTCCCAGGTGTGGGCCGCGCCCGGGATCCCCTGAGCCGCTGCCCCGCCGGCCCTGGGCCTCCAGGGTGCTGCAGGAGGCGACCAACTGGCGGGCGGGGCCCCCGGCCGAGGCCCGAGCCCGGGAGCAAGAGAAAAGGAAAGCGGCGTCGCAGGAGCGGGAGGCCAAGGAGACCGAGCGAAAAAGGCGCAAGGCTGGTGGGGCCCGAAGGAGTCCCCCTGGCCGGCCCCGCCCGGAGCCTCGGAACGCCCTTCGGGTGGCCCACTCTGCAGGGCTCCCAGCTCCCTCAAGGCCCGAGCGCCTGGGGTCGGTGGGGCGACCGCCCCGTCCATCCGCGCAGCCGCAGAGCAATCCTGGGGCGGCGTGGGCGGGGCCCTGGGCTGGTCGGCGGCCAGGGCCCCCCAGCTACGAGGCTCACCTGCTGCTGAGAGGCGCTGCCGGGATGGCCCCGCGACGCCGCTGGGACCGGCCGCCACCCTACGTGGCTCCACCTTCTTACGAGGGCCCCCACAGGACCCTGGGGACTAAGCGAGGCCCCGAGCCCTCGCAGGCGCGGGCCTGTTCAACCTCTGCGCCGACTAGGACAGAGGGAGGGTGCGCAAAGAAGAGGCTAGATCCTCGGATCTACCGGGACGTCTTAGGGGCCTGGGGTCTCCGTCAGGGACGGGGTCTCTTGGGGGGATCCCCAGGCTGTGGAACAGACAGGCCAAGGCTGGATACCGGTAAGGGGGCCGCGGAGAAAAGCCCGAGGCTGGCTGCTGCTGTCCTGAAGAGTGGTAGCGAAGGCCATCCCCAAGATAAAGCCGCTGGGAGCCCAGGCACCGTTCCTGCGGGGTCTGCCACTGCCACCCCTAGCCCCCCGCGCCCCACTCCCAGGTCCAGACCCCATCTCAAGGGCTCCGGGGAAGGGAGGGAAGGGAGAGACCAGACCTGGCTCCCCAAACGCTGGGTTCCCTCCATTAAAAAGCAGCCGCCCCGGCATAGCCAGACCCTTCCCAGACCCTGGGCTCCAGGAGGCACGGGATGGAGAGAGTCCCTGGGTCATAGAGGGGAGGCAGGACCCGAGACCTTGGACGGTTGGAAGGTGACCCGACGCCCCCACACCCTGCCTCGAAGTTCCCGTGGCCCCGCTCGTGGGGAAGGCGTCTTTGTCATTGATGCCACTTGCGTGGTGATACGCTCCCAGTACGTCCCGACCCCTCGAACCCAGCATGTGCAGCTTTTGCCCGCCGGGGTGCCGCGCCTTGTGGGGAATGCCCCCAGCCAACCGAAACCCAATAAAGAGGAGGGAGAGGGGGCCGCGGTCCTTCCCTCCCCTTGCCGAAAGCTGCCATTGAGCAGTCGCCCTTCTCTCCAACCCAGTGAGGGACGCGGGCTCGAAGCTGAGGGCGGGAAGCCCGCAGACTCCTCACTGGAGGAGCGCGCCTCGCGCATCTTGGGGCTCCCGGTTGGCGAAGTAAACCTACAGGATCCCCCCACGCAGCCAGGTAGCCCAGAGCACTCAGCCTTAGGCCCACCGGCTTCGGGGGGAGCGCGCGGTGCCGAGGGATCGGAGAAAGTGGCGTCCGGCCTGCGGCGCGCAGGCCGGGGCTGGGCGCGAGCCCCTGGACCCTATGCCGGGGCCCTGCGGGAAGCCGTGTCCCGCATCCGCCGCCACACCGCCCCGGACTCCGACTCAGACGAAGCTGCGGAGCTCAGCGTCCATAGCAGCTCTTCTGATGCAAGCGACACAGAAGCCTCGGGCGCCTCCTGGCGGAAAGAGTGGACCGGGCCCCCGGAAGGCGGGAAGACAGCCGAGCCGAATGGCAATGCCCGAGAGATTGTAGGTGCCATCAGCAAAAACGAGGAGGTCCTCTTCGGGGCGAGGGACATTAAGGGGACCACAGGGAAATAGGGAGCAACAGTGAGAGGCCCATTATTGTATTTGTGTCCCCTTTCTTCCTCACAGACTTCCTTGTACCCCTTACCTATACCCACCCATTCCTGTACTCAGCATAGAAGGCACACAGATGAGAGGGAGCACATGTCAATACATGATTTTTTTTTTTTTTTCAGGAGAGTTGAGGGTGTGCAGTAGACTTGAATGCCTGCTCCACCCAGTGCCTGTGGGTAAGGTCTTCTGCAGGGCCCAGTGCACTAACATGGAGCTGAGCAGAGAGGCCTAGGTGGGGTTAGGCAGGAGGGCAGGGGTGGGATAGTCAGGGCAACTGCAGGGCAGGGCCTCTGGGCAGAAGGAAGAAGGTGATGGAGAGGCCTCAGACTGAGGTGATCAGGTGACAGAGAGGCGCTTGGCAGAAGCCACCAGCAAAGCAGAAGAGGAGTCACTTGTTTCACAGATCTTGGGTTCCAATCCCAACTCTGACACTGATTTGCTGGGTGACCTTAAGCAAGTCATTTCCCTTCTCCAGTTCCCATAGTATGTAAAATGAGGGGGTTCTGAGGTCCATTCCTGATGTTTTGGAGTCCTAGGAGAGGCTCTTATCTCAATCCTCCCCTCCACAAGACAGTTAGGAATAAGTGAACAGAGTCTGAGGGTCTCTGGGTGGCTTCATGGACACCTGCATTCACTCTCAATTCAAGAGACCGTTCAGGGTTTGCAGAAGAGCCAAGTAAGTGGGCAAGGGCTCCTATTCCAGTCTCTCAGGTTTATGTGTAGGATCCCCGAGGCAGGGCAGGATGGTGGCCTTTTCACTGTCCCTAGTTTGTGGTGGTCTGAGCTGGGGAGGGAAGGCACCCAATGAAGCAGCTTGGGACCTTTAGGCCTTCCCCTGTTCCTCCTCCCCAGTGTTCCTCGGTGATGCTCTAAATAGTTACCACGATTTCCCATCCAGGTGGGATCACCCATCTGAGAGAATCCTGAGAATGTCTTACATGTTTCTGCCTCTTCCAGAAACCAACAAGGGAAGGAAGAGGCTAGTCCCCAAAAGCCTGTAGGTGTGGGGTGTGATACTCGCTGTAGCCACTACGGGGCGCGCGCAGGTCGCGGATTTCCCTCGTAGCTAGTCCCCGAGTCTTGCCAACTCCCGGCACTGCCAGTTAATCAATTGCTCCCTAGTTCCTGCGCGCGGGTCCCCTGCCCCGCCGTCTCCAGCCATGCGAGATCGCGAGTAGGCCTCTGGCCTTGCAGACCTCTGGAGCGCGCGGAGCCCTTCTCTGTACTCGTCCACACCAAACAGCTTGGGATTCAGACACAAGTATTTTTTCTCTTCGATCTCGGACACCTCTGTCTCTATTTACTAGCCATGTGAACTCAGCCAAATCACTTCACCTCCCTGAGCCTCAGTCTCCTCATCCGTCAAATGGGGGTTTATAAACACCTACCTCGCAGGGTTGTTGTGAGGACTTAATGCGATAATGTATGTAAAGCGCCTTGCACAGTACCTGGTACACAGCAGGCGCTCAATAAATCTAAGCTTCCCTTTGTCCAGCCTTGGCATCTTTTTCCTCTCACCGACCCATTCCCCACAGCATCCTTCCCCCCAGGGCTCCTGCGCTCCTTCCTGCTCGGTGGGCGGTGGAGGAGACTCCTTTTTCTGATGGAAACGCCGGTCCACCCCTGTCTCCCCCCGTGCGGACTCTCCCTTCCTTGCCCCCCACCCCACCCCCGCTGACTCTTCCCATTGCTTCGATGCACTCCCCCCACCCCCCATTCCGGGCAAGGGCTGAGTCAGCCTGGGTAAATTTAGCCGTCGACTAGGCAGGCGCGGGGGCTTCGCTCAGACTCAGTCGCCGAGTCCTGGCCCGGCCCTCGGCCCCGCCTCTGCCCCCCACCCCCACCGAGTCCTGCCAACAGCAACTCCGGCTCAGCGTTCCGATCCCCAGCCCCGCTCTCAAACCACTTAGAGTTTTGGTCTCCAATTATCTCAGTGTCGCTCCCCACCCTCACCCGGAGAGACTGGGCAGGACTGGGAGGGGGGCAGGGTAGGGAGGCCGCTGAATTGGACCCTAAACTGGGTGTCTGACCTTGGTTCAGTGAAAGGGGTTGGGCGGGGGCGGGGGGAGGGGTCTTTGGGGGCTTTGATTCTAAATGGATAACATTGGTCAGAGTCACCCGGGAAGGTCCGTCCATCTCAGAACCTGCCTGGACTGCCAGGTTTCAAGTTAGCTCTTGCTGGAGGAAGTGAAGTAAGTGGGGGTTCACCTTGGGCAGAGATCAAAGGTTTCTGAGTTCTGTCTTCCTTCCACCTACAGTTCTAACTTCTGCTGATTCTAACTCCTAAACATTTACTGAGCACCTGAGAAGAACTGGGCACTGAGCTGAACTCCAAGAAGGAGATGAGTAACACCTGCCTGACGGGGTGAAGGGAAAACACGTAAATAATGCTAGATTGAGCAGTGGGTGTTAAGTATTACAAAGAATCAAACAAGGCAGATTATACAGATTCTATGAGATCATGAAAGGCTCCATGGAGGAGGTAGGCATCTGAGATAGCATTTGGGGAAAGGGTTTCCAAACAGAGAGGACAGCAAAAATAGAGGCATGAATGTAAGGGGAAACAGTTTGTTTAGGAAATTGTCAAATGGTCTGGTTTGACTGGAGTTGAGGATACATTCAGAGGAGATGTGGAAGATAAAGGCAGGAGTGAAAACAGAGGCCAAGCTAGGGTGAGCCTGGTCCAGCTCAGGGATGTGTGCCTTTGACCTCTGGGCCTAAGAATAGGATGGACTTCGGGCTAGGAGGAAGACTGAGGAAGACCAGGGCAGTAGTGAGAGCATCTGCCCGGATTTTGCTGTAGCCCTGGGGCTCTCAGGCTCTGGGAGTGACAGGAGAGGTGAGGTGCATGGGAAAGTAGAGGGGCTATTCCTGGGGAGGGGTGTTCCACAATGCTGCCTAGGTTTCTTTGAGGCTGAACACACAGGAGGGTAGCTTTAAGAGCTTATGCAGACTGCTGTCATTGTTAGAGATCTATGGCAGTGTTGTATGCAGAACATGGATTCTGGGACCTGGCAGCCTGGGTTTAAATCTTGCATCTACCTCATATTGGATCTTCCCTTGTAGTTCAGTCGGTAAAGAATCCACCTGCAATGCGGGAGGCCCAGGTTCCATTCCTGGGTCAGGAAGATTCCCCTGGAGAAAGAAATGGCAACCCCCTCTAGTATACTTGCCTGGGCATGGACAGAGAAGCCTGGTGAGCTATAATCCATGGGGTCGAAAGAGTCAGACACGACTGAGCGACTAAACCACCACCACCACCTCATATTAGCTGTGTGACTTTGGGCAAGTTACTCGACCTCTCTGTGCCTTAGCAGCCTCAGTTACAAAATGAAGTTATTAACATTGTGTTTTTCATAAGCTTGTTGGGAGGATTAATGATTCAATATGTAAAGCACTTAGAACATCTCCTGGCACACAGTAAGTGATATATGTATTGAACTCTGTTATTTCTCTTTAGGGCTATTTCTTTAGTGTTGGGAGTATTAGGTTGGGAGATGGGAAGAGAGGAGTAGAGGTAGAGGAATAGGAGGAAGAGGCAGCAGAGGCTGAGAGGAGAGGGGATTCCTGGGGTGGAGACAAGCAGCCCCTTGACTGGGTGAATGGTGTACTGAGAGCACATGGGTGGTTGGGATGTCAAGTGCAGTACCCCCTCCCCCAGGACCTCCTCCATCTTTGCCTAAGGGTGAAATCAGCACCAGCTGCTAAAGATCTGGGAGAAAGGGTAAGAGAGGAGAAGGGGAGGAGCTAGTACAGGCCCAGGGGGCCAGCCCTGGGTGAGCCATATCTCAGACTGGCCCTGCAGGGCCCTGTGGGTGGGAGGCTGGAGGCTCCCTGCTGTGAAAATGACTTCTAAATCTGGCTGCGTCTGCCAGCCAGCCAGCCTCAAGACAGAGGCCACAACTACACCGCACCCCCCCCCCCCAACGCACGTTGGGACAGCCTTGTAGGGACGGCAATGCTGGAGAGTACGCTCAGGTTTGGGCAGCAGCCCTCAGGTTACCACAGGATGCACCTACCCTTCCACCAGCCAAGTTCTTCCCAGGGAAGCCCCTTTCTGAAGGGAGCTAAGAGCCCCCTCCCCCTTTAGACTCTCAGGAGAGCCCTGGGACTTCCGGAGATAGATCACAAATGGGTAAATGAAACAAAGAACCAGGCCATAACTCTGGGACTTGTCGTTAGGAGTGTGTGTGCGTGAGGAAAGGACAAGGAGAGGTAGGTGAACATGAAGATGTAGATCTTGTGCATTCCCCCAGTTATTCATTTGTTCACTCACCCATTGGACATGGACGCCAGGCCCTAGGGACACACAAAAGACTCAGACCCGTTACCTGTCTTCAGGGAGTTCACATATCTAGGCTGTATGAGAAACAGGGGAAGGGGTTTGGAAGAGGAAACCCACAGAGTCATCACAGTGCAGGCAGTACAATGTAATATGTGTTCATAAAAGCATTCCCGCAGGGTCTAGGGGAGCATAAAGGAAGGAATGGCTCCCAACCCGCAACTTCTAAGCAGTTAGAATATACCCAAGCTTTTGAGAGACCAGTCACTGAGGGTACACGTGTTAGTGAAGGAAGGCTCAGCCTGGATCCATTATCTCCTCTCCATGTCCTGCTGTGGCGGCTCCCTCCCTTGAAACTCCTGGTACAACTTAGCCTCTTTTTAAAGTTTTATTTAACATAGACCATTTGAAAAGTCTTCATTGGTGCGTCATTGTTGCTTCTGTTTTATATTTTGGTTTTTTGGCTGCAAGTCATGTGGGATCTTAACTTCCTAACCAGGGATCGAACCAAACACCCCCTGCATTGAAAGGGGAAGTCTTAACCACTGGAGTGCCAGGCAAGTCCCTTACATAAGCTTTTGTGAATCTTCTTAGAGAAGAGTTACTTCATCCATCCATCCATCTATGCATGCATCCATCCATCCTTTTGTTTATTCATCTGTGCATCCATACATCCCACCCATCCATTTATCCATCCATTCACCAACTCATCTGTCATCCTTCCATCAATTTATCCATCTATGCATTCATTCCTTCCTTCATCCATCCATCCATCCATCCATCCATCCATCTGTCTTAATGAGGGCATGTGATGTGCCTAGCTCAGTGTTGCAAGAGATGCCAAGATGAACAAAACGTAGAGTCCATGCCTTCAGAAAGCTAGAAGCCAATACAAATATGAATAACATACACAGATGTTCCACCCATGGAGCAGCCAGTATGTGTTGCTGGTTTAGTGAAAGCCCTGCCAAGAAGGTGCGTCAGGAGGCAAGGCCACTTTGCCAAGGGAAATTAGAAGACCCTCATGAGGAAGGCAGCTTTGAGATGAATTTCAGCCAGGGGAGATGGGGAAAAGGTTCTTTCCAGGGTGTGGTGAAGGTAGAGAGGTGGGAGAACACAGCACAGGCACTGGGGAAGGCAGAATTGCAAAGGGATGGGATCCTGAAATGATGTATGGGAACCACATCATGAAGTATCCCAGGAAAGCAAGGATAAAACATTTGAGGACTTCCCTAGTGGTCCAGTGGCTAAAACTCCATGGTCCCAATGCAGGAGAGCTAGATCTAGGAGAGCTAGAGCTAGGGGAGCTAGATCCCACATGCTGCAACTAAGAGCTTGTATTGCTGAAACTAAAAGATCTTGCTTGCTGCAACTAAGACCCAGCTCAGCCAAATAAATAAATATTAAACAACCAAACATTTGAGCTTTAGTGAGAAGAACTGAGGGAGAGATGAGGGGCAGAGAGGTTTTGTGTCATTCTCTACTGGACCATGAGCTACTCAAGGGTAGTGCCTTTGATTTAGTTCTGTATCGCCTATAAGCTTGGCCTGGAGCAGGCTCTCAGCAGATGCTGGCGAAAAGAAGGAACAGATGATAAAACTGTGCCACAGGAACATTGGCACAGCAGTTCAGGGTCTATATATAAGGGAGGGGTTACTGCTGCCTGGTGTGACCATCCTTCCCCTATGCCCCGCACCCGCCAGGGATGACCTTGCTTCCTTTGCTGGGGTCCCTCCAGTAGCTCTCCCAAGAGGCACCACAAGGTGGCAATGTTCCGAGTGTAGCACTGGGTTCTGCCAAGATCCTTGACACCGGTAGCTGGTGATGTGCCCTTCAAGAACTGTCCCCAGATGGTCAGAACTTCCTTTCAGCAAGCCTTGAGGCAGAACGAAGAGTTTGTGTGCGACTGTGGCAGAGGAGTCGACAGATCTTAACCCCAATGATCATACAGGCCTCACCTATACGTTCATTTGCTAGGATCTACTATGTGCCACACACAGTGCAGGCTCTTAGAAAAACAAGTGATCAAGACACAGTGCAGGCTCTTAGAAAAACAAGTGATCAAGACACAGCCCCTACCCTCAAGGAGCCTACCGTCTCGTCCTGTCCAAAACTGCCTTTGCTATCTTTCTCTCTCTCTTTCTTTTACACACCGCCCCCCCACATACAAACACACACACCTGTTCCCCAGGGCCAATCCCCTTGACCTGGGAAGCCATCTCCATGTGAAATCTGCTCTTTGGCCCTGCTCCCCTCTTCACATCCAAGTTTCTCCCTAAGCTGTTGCATGGCCACAGTAGCGTGAGCCCTTGGTGCTCCTTCCTGTGATGGCTCCTCTTGCTCTTCCCCTGAGCCCAAGCCTATTCTTTTTCCCCACCTCTCCCACCCACACTACTCTGCCAGCCCTGAAACTTTAGGGCCCTCCCTAAATTATACCTGGTATGGGATAGGGCCTCCTAATACCCTAGAACTCTGGAGGCTACAGGAGCATGAAGGTGGGTTCACAGAAGGAACTTGGGAGACGCTGGCACCACCAACACAGAGATGAGGGTCCAGAAAATCAAAGACCCCAGAGGCATGCCCTTCTGTGGCCCAAGGGCTCTGCCAGCCAAACCTGTCCCCAGACAGGCTGCCTTCTTTTCTCATCTGCTTTAGAGGGACCTCTCCCTAGTTGCAACTCCATACCGGTTTGGAGGTGAAGCATTATGGGACATTGTCCACTTTCCCATCATGCTCCAGGGCTCCAGTTAGCCCTTGGCGGGTTTGGGAGAGGAGAGGAGGGAGGGTTGGTGCTGAGAGTGGGAGCCAGGCCCATCGAGGTCCCGGGATTGAATGCCGCATTGTTGGCCAGGCCAGAGTCACAGATAATTACCTCAATTAGTGACAATGGGAGAGTAATAAATACAGGCTTAGTGTCTCCTACCCCACCAGGGCTCCGAAGATTAATCCAGGCTGACGGGCGGGCCCTGAAAGGCGTGATGGACAATTCATTAAACTCCCCAAATGCCGCACAACCTGGGCGTGAAGGCTGAGTTAGCCCCCTGGGGGCTGCGCCTTTGTCCCGATTGTGTGTCTCCGCCACCGCAGAGCCGAGCAGCCCCCAGAGAGCGGGGAGGTGAGCGGGGCTCTCCCAGTCGGGCCAGGCGGCGGGGGGATTAGGCCTCGGTCCGGCCCTGGTTGCCCTGGCACACCAGCCCGGCCGGGCTGGAATGTCCGTGGCGGGGAGCGGGCCGAGCGGAGGGGCGGGGCCGACAAGGTGGGGTAAGGGGGGCACATAAAACCAGGGGCAGGAGGAGTTAATTAGACGCCAGCCGAGGAGGGCGAGGGGCCACAATAGGGCTGAGGGGCCGCCAGGGACGGCCCCTTCACTTCCGAGGATTAATAGGGAGGAGAGAAAAGGGAGGGGTTCGGCTCTGGGGGAGGAGAGCTGGAGCTTCCCAGGGTGGCACTGCCCCCTCTTGCCCGGCTTGGTACTTACTTGGCAAGTGGTTGGGAGGCAGGGGGCCCTGGCAGCCGGGGCAGGTACCCCCTAGCGTCCCACAGAGTGGCTCTTTCTTCCTTGGGTGGTGCCTCCATTGGTAGGATGGTTGGGCAGGGAGGAGAGAAGGGACCCTCTCACTTATCAGGGAGGTAGTAAAAGCAGGAATATTTAGGGGCCCTGTTCTCAATGCCCCACCTCCCCAAACCTACTCTGAGGTGGAACCTGGAGCCTGAAGCTTTACCCTTCGTGGAAACACCAAGTCGGGGGAGGGGCTGGAGCTGGTGTGCATGCATGGGTGTAGGGGCTGCTGTGTGCCTGAACACACACATGCACACGCTTGTATGTGCAGACATGCTTCATTCAACAGGTCCTCTGTTAATATCTGTTGAGTGAATGAGTGAACTTTGGTGTTGGGTGTGAGGAGAAGCAGCGCTGGGCTCCACCGTGATACGGAGTGAATGGACTTGGGCCCTTTCATTCTGAATTCCCAGTTACGGCCCAGGGAGGATGAGAGCTCCACCTCTGAGCAGATGAGCAGATGTCCAGGAAAAATGAAGTGGCAGTGGCTGTTTCCCTTTGAAAAGGGAGGAAAAATGCACTAGCCCCTTGGAAGCCCCACTTCCTCCTGGGCCCCAGGGAACAGGGCAGCCCTGGCTCCTCCCTAGGAGCCACCCCACCCTATACCCTCCCAGGGGATGACAAGGGAGCGAGTTGGCGGCAGTTCCCCGGGCATATTTATAACCTGCTGCTCGCTCACCAGCGTCTGCTTTTAGCCCAGACGGGGGAGGGGGCAGGGGGGTGGTCTGTCTCATGCTGGGCGCCCTGGCTGGGTGTGGAAAGAGTGAGTAAGGGTGAGTGGTGGGCAGCTCTGCATGGATATTCCTGCTCACACCACAGCCAAACAGCTTATTTTCTCCTCATTTTGTTATTTTTCTCCCTCTGGCCTGGAGAGGAGGACTGAGCCAGCCTGAGGTGGGGGGTGGGGGGTGCTAGACCCTGGGGTATTTGCAGCCCCACTGACAGGGTTTTTCCAGGGTGCGTGTGGCAGGGTGTGTGTGGTGCCGGCTTGCTGACCCCCTGGGGACTGTGCAGCCTCAGTCCTCTCAGCTTTTCCGCTCCCCCCAGGATATTTCAGGACCAGTGCCTCCCTCACTCACTGAGCCAAGCCTGTGTCCGGGGTCCTGCCAGTCTCGGATCCCACCTGAAGATTAGAGGTGGGCGGGAGGATAGTGACCCCCACCCCGGACCTGCTCTGGGCACTGCTGCTTTCCTCCCCAGGATTTACCTGCCCCATCTGAGGATGCCACATGTGATCCTAATCAATAATTAGCTCCTAGGTAGTGCTTTGCAGATCTAGCCCTTTTGCTTTAAAAAAATTTTTTTTCTTTTGCTTACTTTTTTTTTTGCTTTATTATCACATGTCCCTTTGAGGACCCAGCCCCATTCTGCACTTCCCTACCCCCTCCCTTGAAGTCCTTGTGGCTGGAAGTAAAGGACTTCCATGCTGAGGACATGAGTATGGGAGTCTGTCTTTAAACTTCACGCTTGTGCAGAGGGCTTTACACTTCATTGAGCCTTCACAGCACTGCTCCCATTATCCTGACAATATCTTGATATGCCTGATTCCCTGGCCAGACTGTAAACTTCTCCTAGCAGGCTCCATGGCTCATACATCACTGTATCCCCAGCATTTGGCATATGCCTGGCACAGAAGAGATGTCAGCAAGTGTTCAAATGACCCTGTGTTTCACATCCATGTACATGGTCTTGTCTGAACCTCATCACCTTCCTGAAGAAGACTAAGTGCCAGTAACCATCCCTGTTGAATAGACAAAGCAACTGAAGCCAAGAAAGCTACGGAGTTTTTGAAAGTCTAGTTAGGACCAGAACAGGATTCACTTCTTCCCTGCCTTTCTTCCAGCTCCTATGTGTCGGCACAGCTCAGAGCGCCCCCACCCCCCCAGCTTCCAGGTTCTTACCGTTAGGAGTTAGGTGAGAGTGGTTGGGGACAGCTGCCAACCCTTTGACTCCTCACCCTGTTGCTTCTCCCCGAATCTGGGTATTGTCTGGCAGGGGCCCACATCTCCTCTCCTGCCTCTGGGGGGATCTAATAGTTCTTTGGATTATAGACTGGCCATTATCGCAGGGGGTTCTTTACTGGACGCCCAACCCTGTCAGGTATCTTCTGCCCAGGATCAGTCAGATTTCTATTCCTCCTCCTCAACTGCCTATCAAATCTGAACTGGTGCTAGCTTGGTGGATGGAGAGAAAGCAAAGGGGATATATCACTGCAGGATTGAGCAGCTCCTGGCTCCACTTCCCTACCCCGACACATATCCCAAAGGCCAACATGGGTCAGAGTTTACACATTCAGGGAGAGGTGCGAGGCAGCAACAACAGCCAAGAGTCCTGAGGAGACGGGGAAATTCTCCAATAGGCTGGGATCAGTGGTTGCCCTTAGGGGGTGGGGTGCTTCATAGCTCCCCCTGTCCTTCAAGCCCTCCCCTGCGGTGGGGGAAGTGTTAGGATTAGAGACTGGCGTTAGAGCTTAGCAAGCAGTTAGGTTTTGCCTGAAGTTAGGTTAAGGCTAAGGTTAGACCTGATCCTAAGGAGAGGGAGTGGATTAGAGTTAGAGAGAGGTTTTCAGGCTGTAGGAGAAATTAGTTCTCCCCTCCGATCTGGTGAAATGCACACAGAGGTATCATGTTGGTGTTGTTAGCAACAGAATCCTCATTTGGGCTTTCTATGGGAATGGCTAACCTCATGGCTTGGTTATGGACCACAGTTGGGTTTCCTTTCAGTTACACTTGGTAAAGTCTAGCCTCTATTTGGATTCTAACCCTGCTGCTCCTTTCTTCTCCCCCATTATCCTCTCTTCTCCCCCATTAGCCTCTCTCAGCTTTTCACCTGTTCTTTGTAGCCCACGGTTTGGAAGTTGATGTCCTAATATGGCATTTCCCTGTCCTGGGAAGGAGAGTGGTTTCCCCGTTGCCCAACACCCTGACCACAGCTGGCCCAGAGAGGCTTTGGGGACCAAAACCTCTACACCCATGAGCCACAGCACCCTTTCTGTTTGGGTTTCTCTTTTTTCTTTGGTTTCTTTTCAGAACACCATCATAGCTATCACTCAGTTGTAGCAATTTTCACAACAGCTCTTCTACATAGGAAAGGCAGGTTCTCCAAGTTTGTTTGTTTAATCCCCACTTAGCAGGGCAAGAAACTGAAGAAGTTATGGACTTTCGCAGTATCGTACAGCCAATTGGTGTTCAAATAGGAAGAAGGACCCTGTAGTGCCTTTTGGCTCCTGACTGGGTTCATCTGGAGACCTGGATCCCCAGTGGCCTCATCAGGGTCATCCAAGGGACAGAATGTCAGAGTCCTCTTCCAGGGTCAGGAAACCAGCCCCTCAACAATGTATCCTATTTGTTTAAAGGAGGTAAGCAATAGCGTGTTCTGGATTCAAGGAAAAGCCACCAAGTCATTGATAAAAATAGAGATTTTATTCTGCAGAGGAAGATACTACATTGGTGGGGGCCAGGAGCCACTAATAGCTACAGTGGAAGGAAATACTGATTCCGGAATGCAAAGGCATCTTGGAGAAACTAGGGAGAGGGAAAGAGGGGTCAGAAAAGGCTGGAGAGCAAAAGGAGAGAAGAATGGAGAAGAATTTAGGTTGGGGTGGGAAGTGGTCTCTGCAAACCAGGCTGGAACCCAGCACAATAAATAGTTTTTATTTACAAAAACCAAACTCGTGGCTTTGTATCCACGTTTCAGTGCAAATTATTTACACACTGATGAGGAGGCAGGACAGGAAGAGGGTAGGAGGTGGCTGAGGGAGGCATGGTTCGCAGCTGTTCAATGGCTCCATGACATAGGCTGGGAGAATGGCGATATTTCTCGCGGGTCCCCAACCTCATTTTCCACATCACCACAGCTGCCCTCTCACCCCGGAACCTCCCACTTCAGCTGTAGGTGGGGAGGAGAAAGGCCCTGACGCCCAGGTGTGTGTTCAGGGTGCGCACCCTTGACAGAAGAAGGGGAAGGGCATGTGGGGACCTGGAGAAAACGGAGGTTAAAAGAGAAGGAGAAAGGCAGGCAGGTCGCTGCGCGCGGTGGAGGAGACAGAGCTTCCGGTCGGGAGCTGACCCTGATGGGGGGAGGGGACCAATCCTTCTCTCACCTCCCGGCCAAGCAGGGGGCAGTGCAACAAGGGGGTCTCCCGCGGAGAGGGAGGGAGGTAGGTCCGGGGGCGGGTCAGTCAGGATGGCAAGAGGGTTCGTGCCGCCCCAGGCAAGTGGTTTCAGGAGTCCCCAGGTCTGAGGAGGTGGGAGAAATGATGGGATAGGTAGTAGGAATCCCGGAGTGTGGCTGGAGGGACGGGGTGGGCGCAGATCCGGGCCTGAGGTGCCAGCGAATCTGTTGGGGGTGGGCTTGAGGAGAGTGCTCCCAGGGGCCGAGCCCGCGCAGCGCCTCACAGGCACTCGTGCAGGGTGCGCGCGCAGCGCCT
>NW_024070213.1:86134857-86462678 GCF_014754425.2 Oryx dammah | reverse complement strand
GCAGGGTGCGCGCGCAGCGCCTCACAGGCACTCGTGCAGGGTGCGCGTGTGCGTGCAGTTGCGGCAGCTGACGTGGCAGCACCAGTGGAAGGTGCAGTTGCAGCGCTCGGTGACGCGCTGCGTGCGCGTGCGGTGGCCCCGGCCACAGCAGAGCAGCTCGCAGCCATCCAGCGCGGGCGACGAGCTATTGCAGGCGCGCCCCGCCGTGCCCGCGGTACCCAGGCGTCCGCTGTACGTGCAGAAGTTGGGCGATTTCTCGAAGTAGACGAGGTCGTGGGGCGAGGGAGGCTTGTGGGCCGGGTCCTCCGGCTCCAGGCGCAGCAGTTCAGCCCGCGATGCACGGTTGTTGCCGCGGTTGCCGTAGAGCACGCGCGAGGCACCGTCGAAGCGGTCCCGCAGCACGTCGCCCACTGCGCGCAGCGTGGGCAGCCGCATCCAGCACGTGCGCACCGTGCAGGAGCCCGACATCCCGTGGCACTTGCACTCCTGGCGCATCTCGGAGAACACGGTCTGGGGAGGCGGGAGGGGGGCGGGGAGGAGAAGAAAGGACGGCCCGAGACGCCGTCAGAGCCAGAGCCACCTTTCCGGATACCGCCCCCTCCTGGTCGTCGCCGGGATCTCAGCAAAGGCCCAGGCCTAGCCGAGCCCAAAGGAAGGGAGCCACGAAATGTCCCGCAGAGATTTGGACGCCAAACCCAACTCTGCTCCACCCAGAGAATCTGTCTTTGCCTCTCAGCCTTATTTTTTGAACCTGAACAGTGGCGGGCGTAGGCAACACAGTCCATGGGTTACATGACTTCTAACCTCTCCGTTGTCAGGCTATCCCTTCCATTCTGTGAATCCCTCCAAACCCCCGCGCCCTCCGGACGCCCTCGCCTGGTTCCTTACCCTAACCTCTGGCCTTAACACCGACCGTTACTTCCCAAGTTCGAGCTTAGCCTAAGGCAGGGACTCCCAGATCCCTGCCATTCCGTTTCGGGTACGGACACCCTCAAGCAGGCTCACCGTGCGCCCCGCCTCATTGTTGTGAAGGTTCATGAGGAAGCGAAGGTCCCGCCCCTTCTCTCCGGAGTCCACAAACTCCCGGCCGAAGAGGCGGCCGAAGTCGATGTTGTCGCTGCAGCCCCCCCAGTGCCAATCGGGGCCCCCAGGACCGCGTCGCCGATAGTCGCACGTGCAGGATTCGATGGAGCCCTCTGAGCAGGAGCGCGCTACCGAGTGGGTGACCCCGGCCGAGGTGATGGCGAAGATAAATGCTGTTTCCCGACAGCCTATTGGGGATGGGAGAGGGGATCAGCGAGGGGGCACGCGGGGTGCAGCCTGCACCTTCAGGGGAGGCCTTGGGATCTTTGAGTCCCACGCCCTTAGGGTCCTGGAAGCCTGGCAACCGGCTGTGTTGGGAAGTTGGTCTCCCCGCGAAAGCACGTGTGTGGGCACGCTACCTCCTCCATACTTGTAATCACGCTTTACTGAGACTCCGGGCTCATTTTGACTTCTCGGTGCAAGTAGGGCAGCCCCGGAGGGAAAAGAGAATAGAGGGGAGCGGAAGAATTCTGCACCGCCGAGAACTCTCCAGCTCACATCAGCGATGCAAGCCTTGCTGGGCTGGAGGCAAGAGAGCAGCCTCCCAGGCTTCTTTGAGAGGGACTGCGGGAAAGTGGTGGCCAGCGAGCGTCCACCACTCAGCACTCCCTTTCTCTGGAGCAGTGGCTCAGAAAAGCTAAGCTTCCTGCCCGAGGCGCACGGGTTGAAACCTCCTGGTGGAAGGAGTCTGGCCCAGAGCTAGTGCTGGCATGAAGCTCTTGGCAGGCTGATTCTGTGACCCTGCAGACGCCCCGGACATCTTCTCTGCACTTGCCCGCCCGTGCCCTGAGGTGACCCCGCGCTCCCCTGGTCCCCGGAAGCGTCACCTTCCGGGGTACCCACCTCGGTTGACGATCTTGCCGAAGAGGTGGGGCCCCGAAGCCGTGGGACAGTTCCAGCGGCGGTTCCGGAACTGCCACTTGCACTCTCGCACAGCGCTCTGCAGCCCCCCGCTCACACTGTGCAGTATCCCCGGGTTCTGGCGGATCAGCCGCCGCTGTTTGCGGCTCAGCAGCTGCAGACTGGGCTCGAGTACCAGCTGCAGACTCTTGGAGTCGGTCAGCAGGTTCGTAGAGGAGGCTACGTTCACGATGCCCCTGGTGAGATGCATGAGAGGAGTTCAAGCTCTGGAAGGGGACCTGCACCCTAACCCTAACCAGAAAGGTCTTGCTCGCCCTGTCCTCTTCCTGGAGCTATTTGCCCACAAGAGCGGGGAGAGATCAATAATAAGGTAACGATTCCGCGCTTAGGCACTCACTAGTTTGAAAGGACTTGGCTTTCAGACTTTTGTGTTCCCAGGAATCTTAGGGCTGCCTGCGCCCGGAGCTGGACAGCGGAGGCATGGAGAGCCTAGGGACTAGATATTCACCTTGGCTCTCAGAGCCTGTTTCCGGACAGTCTGGCTCGCAAATCCTGGCCTGCCGTCCATGCCCACCCAAGGCGTGAAATGCTTGGGAGTTCCACCCGCTTATGGGCTTCTTTCGGAGTGCACGCCTGCCCTTTCTCTCCAGAGGCTGGGAAGCCCCGTAGTGTGACTACCACCGTGAAGCTCGTTTGGGGGTTCTTGGAAGAAGGGCAGTGCTAGATGGGAGAGGGCTCCCCTCCTGGAGTATCGTGGGCCACCGGGCGGACCATTCACCCCACTTCACCAGAGCTGGAATTTCTGGACCAGCTCCGCTCCAGAGCGCCCCTCGGTGTCTCAAAGGGAAGTCAGAGCGCTGGAGGAAGTCTGTCTGCGGACGGATCCCAGAGCGTGGGAGCTGGATGGGGCTGGCCCCTGGCTCTGTGCCCCGAGACAAGTGGCGACCCCGCACCAGCTCACTTACCACCATCGGCCACTGCTGTTGGCGGCCAGGGCTGCAGGCAGAGCGGCCAGCGCCAGCAACAACGCAGCAGAAACCCAGCAAGGCAGCAGCGCCCAGTGCCCCATGGCCTGCCCGGCCTTGCCCGCTCTATGCTGCAGTTGGGGCGGCTTTGGCTGCTGCCCGCGGCGGTGGGACGGGACGCGGCGGTGGCGGCAAGTGGCGAGAGTTCGCAGTCTGGCTCTAACAGCCCTGGGGGCGGGCGACGGGCTGCATGGCTCGCGGTCCCAGCTGGTGGGCTGAGGCAGCCACGGCGGGCGGCACCGCCTCTTATAGTTGCGGCGCTGGCTGAAGTGACGATAGGAGGCTGCCCCGCCGGGCCGCACTGTGGCACCAGGGCGCACCGGTCAGGGGCGCAGACAATGGGCAGCGAGCGGGGCCGTGGCTCCCGCCCGTCTGAGGCGAGAGCTGACGGGCTGGCCGTCGGGGCTCACCCCCGCCCCCTGCCCGGTGGCTCCCGCCTCCGGACCTGCACTGGCCGCCGACCCCTCCCCTTGGGACGCCCTCCCACGCGCGCCCGCCTCAGTCCTCTCCGCGTCCGGAGCCCGTCGGGGACCAGCGTCCGCCAGGGGGCGCAGCGACCAGTGTGCTGCGGGGACAAACTGCTAGGAGCTCAGCCACTTCGCTGCCCGCTGTGGGGCTGTCCCTTCGACGTCACCCCGGCCCCCCATCCTGAGTGGAAGAAGGAAAACTGTGGTTCTGGGCAGCAGCTCTGGGGAGACGCCTCCCCGCCCGTGAACCCCCGACGGCTGAACAGGGAAGGAGAAGGGGGAGACGGGTGGGGTTGGGGCTGTGGTCAGGGAAATCCCAGGGGCGGGTTGGGATGGGGGGATGAGCTGAGCACACAGAGCCCGACGATGGAGAGAAACCTGAGGCAGCAGAGGCTTGTACTTGTGGGAGGAAAGAAGTGCACAAATGCCTGCCAGTGTGTGCGTTAACTGGGAGAGTTGTCAATGAGACTGCCTGTGAGAATGTGCATACACACGAGTGTGTGTCTTCACGTACAGACACTCCATGTTCTGAGGAGGGATTTTAGGAGCGTTTCTCAAGAATCCTGGAATTTAGCTCAGGTCAGAAGGCATCATCGAGTCATCTTGTCACAGCCACCACCTGGGACAGTGCATCATCTCCTACGTGTCGGGAAGGGGGTGGTCAGGAGAGACCCAGAAGGTTGACCGAAGAACGGTGTCTGGAACTGTGTGTGCAGGTGGGTGGATGAGTAGGAGATTAAATATGCACATGTGTGTCACTCTTACCCTGTGTGCCGTGTGTCATCCTGTAGTGTGTCACCCCATGGCATGTGTCAACCTGTGCATGTCACTGGGGGCGGGGGACAAAACCTGTAACCAAGGTGGCATCATAACGGATGAGGCCTGGAGCAGCGGAGGCTCTGAGGCTGGGCTCAGAAAAGACAGGCATTAGACTAGATGTCAGGTGTGTGTGTGGAGGGGCCGGGAGCAGAAGGGCTGCTGGCTAAACCGAACCCAGAGTAGAGAACCTGTGCATCCATGTTTCTGCTTCTTTCTGAAATTTTCTACCAAGTTTCTGTCTTCTCCACCTAAAACCCTGACTCTTCTCTCTCACCATGCTGGGATACCTAACCCTAACCCTAACGCACCTCCCTACAACCTCTCAGCTTCAGGGTCCCTCTGCCTCCTATGGAAGGAGTGACTGCTGTTCCCCATGTGGGATATAGGGGGCACTGCCAGCCTGGTTATCAGGCCTCGCCAACACACTCAGGTTGCCCCTGGAAGAGGAGGCTCTCCTCCTTTACATTTCTCCTCTCTTTCTCCATTTTACAAAGGAAAAACTAGATTAGGCAGTTTTCCATGGACTCCGGAGCTAATAAAGGGATGAACGGTAGAGCCAGGTGTTCTGACTCACACCCCATGCTTTTTCCACCTTAATGGCTGCTTGTGATTGTGCAGCTATAGCAGGCTGGGGGCCCTTCCCCAAACTGGGAGAGAAATAAAAATGGTCTTTAGGATCTTCCTGCTTCCCTTTTGATCTTCTTTTTTTCATCTTCCCTGACTTTAGGATGTTTTTTTGACTGAGTAATGTACCAGGCCTGGTCCCAAAGAGTTCCAAGTCCCAGAAATGATCAGGCCTCCCCGCCAGTGCAGGAAAATCACTCTAAAGAATAAATGCCTGATAAGTTTAATGAATCTTCATGGGGCACTTGCATTTTAAAAGGGTGCATATTAACCCAAATGAAACCTGATGGAGGTTATTTTTGAGGGGAATATCTTTCCCACGCCCTTTGCCCCTCCAAGGATTTGACCCTGAGGGACAAGGTGTACTGGCTTAGCATCTTCCACAGGTCTAAAAGCCAGTGGCCCCTGAGGAGGCCACCCAGCACAGATGGCTCAAGTAAGTAGACAGTGTACCATGGGCACCTTGCCCTTTGTCCCTTAGGAGTTTTTCCCACTGGGGCCTGGGTCACATCTTTTGGTTTAGTGGGTTGATAAAACCCCATGGAGGAGAGAGCTGGGCTTGAAGATACGGCAGTCCTGTCTGTGGCCACTGGTGACAAGCATAAGTGGGAAGGGAGGAAAGAAGGATTCCATATCCTTTGTTCCACTATTCCACCCACCAGGAATAGTAGGGAAGAGTGGGAAGGCTCTAGGTCTAGTCAAATTTTGTAGGACCTGGCCCAAGTTTATTTAGATCAAATCATCACTCTATCAATTGCCTTCTCTTCCTTTCCTGTGTCATCAGTTTACCTCTCTACTGGATCATACCTATCAGCTTACAAATATGCTGTAATGTCTCCCATCTAAAAAACCCCACAACTTTATGTGACTTCACATTACCACCTAAGTGTGCCCTACTTCTTTGTTGTCTTTTACTGCACAACTCAAAGTGTTGCTTTAATCATCCTGGTGCCAGTTTCATTTCTTTATTCTCTCTTTCCACCACCTTAATCACACCTTTCAACCCACTGCACTTCCTCCTCGAAATCATCCATGACCTCCGTTTTGCTCTACTGTCAAATCTCAGTTCTCATCCTCACAAACTTTTTAGGAATAGCAGACAAAGTTGAACACTTCGCCCTTGAAATAGTCTCACTTGATTCCTGGAACACTATTCCTACTTCCCTGACTGCTCACCTTCTCAGTCTCTTTATCTGGGTCCACCTTTGCACCCAGTTTCTACATGACTCATGGGACTGCACCCCATTTCAATCTGGGACTTCTCAATCTACACTCACTCGTTTGGCGAACTATACAGTCTCATACTCCCTACTTTTATCTCTGGCCCTGAACTCTGAACTTGCATATGTAACACTTGAATAAACATCTCAAAATGTACAATATCCAAAACTAAACTCCCAGTTATTCACTTGCACCTACTCTTTATTCAGTCATCCCCATCCCTGTGAAAGGCAATTCCGTCCTTTCAGTTGCATAGGATGAGAATACTAGAGCCATCCTTGACTTGTCTGCCTTTTTATACTTTTTCAAGTCAAATCAATCAAAAAAACCCAGAAAACAAAACTCCTGTTCTTCTGTCTTCAAAACCCCTGCAGGTTCCTCCCTCCAGCCACATTGGCCTCCTTGCTAATTCCTTGAACATACCAAGGAAGTAACTATTTCAAGATCTTTGCACTTGCTTTTCTGTCTTCTGGAATGCCCTTCCCATGTGTTTGTTCCTCCACATCCCTTTCTCTCCTCCCCCTATATAAAATGGAATTCCGCCACCTATCTCCTTTACCCTGCTTTATTTATTTTTTGCATCGCTTTTGAGCATGGATACCTTTAAAGGCTTAAAGTGGAAAGTCAGTAGTAAACTACCCTCTTAAAATAGGAGAGGGGCTTTCCTCTGGGGAGGAAGCAGGGGACCAGGGCTGAGAGCTGTGGGCAGAGGAGCCTACCTTCTTTTGAAGCACCAGCAGGTGGCACTCCCTCTTTGGGCTGGGAAGGCATCAGCCTCTGGTGGAGAAGGGTGCAAAGTTCTGTGGTGGGTAATTTTACTGATACTTTGGGGGCAACTGCTGAGTGTTGGGGGTTTCTCTGGAGTCCAGTGCAGTCAGCTGCGAACGCTTTGGTGCCTCCGGGTGGTGGCCTAGGGTGCTGCAGCAGAAGGCGTGAGAGGCGGAGGGTGGGCAGCACAGCTGAGCTCACCGCCGCCGCGGGTGCATCCATCCCTCCAGGGCCTATAATTTGGGTTCCCTGGGCCTAGCCGCCCCTATCAGCGGCTCAGCAATAGATGAGTCACCCGGGACCCCGGGCCAAGGCAAACATGGGGGGGAGGAGGAGGAGGAGGAGGCTTTCGAGGCTGCACTCAGCTTTAGCCACCGCCTCAGTTGCTGGATCCCCCAATCTCCAGGGACCCCCACTTTTTTCTTTGACCCCCGCCCTATAGAGCCCCAGTGTTCTCAGATTGCTCTTGATATGTCCACCCCTATGATGGGAAGTCAGCCCCCTACTCTTCCCCGCAGGGGAAGGGGGACCAGCTTGCTCCCACTCCCTCCCTGAAGTAATGACAGCCCCTCACTTTCCCCCTGCTGTCATGGCCCCAACCCTTGTCAAGGTCTCTCTGGTTCCCGCCCCTCTCCTTTCCTGGAGCTGGCCGCGTGCTTGGGGTATTAGGCAATGGGTGTGTACCCACAGCCCTCTCCAGGCCCCGCCTGCCCCACCACCCTCCAGCCGCCTGCGGGTCAGTGCTCAGGCCAGCCGGTCGGGCCGAGGGCACTGGGGGCCAGCTCAGGCCACCCAGTCTGCCTGCCTGTGGCCTCCTGTCCCAGAGCTGGGCTTCTGCTGGGAAAGGAAACAGGAGTATGGGTCTTTGGATTTGGGACAGGCCAGCCTGGGGAACCCGGGGGTCACTAAAATGTTGGAATCTGTGGTAGTAGCTGTGACCTTGGCCCTTCCTTGGCACCTGACTATACCGCAGCCCGACAAGGGTAAAATCAGAAGGAGCAGTCTGAAACCTGAGGGAGATTTGGAGTCACATGGAAAAATGCGAGTGTCCAAGAGCATGGGAAACCTTGTCCCCCTCCTCCAGCGACCTAGGTAAAGTTCCAGGCTGACATGCAGAAAGGACAAGGACAGGATTCAAAAGCTACTAAGATAGGGTGCAGATTCTAGTGGTCTCAAAAGCCACACACGGTTTGGTTCTTGGCCCCTAAACAGGAAGGAGGGACAAGAACCCCTTCTCCTGTAGGGCTTCTCCTCTACTCCCCTCTCCACCCAGAGGTGGGAAAGCAGAGAAAAGCAGCCCTCTTTGATCACAGCTGTCCAGGGTCAGGAACTAGGGTACTTTCACCTCCCCAGCCTGCCCGAGGCCTGGCACATAAAGGTGATTAATAAATATCCCAACAGATGAAAGTTATTAAATCTCTCTCAGATGGCTTTGCCCCCTAGACAGCAGTGCCCCCTGCAGCCCAGGGCAAGACCTGCAGCCACACAGACTAGAGGCTGGCTGCCCAGGAGAGCTGCATGGCCACTACCAAGGAAGAGATGACTGTGGCTGTGGGTTTCAACCCCATGGCTCTGCTTCCCCGGGGGGCCTGTCTCTGAGTCAACTGCCAGCCTCAGGCGCGCGGGGCCAGCCATGCCTTGGGCTGCGGTCTGGCAGGGGCGGGGGGCGGCTGGGAAGCCTGGGGCCCCTCTCTGGCAAAAATAGCCCACAGTGGTTAGAGCTGGGAGGGTGAGTCAGGCAGGAGCACAGTGGCGCCTAACCCCTTCGCTGCCGCTGGAACTCCCTCGGGTGGTTTGCCTCCCTCTGTGCAACCGACGATCAGACTCTTTGCCTGGCCGTCCTCAGGCTGGGCTCAGTTTGGGATTCCTCCTCTTTCCACGTGAAGCAAGTCTGAGAGTCTGGAGCAGGAATATGGGCCACCCCGGAGTGGCGACTTGGGATCTTAGGAAGGGCAGGGGACCTCTGCTGGCAAGGATGCCTGTGAGCCCAAGGAAGCACAGGGGCAGGCTGAAGATCTCCGGAGCTCCCGGAACCTCTGCCACAGCCAAACTCTGAGGCCAGAGCTGACCCCTCCCAAGGGGCAGGCGTAGGGCTCCGAGGTGGGCGGAAGCCAAGCCACCCAGAAGGGAGCTACTCCCGCCAGCTCAGATTGCCCTGCAGCGCGTTCTCCCCAGGCTCTCGCGCGGAGACCAAGACCGTCCAGCCAGGCAAGTTCGATCTGAGTTCCTTCTTCATCTGGTCAACGGCACCTTCCAGTCACTCAGCTATCGGTGGGGGAAACTGAGGCAAAGAGACATGACCACTGGGGACCAGGGGCTTGGCTCTCTAGTCTGGGTCACCACACCCTCCTTGCAGCCTTGGCGGTCCCAGAGCAGGTGAGTGGAACTCTGGCCACCTCCCCCTTCGGTGGGGCCAAGCCTGAAACCCAGGCGTCGGGGGAGAGGGTGTGTGAGTACGCTGGGAGGAGGGGGAGCGGCTGGGCTCCCGGGGTCAAGGCGGGGGGTGTAAGGAGTGGGGTGGGGATGCCCCGGGCTCGGGGAGGGGCCGCAGCTCTGTCAGCCGCGGCAGAGCCGCCGGTAAGCTCCGCGCGAGTAGAGCCAGAGCCCCCAGTTCTGTGCTCGCCCGCTCGCTCGCTTTCTCGATCACTCCCTCCCTTCCTCCCTCCCTTCCTCCCGGCGGCCGCGGCGGCGCTGGGGAAGCGGCGGAGAGGAGTGGCCCTGCCCTGGAAGAATGCGGCTCTGCCGAGGGGCCAGAACCCGACGCAGTCTCCCCACGGTTTGAACAGCCCGAGTTCAGGCGACCCAACCGCGCCGGTGGCAGACTCGGCCCCAGAGCAGCTGGAGGTAATCCGAATTGGGAAAGCAGGGAGGGCAGAGACTTGCACTTGGGGACGCGACAAGCACTCTGGTAATCAGACAGACACGCATCCGCCCACGGGGGCACAGAGATGCAGAGAGAGCCCGGGATATTGCCAGAGAAAAAGACCTAGCAAATAAAGCAGTGGCCCTAAATTTGGAGGGCAGTGAGTGGAGAGCAGAGGGGTGGGGGCTGAGGCTGGGGACCTGGTGGGGACCAGATGGGCAGTGCCAGGAGGAGAGGAACATGTAGTTAGGAAAAGTAGCGGACGAAGAAAAGGACTCAGCCGGCACCATGGCCCATTTCAAGAGGGAAGCAAGGTCCCCTCCCAGACTTGTGGCACCTGGAGCCTCCCCTGGCTCCCTACTGGGGCTGCACAGGGCAGAGTGGGATGGGGAGCCCATTCCTCCACCCTTTTCAGGGAAGCTGCTAGATGGCACTTGGAGACTACACTCCCCCACCCCTGCCCCCTCTCAATCCTGCCCCCAGGCCTCCTGAGCAGGAGCGGGTAAAGCTGTGTTGGGCCTGGGAAGCCAGTCTTGGGGCCCTTGAAAAGGGAGCGGTGGACAGGGTAGTGGAGAGCTGTCTGTGAGACTATCCAGCTGTTTGCACGTGAGTGTGTCTGTGTGCCGGGCACTGTGTCTGGCTGGGTGAGCTCCAGGACGCTGGCGTAAGTCCCAGTTTCCAGGCCCACTCTTCTTCCAGGGCCCAGGTACTCTGGGAATCAAGGGCGTGATCTTACTGTTTTGTTTGAGCAGGATGAGAAGGGTCCATGGGGTGGCCCTGGTGAGTTAGGAGCCGGAGTTGGGCATCCCTCGGTTGCCCAGGTGAGCCACCCTATTCTAGAGCACTCCCTAAGTGTCCCTGTCCTGCAGGCCCTGCTCGATCTGCCCATCGGGGCCTTCGGGCCCGGGATTCGACATGCGGGAGGAGCCCCGGCCGCGGCCTCTGCCCTCGGGCCTCGCCGGTCTCCTGTTCCTGGCGTTGTGCAGTCGGTGAGCGGCCCCTCTGTCACCCAGCCCGCGAGAGAAAGCCCTGGGCTAGAAGCGGGTCGGGAGGCGTCGGAGAGGGCGCGAAGGCCTGGACCGCAGACCTGAGACGCCTTCTCGGTTCCCAGGGCCCTCGGCAATGAGATTCTGGGCTTGAAGCTGCCGGGCGGCGGCGAGCCGCCGCTGACCGCCAACACAGTCTGCTTGACGCTGTCGGGCCTGAGCAAGCGGCAGCTGGGCCTGTGCCTGCGCAGCCCCGACGTGACGGCGTCGGCGCTCCAGGGCCTGCACATCGCGGTCCACGAGTGTCAGCACCAGCTGCGCGATCAGCGCTGGAACTGCTCGGCGCTCGAGGGCGGCGGCCGCCTGCCGCACCACAGCGCCATCCTCAAGCGCGGTGAGCCTGACCGGGCGAGTCTGCGCCGCCGCCGGGGCTGGGGGGCGGGGGGCACGCCGACGCGAGCGGAGGCGGGAAGGGGCTGGTTCACCACTCTGGGAGGGGCCTCTCCGGGAATTCCCCCCCGGAGCTGCGCGGAGTAGGGTCTGGCCACCCGTCTGGGGCCCCGTGCTTCAGACTTCCACCTGCGCGCTGCCGGCAAGGCAGCTGGGTCCCTGCTCCCCTACCCCAGGGCCCCCCTTTCCTGCCTCCGCCCAGCTGATCTCGGCTGCACCTGTGAGCAAGAGATGCCCCCAGCCCTAGAAGATTTAAACGCCCCCCTCCTCCTCGTCCCCCAATTTTTCTGCCCCTCCTCTCTGCATGGGACAAGCCCAGGCTGGTGTCCCCATAGCCTCAGCGGGGGTGGGGTGACGCCCCCAACCGTTTAAGGGTTAAACCTACTCTCCTAATTACCGGGGTTCCCAGGAGCAGAAGCTGGGAACAAAGACCCCGGTGGCTTTGAAGCCGGGGAGCATCCCTCTCCTCAGTGATGTAGGGGCCCCAGGTGGCTCTCACTTGAGCAGGTGAGGAAGCGCTGGAGGTGTGGAGAACAGGGCACTGTGGGGCCTGGCCTGGGGGCCCTGGTCTGGAAGGGCATCACTGTCTCTTGCTAGGCCATGCCCCAAGGAGGAAACTTCCATCCTGGGCTCAGCCCAAGGGTGGGGGCAATACTTTGGGGACTATGGGGTTAATAGGCAGCTGCCATCTGTGGGGGAATTCCCAAGACTTGTGCAAACAGCTTCACCCCTGGAGGCTTGAGGTTGGGGGATCAGGAGGCTGGGCCCAAGAGCCCTGCATCCTGGGACGGGAGAGGCCTGGCCCCTAAGGAGGTGCTCCCATCCACTTAGGGCTCCAGAGAGGGAGGCTGCTTTTCTACAGGGCCTGGTGTAGGGGAAGGCTTTGATGGCCCAATGAGAAGCATGTCTATCTAAGCCTGAGGAAGGCTTGTCATCCTGAGCCTCTGTGACCTCCAAAACATAAGAAGTCAACATTTTAAGAGGACCTTAGGGAGAATCACCTCCACCTCTCTCCCTCTCCCAGCATTTTATAGAGTAATAGCAGGTTAGGATAAATATAAGGGGCAGTCTTAATGGGCAAATATAAAACTAGAAACTGGAAAGAGGAAGGACAGCTCCACAGCTCCAACACTTTGGGGATTTTGGGTTGGTGGAGGGTAAGTTGGTGAAAAGACTGATTTAAATAACCTTGATTAAAAAAACAACAACATCACAAAACCAAAGCCTTCTGCTTCCATCCCACCTGCAGGGCTGGGGAATTTCTAAGGCTTTCAGATATAGAACTAAGTGAACATATCTTCAAAGACCTCAAGGACTCTCTGTTAGTCATCTCTCATCCCCAGGGGTCTTTCCCTCTAGCCTAGCTCTTTCATCCACACCTGAAAACCCCAGACTTAAACAGAGCAAGAATGGGCCTCAGGGATCATCTCAATTCATACTCTCCCTTTATAGATGAGGAAACTGAGACTCTGCTTTTAGGTTCCTTTCCTTCTGTGACTTGCTTCCAAACTACTCAGCTACTCAAAATGGCAGGATCTGGAGTCAGTTAGGAAATTCTGGAATTGCAGGTTGGCTGTTTCCTTTGGCCTCCTTACTGTCAGTGGCCTGTCAGACTTACCCCTATCCACGCCCCTTTCATCCCCAGGTTTCCGAGAGAGCGCCTTTTCCTTCTCCATGCTGGCTGCTGGGGTCATGCATGCAGTAGCCACCGCCTGCAGCCTGGGCAAGCTGGTGAGCTGTGGCTGTGGCTGGAAGGGCAGTGGTGAGCAGGATCGACTGAGGGCCAAACTGCTGCAGCTGCAGGCACTATCGCGGGGCAAAAGCTTTCCCCACTCCCTGCCCAGCTCAGGCCCTGGCTCTGGTCCCAGCCCTGGTCCCCAGGACACGTGGGAATGGGGCGGCTGTAACCATGACATGGACTTCGGGGAGAAGTTCTCTCGGGATTTTTTGGATTCCAGGGAAGCTCCCCGGGACATCCAGGCACGAATGCGGATCCACAACAACAGGGTGGGGCGTCAGGTATGTGTGTGCAACTTGTCCTGGGTCTTCCTGGCGTTTTTTAAGGCCTGGCTAGATTTGAGAGGGCACAGCAGCATAAGAGGATGAGATGTAGGGGGTGATTGTTACCCGAGGGGTGGCCTGGAGCCAAGCAAGTCACTGCCTTCCCTAGAATTTAGGGGTTCTCTGGGCTAGACTCCCTGGTTTACCAGTGTTCACTCTGGAAAGAGCACTGGACTGGGAGTCAGGAAAACTGGAGCTGAGTCCTGTTGCCTGCTAGTTACCAGCCAAATCTCCGTAACCAGCTGTTTGTTGAAGATGGGCAATTTACTCTCTGCTCTGGCTTTAGTTCTCCAACATAAAACGAGGGAATGGGGCTATTAGCCGTCTCACGGTGCCCTTTCGCTTCTGATAGTTCATCGCCATTCTTCCCTCTGTTTGTTCCTGTATGCTCTCTGCTCCCTCCCCTCTCCTGTGCCTCTGAGCTCTGTCCATTTGCTGCCCTCCCCTCTCATTTCTTCCTCGCTGATGCTCTAGGTGGTAACTGAAAACTTGAAGCGGAAATGCAAGTGCCATGGCACGTCAGGCAGCTGCCAGTTCAAGACGTGCTGGAGGGCAGCCCCAGAGTTCCGGGCAGTGGGAGCAGCCTTGAGGGAGCGGCTGGGCCGGGCCATCTTCATTGATACTCACAACCGCAACTCCGGAGCCTTCCAACCCCGCCTTCGGCCCCGTCGCCTCTCAGGAGAGCTGGTCTACTTCGAGAAGTCTCCTGACTTCTGCGAGCGAGACCCCACTGTGGGCTCCCCAGGCACGCGGGGCCGGGCCTGCAACAAGACCAGCCGCCTGCTGGACGGCTGTGGCAGCCTGTGCTGTGGCCGCGGGCACAACGTGCTCCGGCAGACCCGAGTCGAGCGCTGTCATTGCCGCTTCCACTGGTGCTGCTACGTGCTGTGTGAAGAGTGCAAGGTCACAGAGTGGGTCAATGTGTGTAAGTGAGGGTCAGCCTCACTGTGGGGCTGGGGCAGGGGAGGGCCACGTTTGCAGCCTTTTGCTCTGATTTCTGTCCAGGGTCAATCTTGGCCCCTGGCCGCTCAAAGTGTCTACCTGGAAACAGCTTTGGGTCAGGTGGAGTCTGTGATGTGTGGCTTTCTCCCCCACAGTAGGAGGGCCTTGTGGGGGAGCTGTCACCCTCCTCTGCTCCTTGAACACCTGAATGGAATAAGATGAACTGTGTTGCTCTCCCAGCCACCCAACCTGGGGTCCCTTTAACTCTCATATTCATATTCCTTTTGGCTGGGGAGTCCCTATACTTTGACCACTCTTTTCTTTTGTGGGATAGCCCCAGCATTGTGTGGAGCCATACAACCTATATCCACAAAGAGACCTCTCATTCCTATTGGCTGTTTCCAAACTCCTCTACTGCAGCCTGGACCGCCGTCATAGGAGCCAGTGGTAGAGAGGTTTTTCTTAGGGAAGGGACACGGTACAGGGCACTCTAAAACCCTGAAAGTTGTCTGTCAAGGCCCTTAGGGAAGCTGTCTGCCCCCATTCAGATGTTGAAGGGAACCCTCCAAAGGAAGAATTTTACCCAAGACTCTCTGAGCCTCTTTATCTTTCTTCAGCAGGAGGGGTGGGAATGGCTAATTTATTGTACTGAGACTTGTTCTTGGTTCTTGTTTGTAATAAAAATAAATTAAGTTCCTGGAATGGTGACTACAGATGGTGATATTTCTAGCCACACTTGGGATCCCAAGCCTGGGTTCTTTTCCAGGTGAATTCTCTTACCCTCCCACACTCAGTGACTTTATGTATATCATGCCCCGTTCCAGAAAGGATTTGAAATGGTCTTCAGGTGACTCAGTTGACAATTTTTAGTGTGGAAAAAACTGGGTGGGGCAGGGGGACTTCTAGGTGTGAGGGGCTGAAGATGTAAACATAGGCCCCATTCAGGTTCTCTGTGCCCCACCTCCAGATTTTGCCTTGGCCACTGCCCTATAACAGGGCTTGGATTTTTCTTTTTTCCTCAACTCATGGGCATGCCTATGTCCAATAAAACTTTATTCACAAAAATGGACTGCAGGGCGAGATTTGGTTCTTTGGCTGTGGTTTGTTTTGACACCTACCCTACACAGTGAGGTCACCTCTGTTCTGAGATTTTCAGGTCCTGAAGATGTTTCACCATTGAACCTGGACTCAAAAATGGCAGGTGCTTTTCTCTGTGGTTCCAAATTGGAGAACTTGATGATAGATGCGAGACTGACGGGAAACATATATAAAGGATTCCTATGCTCAAAATTGGAGTTTTTTGCTCTGGAAACCAGCAAAATCAGCATGCTACCCCCCTGAATTATTTGCATATGGAGTTTGTCTTTCCTTATTCAGAGCTCTTCTGCACTTAATCTCAGCAAAACAGCTCCTTTATCTTTTAAGAGATAACCATATCTAGAGACTTCCCTGGTGGCTCAGATGGTAAAGCGTCTGTCTACAATGCAGGACACCCGGGTTCGATCCCTGGGTCAGGAAGATCCCCTGGAGAAGGAAATGGCAATCCACTCCAGTACTATTGCCTGGAAAATCCCATGGACAGAGGAGCTTGGTAGGCTACAGTCCATGGGGTTGCAAAGTCAGACACGACTGAGCGACTGCACTCATATCTAGAGAAAACAGAACTTCTTTTATTTCAATTCCACTTTCTTTCTATTCCTAGTCAAGTATCATTGAAAATAAACAATCATCTTTCAATTCAAAAAAGGAAGCTGTAGCACAAATTTAGAACTTTACAAATAACTGATTATTTATGGGGTTGCAAGATGCTGACTCTGTCAGGTCATCTCCTTGGCCAGGAGATGTAGAAATAGTCATTTTCATACCTCTAGGCAATAGCTATATCTGCCCCCAATTACCCTCAAAATCAGGTAGCATCAAGGTAGGAAGGAGAGGAAGGGGTGTTGGTTTAGGGTAGTACTTTATGGCAAAACTTGATGTCCTAAATTTTCACTTGCACACTGAGAATTCTTGGTTTGGGAATTTAATGGAGGTAGGCCTTTAGGCACTGACTGAGCTTCGTGTATGCATGGGACAGCAGGAGAGAGATGGATGCAGCTAGAATAGACATAGGATATGAGGGAAAATAATGATAAGGAACACCCAGAGTGGGAATTTCTCACACTCAGGAAGAGGGAAGAGAATGGCCAATGAAATCACAGCAGGACTATTTCAGTTTTCCTTCAGTTCCTTCCTCTGTGCTCTCTTTGGCTCCTTTTCTCTTTCTAGCTTTCTCTCTTCTTTTGTCAGACACGCTCTGTGGCAAACTGAAGCCCCAAACCACAACCTTGAGAAATTCCAAATAGATTTTGTCAGCGAGGCCAACACCCCCTCCCCACCCCTGCTCCCGGCTCACGAAATGGGCTCAGGCCCAGGCCTGGGGTCAGTGGCGGAGGGGGAGTGTGCAACCCACAGAGCGGGTGGCTAAAATTTCAGCCTTAGTTAGCGCCAATGGCAGCCAGAGGGATGGGGAAAGACTGATCAACTGTAGTCAGGCCTCTCAGCCTCCTTCAGCTCTGAATACAGCTCTTCTCCCCTTAGAGCATTAGCCTTTCAAGTGGCTGGGGAGCTGGGGAGTGGCAGTGGCTGGCTTATTGCTAGCTGAGCAGCAACCCGCCTGTCTGTGCTCCTGTTTGCTCTACGGGGAGCACCCAGTAATGCTGCAATAGACACTTCCCTCTCCAGACTCCAGAGGGTGAAGGATAGCAGGGCTGGAAGATTCTCTAGTTCCATTCATCAGTTCTGACTCAAATACCTTGGGACTTAAGGCTAACCATACAACATTATCACCATTTCCTTCCTTCTGTCATACCTGGGACTCAACCTTGAGAGGATCTGAAGACTTGGGCAGGAACACTGACAGATGTCACCTCCTGTCAGAGTCTCACAAGGCGTCTTGGTATGGTTGAGGCACTAACAAGGGCAGTTGCAAAGCATAATTTTGGTGATCAGTGCGAGGGCATAATCTGGTGGTGTGTGCCTTAAAAAATCTAGGAAAAGAAATAGAAAGAAAAATCATTTGGAGGTCTCATGGAGCCCACTCTGCTGCTACGTCACTTCAGTCGTGTCCGACTCTGTGCGACCCCATAGACGGCAGCCCACCAGGCTCCTCCGCCCATGGGATTTTCCAGGCAAGAGTACTGGAGTGGGGTGCCATTGCTTTCTCCAGTAGCACACTCTAGGAGTCTGTAAAAACACTGGAGGAGTCTTCTGCCATTTAAAATACAGAGCTTAGGATTGCCAAAGGCCTTTGATGGCAACAGCCCAGGACGGATAGGATACAGTTCTTTTTGTGATAAACATACTCATTAGTCCTCTCATTCTTCATCATCTTTAAAAAAAAATCTTATTGGAGTATAGTTGGTTTATAGTTTATAGTTGTGTTAGTTTCAAGTGTTCAGCAAAGTGATTGTTATACATATGTATATTATTCATATATATATATTCATTTTTTTCAGATTCTTTTCTCATATAGGTTATCACAGAATATTTGAGTTTCCTGTGCTGTACAGTAGGTCCTTGTTGGTGATCTATTTTATATATAGTAGTGTGTGTATTTTAATCTCAAGCTCCTGATTTATCCCTACCGACCCCCCACCTCCCACCTCATTTCTCATATGGTAACAAGTCTGTTTTTGATCATCCTTCACCAACTTAAAAAAAAATAATCCTTTCCTTTTATTGGTGTATAGTTGATTTTAGGGGCATCCCTGGTGGCTCAGATGGTAAAGAATCTGCCTGCAGTGCTGGAGACCCAGATTCCATCCCTAGGTTGGGAAGCTCCTCTGGAGAAGGGCATGGCAACCCACTTCAGTATTCTTGCCGGAGAATCCCAGGGGCAGAGGAGCCTGGCGGGCTACAGTCCATAGGGTTACGAAGAGTTGGACGTGACTGAAGTGACTTAGCACACCTAGTTGATTTACTAAACTAATGTTGTGTTAGTTTCAGGTAGACAGTGAAGCGATTCGGTTATACATACACATATATGTGTTCTTTTTTAGGTTCTTTTCTCATACAGGTTATCATTCATCCTTCACGATTTTAAATTAAGTTCCTTTTGACTTCACATTCTAGGGTTTTGTTATTCTCCAGGTTAAAACAAGAGCGAAAACAGACTGGGATAAGAGGAAGGGATTGGTGAATGTATATACCAGGGATTGATGAGGACAAGGAGTAGACAAGAGTAGATAACAAGAGTTATCTACGAGTCTAGTTCTTCTTGGAAGGAGACAAGAAATAAGGCCCCAAAAAAATCAAGTTAAAAAAATCGACAATTTTGGCTCAAGCTTTAGGGAAGAGCCATGTGTTCCCTTATACATATGGTCCAAACTTACAATGGTTCCACTCAATGCTTTTTATTTTTACTTTATGATGGTGCAAAAGTGATATGCCTTGAGTAGAAACTGTGATTTGAATTTGATCTTTTCCCAGGCCATGTGGTATGACTTTCTCCTGTGATGCCCAGTAGTGGCAGTGAGTTGCAGCTCCTAGTCAGCTATACCATCACAAGGGTAAACAACTGACACACTTACAACCATTCTGTTTCCCACTTTCAGTATAGTATTCAATAGATTAATAAGATAGTCAACACAATTATAAAATAGGCTTTTTGTCAGATTATTTTGCCCAACTGTAGTCTAATGTAAATATTCTGAACACGTTTAAGGCAGGCTAGGTTAAGCTATGATGTTCAGTAAATGCACTTTCGACTTTAGATATTTTCAACTTACAATGGGGTTACTGGGATGTAACCCCATTGTAAGCTAAGGAAAATCTGTACTGCTGTAAATAAGGAGAAAGGGCATTTCAAGAACCTTCTGTGCTTAGCATTACTAGTGCCCTTCTTGTATCACAGCTGTGACTGTTCCAAGGTAACGCTGCACGTCTAGACCAGGTGCAAAAATGAGTGTGATGAAAGTGGGAGTGGGCAGGAACAGAGAAACACAGGTGCAAAATCCCTCACTTTCCTTGTAATACTAAAATTCATACTTGAGGTATACTTCCTCAAACCACACTTCTGAATATTAGGCCTCAACTGTTTATCTTTCAAGTTCCAACTTCCTAACTGGCCCAGTGTCCAGTTGCTTCCTTCAGTCTCTTAAATTCATCACTCTCCCTCTTCCCTATGAAAAAAAGATCTCTTGATTCAGACCCCACCCCCCCACCCCCCAGCAACCTAGTCTTAGCAGTGAGTAGCAACACTGGTGCAGTGAGGGCTCTCGGAGGCCTGCACCTATCCCTGGTTAAGAAATGAAAATGAGAACTGAAGGAGTAAGGTCCAAAGCAAGAGATGTTCACTCATTCTCTGGCTTCCTGACTGCCCAAGGAGCCCGTCTCCACTGCGCCCACTACGCCGCCTCTGTCCTTAAATAACAGGCATAACCCTGGGGCTTCTCACCTGTTCCCACTGTCTCAGCCCCATTCCCTAGCTTCCGCCACCACCGCCCACAGATTCCAGCCCCCACATCGGACCCCGCCCGGACTTCGCCTCCAATACCGACTGCTTCTGCTGCAGCCGCTGCCATGGTGATGAATCTCGCGAGATCTGCCGCTCGCCGGTGCGCAGCTCTCGCGCGATCGGGGAGGTGGGAAGTATCCCGGTCTGGGGGTGGGGGTGAGCTGCACAGCTCCTGTCGCCGTCGCTGCTTCCGGTGCTAGGTGGAGGGCAGGAAGGAGGGAGCCGGGAGCGAGGCCAGGGGAGCAGCCGCGCTGAAATCGGCTGAGGGAGCCAGAGAGAGTGGAGCGAGAGCCGAGCGGAGCCTGTGGGGGCGGAGGCGGCGGCCGCAGCGGCGGAGCTGGGAGCAGGAACAGGTGAGGGGCTTGGAGGAGGGAAGGCGGGTCCGGGTAGAGGAGAGGCTCGGGGTGGGGGCTGCGAGGATAGAGTCCCCTCGCCCCGCTCTCCGCTCGCTCGCCCGCCCGGCACTGCCTGGCATGGAGCGGTGTGGTCCTTCCCTCCCGAGAGCTCGGGGAGGGGGCGCCGGGCCAGCTACACGCCTGCCCCCGCATTTGAAGGACGCTGAGCTGGTGTGGGGGTGGGGGGCGGTTTTGTTCTCCGCCTCGCACAAGGGGGCGACCTGGGCTGCAGTGAGGAGCCCCTCGCCTGCAGGAGGTGGGCTTTTGAAGGGTCGGGGTTAAGGGGGAGGAAAGCAGTCCTGGGTGAGGTGACATGGGGGTGGCGATGACTGTTTTGTGTTCTTTTCCTATTAAAGGGCTAGGGAATAGCGCTTTTTCCTACCCGCTTTCCGCTTTCACCTTGGTAATAGACCAGAGAGAAGCCTTGCTATGATGACACCCCTCCCCCTGTCGTGGGGCAGGGGTCCGTAGGGGTGAGGGACACAGGCTAGTGGGACACCCCAGGGGCACTAGCCCCTGGTGGAGGTTGAGCTTTCGGGTCCTGGGAACCGCATGTTGAGAAGAGGGCAGCAGGTGGGGAGCCAGAAGAGAGGAGGCAGCAGAAGGGGGAGGGGGATCTGGTCTTGCTTGGAGAGGAGAGGTGGTGCCTTCCTCCCCCAGGCGTAGCGGGGGCGGTCTCACAGGAGGAGGGAGCTTCTGGTCGCCAGCTCTGAGTTTCGGTCTTCCAATCCGCTTTCTTTCTTTAGGAAGTACCAGGATTCCCGGAACCGAAAATGGAGCCGTTGCTTACACCAGTGTTTGAGGGAAGAAGGTGGGGGTGAGGGGTAGGATGGAATTCCCTGTTAAAACCGGGCCACTTGATTAGCCAAGTTCTAACTCCTCTTTGGGGAGAGTTCCCTTCTTTCTGGCTTGTATTACCGCTGGTCTCCCTCTGGCTAGGCCGGGAGGACTGTGGTATGTGGTCAGGAGTGAGAAGAAATAGTGAGGTCATCGGGGGAGGAAGAAGTGTAACTTAAAACGTGTCTCCGTCGCTGTTGGATTGGGTCACTCCTGGTCTATGGCATGAAAGTTTTATTTGGTAGGAGATCTGCTGCAGGAGTCTGATTGCTTAGGTCAGTGCAGCTAGGGTCTGCATACTTCTTCCCCATCCCTATTCAGGTGGTGACAGTATTTGCTACCATTTTGTCTTGAGCTTGTTGGGGTGTCTCCACTTGCTATGACTGGAATGGGTCAGTAAATTGGTCATTGTGCATTAGACTTGGGTTTGAATACCATGTCTATAAAAGCTCATTCTAAGAAAGAAACTCATCCACCTTTTCACAGAATGGATCTTTGACCTTGGATTCAGCTTGGAAGGGTCCTCTTGTATCACATATTAACATTCCTCCTGCCTCCCAGCATAGAGTTATTGTCTTGGGTAGTGAAAAAAAATTTTTCTTTTCTTTTGTAGTCAAATTTTTTATGCGTATGTCTTGCTTTCCCAAAGAGATGAAACTGAGTGCAGGAATTGGATCTCATCTTGTGTCCCTCATACTGCCTGGGCACACAGTATGCTCTCATGAATACTGAATGTGAACTTAGGTTTTCTTTTCTTTTTTAAATAGAACTTAGGTTTTCTTTTCTTTTTTTAAAAAAAATACTTATTTATTTATTTGGCTGCACTGGGTCTCAGTTGTGGCATTTGGGATCTTTAGTTGCGGAATGCAGGATGGGCATGGTAACTCTTAGTTGTGGGATCTAGTTCCCTGACTAGGGATCAAACCCGGAAAGTCCTGAACTCCGGATTTCTGACCACAGTTTAAGGAAAGAGAAAGAGATGGCTTGGCTGTCATAGAGTTCCTGAAGATAGCTGAGTGAGGGTCTAAAGGTCTTTACCCTTTGTAATTAAGGTCTTGGTCTCTCCACGTTTCCTAAGAGGCACAAAAGAGTTGTGGATAATGAAAGTTAAGACCCCCAAGAGAAAAGTATTAGAACACAGTCATTATTTAGCAGAAATCCTAGATCTCCTGCTTCCCTGTTTTGAGCAAAGGAGTCTCTCCTTTAGACCTAGGTCCTGCAGAGTTGTCTGCAGATTGAGTTCCTGATAATTATGGAGAAGGGAGCCAGTGTATGTATCTGGTACTTGGCATAGAATTGGTGGCAATGAAGGTAGCTGCTATTACTAAACTGAGTGCAAGTGTAAGGGAGGACAGACAGCAGGCTAGAAAGAGTGGAAGTGAAGCCTTACATGCCCAGAGTCATAAAGTGTGTTTGTCTCTGCTACTTTCTTCCACTGGAGTCATGATAGAGGAAATGGACTCAGAGGACAGTGGGCGGGATTTATTGCTTAGAAGGAAGTTCTCTAAAACCAGGTTTGTTAAGAAGGAGTCAATGACTGAGGGAAATTGTGGAATCTACTCCCCCACATACCTTTAGAAATGGATTTCAAGAGGCCTGAGACTCAAAACATGTCACTGTATTTCACGCTCCTCACCATTTTTTTTGTGTGTGTGGCTACTGTAGAACTTGCCTGACTTGGGATCAAACCTGTGTCCCATGCAGTGGAGGGGCAAAGTCTTAACCACTGGATCACCAGGGAAGTCCTTCACATTTTTTTAAATTGCAGTATAGTTGATTTACACTGTTGTGTTCATTTCAGGTGTGCAACATAGTTTTCTTCACCATTTTTGTTACATGGTATGATAATTAAGAGTGTGGACCTTGGAATCGGACACAATTGGGTTCAAGTCATGCCTCTGCTGATTACTACTTGTATGATTTTGGTGAAATTATTTGTCTCTCTTAGCTTCATTTTCTTCATCTGTAAAGAGTATGATAATGATAGTGTCTGTTCATAGTGTTGGCATGAGAATTAAATGAGATAACGTATACAAAGTGATTAGGGTTATACAGAGCACACATAGTAAGCCTCAAGTAAATGTTAGCTGCTATTAATAATCACCATCATAACAGTAATAATAACATGAGCTCTCAGGGCTGCCTTAAAAAAGAGGAGGTTTACAAAAGACCAACTTGCTGCCTGAAGCGCCTATGTAGAGGGGTGATTGTTACCATGACTTTCTGTGCTGGTCGTAGGCTTATGAGCAATGAAATCTTTTTTCAGCATCAGCCTCACAGAGGCAGCTCCTGTTGCCTGAGTGGGAGGTGAAGCTGGAGCAAGGCAGGGGCCCTGAACCATCAACTGGGATGTAGAGTGAGGACGTGGGGGCTCAGGAATAGTGTTCATGATACAAAAGTCAGCGTGACTCTGAGGTGATGGTTGACTCTGCCATGGAAGAGCACCCTGATTGGCCTATGTCAGGTGTTTAGATTCCTGGGTCCCATTATTTTAGATCTTGGTATTTCAGCATCCTCCATTTCCTGGGCCACTCTTTTCACTTAGTCATATCTCCTTTAAATGTCTGCCTCTGTTTCAGAGTATACTGTATTATGGTCCAGAGTTGCAGTGTCTATAAATCTGCCTACTATGCCTTTTCCAACATCTGTTGCAAATATAGGTGGAGTGCTAATAAAGCTTTTGGATAATGAAAGGACATGGGGAGCATTTGGAAGGAGTTCTACAAATGTTTGAAGGCTTTGTCTTATAGTCTGGGAAAGAACTGACTGAGGTAGGGATTCTACAAAGGTGTTAGAGATTTGTCATGGACTTCTGCAAAGGACGTGCTGCATCAGATGGACCAGAAAAAGAAATGGCTCAAGATATTAGGGATCCACAGTTATCACCATATTCCTGAAGAAAGTTGAAATGACTGAGCGTGGCAGATTTTAGTTCCTCGACACCCAGGGATTGAGCCTAGGCCCTTGGCATTGAAATTGTGGTGTCCTAACCACTGGACTGCCAGGGAATTCCCATAACCTGCCCTTTATGAGCTTAAACACAAGCATGTCAAGCATGAATGTTTAAATTTCAACATGATTTAGGATGCAGAAGAACATTAGCTTTCTGTTGGAGTGGTTTAATTCTTCATCCTCCCCTTTTTGAGAAAAAGGAGTCTAACCCTACCTTATATAAAATCTTATTTGAAGTCTAATACATAAAATGGATAAAAGCAGTGCTGCTGTGGTAGTGGTGGAGAGTGGCGGACCATAATCAGAGTCTCTCAGATAGTTTTCCCTTTCCCCTAGGCAGGCTCTGAATCCCATCTAAGGAACCTTAAGGCTCTGAGAACATGGAAGCCACTTTTCCAGTTTGTCAGTTACAGGAAAAGGATTGGAGATCACGCATAGCATACTGTCTTCCTCAACCTCACAAGCGTTTGCCACCATCAGTAGAACTGAGTTCAGCAACAAGTATATCAGTCACTAGCCACAGATCGGTCATGGAGCTGGATGCTGGGAGCGTGAAGCATGAATAAGGCACAGTCCCAGCTGTCAAGGGACTGAGAGTCTAATGTTGTTTTCCCACCGTGGTGTCCTGATAAAATGGTAATACTGAAACAGGCATGGTTGCTTGCAACCCGAGATCACTGGCCCATGAGCTCTAGCCACTGTAAGCCCTAGCTATCCAGTATTGATGGGATCAGCATCTTCAGCTGACCTGTATTACATTAAAGGCACATTATTTGGGAAGTTCCAGCTCTGGAAAGCAAAACACACCAAGGTAAATAAAACATTCTGTGGTAAGTCCTAGAGTAGAAGTGTGTTTGAGGTGCCGAGGGATCACAGAAGGCTCTTATCCCCCAAGGTAGGACATTCCCTGTCTTCTGTATCCTTAGGCTGCTCTGTTACAGGTGGCCCTGTCCAAATCGTGGCCTCCTGTTTCATCTGTTCACTGGCAGCTCCATCTTGACTTGCATAGTGGGACCAGATTGGGGCAAAGGTTTACTAGGGCTTTAGGCTGATTACTCATGGGATTTCAGTGGTTTTGTAATTAGGAAGGTACAGTGTACTGGATATCCAAGGCTAGAGATGTGGGCATTGGAGCAGTCATCAAATATCAGGATATGGTACAGTTGTAAGCTGGTCAAATTCTAGGAACAGGGGACACTGAAAGCTTTGATTAGGGGGCAGTGCCACGGAATGTTCCAGGGAAATAAATGAGTCTAGTTTTTATTTGGTCACTGTCTTATCTAGCTAGGTCATGTATTCTGAAACAGACTTGAGGTTCTGTTCTGACTCACTTGCTGAGGTTTGTCTTTGGGAAAAACCATACCCTTCTCTGGTGTTTTGGGTCTGTCAGGGCAATTGAGAATCCTTTGCTTGACTTTGTGGCTTCCTTCAGGTTATCCTGAACTGGAGTCTTCCTCTTGGACTAGAAGGGAAACTGATGTTTAACAATTCTGACTCAAACCTAAGTGCTGTTAGTTAAGTGGAGACTAATTTTAGTCATGTTCTAATTTATAACAAGGCCATTCATTGATGCCTAGTAGCTAAGTTCAGTAGGTATCTTTCAGGCCTTATCTTAATTTGACTTTTCCATAGCCTTTGACCCTCCTTTTTTTTTTTCTTTCCTCATTGGTGTCTCTGATGCCTTAGTCTCTTGATTTCCTTTTTACCCTTTTGGTTGCTTCCTACTCTCTTTCCTGGCCTTTTTTTGCTTTAAATGTTGATGTGCCCCAGGTTTTTATCTTTGGCTTTTCTCCTGTCTCAGCGTACATACTCTCTCTAGATATATAGATTAGGACGTATCAGTTGCAAAAGATAGAAAGCACACCTGTGAAGGACTTCTCTGGTGATCCACTGGTTAAGAATCCACCTTCCAATGCAAAGAACTTGGGTTCTATCCCTGGTCCCGGGACGATCCCACATGCCTGTGGTGCAACTAGTGAGCCCACCCTCTAGAGCCTGAGCGTCGTAGCTAGAGAAAGCTCATGTGCAACGAAGACTCAGTGTAGCCAAAATAAAAAAAAGAAAGAAAAGAAAAAAGAAAACACACTGTGGCTCAAATAATCCGAGGCTTTATTAAACATCTAGCAGGAAATCTAGGTGAAGTAAGCCAGACACAAAAGGACAAGTATTGTTTGCTTCCACATTAACATGGTACCCAGAACAGTCAGATTCAGAAACAGTATAGTGGTTGTTTCCAGGGGAGAGGGGAGAGGCGTTATTGGTTAATAAGTAGAGTTTCAGTTTGGGGAGGTGAAACAGTTGTGGAGATGCCTTGTGGTGATGGTTGCACAGCAGTGTAACTACTTAATGCCACTGAACTGTACACTTAAAAATGGTTAAAATGGTAAAATTTATGTATATTTTACCACAAGGCTTCCCAGGTGACACAGTGGGTAAAGAATATACCTGTAGCCCAGGAGACTCAGGTTCGATTCCTGGGTCGGGAGGATACCCTGAAGGCGGGCATGGCAACCCACTCCAGGATTCTTGCCTGGAGAGTCTCATGGACAGAGGAGCCTGGTGGGCTGTGGTCCATGGGGTTGCAAAGAGTCAGACACAACTGCAGCAGCTGAGCACACACGCACATAGTCTACCACATGGAGAAGTAATTCAGGGGTAGAACATTTCTTCTTACAATTTCTTTTGATCTACCAACTAAACCTGGTAGGATCCAAGTTTTTCTGCTCTGATATCCTAGTGTTCTTGTGTCTGTCCCTTCATATACTCAAGATTACTCCAGCATCTCACCCTTCTACATTAACATCCAAAGGCTAGAGAAGAGAACATTGATATATGTTCTTTTTTAAGATTGAGGAAATCTTTCCCAGATATTCCCGGTAGACTTTTCTTACATCTTATTGCCCAGAATTAGTGCTTGACCATTTGTGACTCAAATCATGGTGAGAGAAATGAAATGCCCAGAGCCTTTACTGATCAGCTTTCATACCCTAGGGCTGGGGAGGGGTAGCTCATTACCACTGCCTGCCAATGTCTGAACAAATTAGGGGTTCTGTTAGAAGAAAGAAGGGAAGATGGCTGTTGGGGCAGGCAGCCAGTAACTGCTGCCACCCTGAATCTTCCTGGTTCCTCTTGGGGCTTCAGTTACTGTCTATGCAGATAATTCCAAATACCCTGACCAGACTTTTCTCCCGATCTTCAGACCTTAGCACTTCAAAATTAATCTAAAAACAAACATCTTTGCTGCCAGATCTGTTTCTGTAGTGTTTCCAGTCTAAAGAAGTGCCACTGACTCACACAGGCCAGAAACCTGGGAGTCGTCTTTGACTCTCCTCTCCCTACTATAATCAGCTATCAAATCCTGTGAAGTCTACTATTTTGGTGTTTCAATTCTGTCCTGTTCTCTCTATTGCCACCTCTGTTTCAGAACTTTTGATTTCTTTTTTTTTTTCTTTTAAAATTTTATTTATTTAAAATTCTAAATTTATTTGTTCATTGATGGATAATTGCTGTACACGATTTTTTGTTTGTTTGTTTTCTGTCAAACATCAACATGAATCAGCCATAGGTATACATATGTCCTCTCCGTCTTGAACCTCCCTCTCATCTTCCTCCCCATCCCACCCACTTTGGATTTCTTATCTATTACTGAACCTCCCAAGTGGTCTCTTGCCTTCTGTCCTTCCCCCTTATTCCCTAACTTAGTCCCTAAACTGCTGTCAGAATGGTTTTTCTAAAGCACATATCTGATCACGTTACTCAGTGTTACCTTTAGGGCCCTTCACGATCCGGCTCCTGCTTCCCTCTCCAGCCTCATCCCTTCTCTTTACTCACGATGCTGCATCCACATACATGACCTCCTGGTTGCACCTGGCTTTGGCTCATCACTGTTCTAACTCATCTTTATGCCTGTGCGTACACTCTTCCCTCTTCCACCTTCCCTGTTCTTTAGTGTCTGACTGATTCGTATTCTTCCTTTAAGAGTCAGCTCAGGTGTGACCAGAGAGTCATGTCTTGGAATTGGCCTTCATCCTCCAGTCTTGATTAACTGCTCTAGCTTTCTGTCCCCATAATACTGTGTGCTTATCCCACTCTTAGCCTCACACTGTAATCCTCTGTTTCCTAGTCTTTCTCTCCCATTGACTGAGTTTCATGAAGGCAGAAACTGTCTTCCTCTGTATCCCTAGTTCATTATACTTAATAAACGTTTAATGAATGAATGGAAACTGACATCAGAAGCTGTTTATTGGCTTTGGGAAATCTTTTGAGTTTAATAGAAGCCATTGAGATACTAATCTACAAGTTCTTGTGTGCTGATTACAGTGCTAAGACAAAAATTTGGAAAGTTTACATAGGTCACAAGCCAGCTACACTAAGGAAACCAAATACAGGCAGACCCTGCTTTGGTTTCCCTAAATTTTTTGGTCTATTCCATGGCTGTGCTAAAAATAGCATCTTTATTAGTGAAGTCTCAATTTGAAAATTGTCTGGAAATATAGCTACTTTTTGTGCACTCTGCCTGGCAGCAGAGGGTTTGGGAGACTCTGGTCGTCTTTTCCCTGAGCCCATGCAGCCTGAAAAGGTGCTGGATCAGGAGTCCCCTCAGGGGTGTCTTAGGACACATGCCTGTGACAGAGAATGGGGAGTGTGCCTGGCAGACTGGGCTGTGACTTTCAGAATCACCTGGAGTGTGAGGCAGATAGGCCTCAAGTCAGGAGACTGAACAGTCAGTGACAGCGGCAGCCTGCCTCTCCTGGGGGGCTGGGGCTGGGGGGAAGGGATCAGGGGCCATAAGTGATCCTCAGTGAGGGCATCCTCAGGTGAGGCTTACATCAGTCAGTGTGCCCGATTGAACTGCACAGTCCAACACAGATTATACTAAAACGCATTTTTTAGAGTTCCTGTTGCTGCTTTTACCACTGATAACAGAGTTTGTAACTGTACAATAGAATGTTGAGACATCCTTTTTGTTTATAGAGATATAGCTGTTTTCCATTTTTCATCTTGAGCCACTCACCTTCAGTCTTAACTGCTTTCTGTTTCTCCCAGCCCATGGAACCCTGGTAGTTTGCCCTATTGACACAGGAGTGCCATCTGTGGCAAAAGAGAATGACTATAGGCTGTACTGTACATAGACAATCTGAGGTTGGTTTGTTTGCCATTCTGCTGTGTGGTGAAAGTGAGAGCTGACTATATAGCCGTAGGTGTATGTTCATGGCACAGAGCTGAAAGTTGCCACCATCCTGGTGGTCGGGGCAGCATGCCATCTGGAAACAGACAGGAACAAGGAAAGCCAAGACAAGAAAGCCAACACTTGCTTTGGACTGTTCATCTGTGTCAAGCTCCTGATTATATTAAAGAAAAGTTGTAATGTTCATTAATTTCAAGGCCCTGGGGTGCCATGGGGTACACATGGTAACTACTTGAATATTTCATTAGTTATCTGCCAGCCCCATTGAGTTTTACATGCCAAGAGAAAATTTTACCACTTTTAGTCTTCTCGTCCTTTCATGGCTTTCCCAAACCAGTCTTAAGGTCAGTGTGTGTGGAAAATGGCCAGGGATTGACAGGAAAGCTGAGCAGCCATCTGTGCACCACATGGAGACGCCAAGATACCAAGTACAGCTAGGACAGAAGAAATGATACAAGCCTTAGATGAGGCTTAAATCAGCCAGTGTGCTTGCTTGAACTCCTACAGTGGGGCTTGGCACTGGGAACAAGGAAAGATCCAAAATAAATAAAAGGCATAGTCCTTGCACATGGTGAGCACATGGTTAAATTGGGGAGACAGTAAAAGCACAGATTTAGAAGGAAAAACTCCACAACGTAGTGCCACTTGAATGGTTCAGGTAATTCAGGGGCCTTTATGTAGCTTGCCAGGAAATAGAAATCAGTGTAACAGGGGATCCGCTTTTGAACCAAGACTTCAGTGTGATAGCTTAGCAAAGAAGCAGACCAGAGGACAGTGTGTGCATGTTCTGGGACAAGGGCTTGCTTTCAGCCATTGCTCTACTCACAGTTGGTAATCATTTAATCAGCAATACTTCTAGTCATGAAGGATGGCAAGATAAACGGGTGGTATAAATTCAGTTCAGAATCTGGGCCAAAGCCTATTACCTAAGCTTTAAAGCAAAGTGTCATCTGGAGCTAAAGGAAAGGACACATGAGTGGGAAACAAGAACTAGGAGGACTTGGGAAGGTGTAAATTTCTGGAAGTGAAGGCATCAGAACCAGAAGTCTGACTACCATGGATTTCCAGAGTTGGTAGGATCTGATCTTACTAGCTGGGTAGGTTTCCCCTCCTGCCTCAAGAATCCTCAGGAATCTGTCTGCCTGGGTGGTTGAGGCAGGAGGGGCCGGGTGGATGGCTAGTGGGCGACTTGGCTGAAGTTGCACCCTAAAGTTGAGCCAGGCCCTCCCTCTGGGGTGTGAGCCCTCTGGGTCAGGGGCTGGGCTCATCTGTGGAACCTACCCAGAGCACCACGCCTGGCTTATTAGTGAATGTCTGCGGAGGCCTTTGAAGATGAAACACTCCATAAGCACTGATTGTTTTTTGGACAAACTAGTACTTTGGTCTCCAGAGGCCGTTGATCTGGCTCCTTTTTACCAGTCTGGAATTCACTGCAAACTGAGGAGAGTAGGAAACAAATAAACAAACCTAAAATAGTTTTTGAAAAAAACAACTAAACTCCCACCAAACGCCTGTGCTTTAGCTTGAAAATAGGATTCCTCCCTATCCACCTTTCACATTCTTGGGTTTGGGTGCACTCTGTCTTGACCTGTTCCTTTGCCTGCTGGGTTTGTGGTGTGCATATGTGTGCCTCTGGTTCCCAGACTCTGGAGAACGCCAGCAGCTGGCACATGGTGATTGCTGAATAAGCTGCCGCTGACGCATCGGCTCCTGCAGGCACAGAGAGCTGGCTGGCATGGGTGATTCTGAACCCCTGCTTCATTGTTGTTTCAAAGACTCATTTCTGTGGCTGTCCTGAGCCATCCAGATGGGAGAGAAGAAGGGAAGAAATGAATGACTCTATGATTCTGTCAGTCTGGGGCAGTGGGCAAAGTGGGCAGACAGGCATTTTGTACTTCTGTAATGTGCTAACTGCTCCCTTCATTTCCGCCAATGATATATCAGGCAGAAGTGGTCTAACCTGAGTGAGCTGCTAGTGAGGTCAGTAGAGACCTTGTGAGTTAATTCGGTTATCCAACTACTGTGTGCCAGGCACTAGTCAAGGCACCAGGAACACAGCAGGGAACAAAACAGATAAGGAACCGACATTATAGTAGGAGGAGAAAAACAGTACGGAAGGAAACAAATACAGAACGTGTCAGATGGTGATAAATGCTATGAGAAAAAAGTGGAATAATGGGTTAGAGAAGTGTGTGTGTGTGTGTGATATAGGTGGTTGTGGAAGGCCTCTTTGATAAAGGGACAGTCGAACAGACACCTGAAGGAAGCAAGGGAGAGCTCACGAAGGCTGTCTGGGAGATGAGCCTTCCAGGCAGAGTGAAGAGCAGGGACAAAAGCTTTGAGACCAGAGAGTGTTGGGGAGCTGAAGTGGAGTATGCCCAGGGGAGAGTAGTAGGCCTGATGAGAGAAGCGGGAATGCAGGCTGTGCCGGACTTTGTAGGCCATGGATGGCTTTGGGTTTTACAGAAAGGGAGCTATGAAGCCCAGAGAGGGTTTTGAACAGAGGAGCAGCCTGACCTGGTTTTGGTTTTACAATCAGTGTGGCTGCTCTGTGGAGAGTAGGTTGAAGAGGGTGAGAACAGAAGCAGAGAATGAGCTGACTGCCTCATTGCAGGTGACCATGTGGAGCAGCTGTCCCGGGAGGGACCATGGGAGGGACCTAGCTGGCTGAGGAATGAGGGGGAGCCTCTCCACACGCTCCCCCCCCCCCGCCCCCGCCAGCTCTCAGCTCACTGTTGTATGCGCAGAGTATGGCTTTAGCAGCTGGTAGTTCACAGAGCGGAAAGGATCAGCTTTTCTTAGGAGTGCTACTTTCTTACTTCTTCCTGCTTAATTTTGGTGTGTAGAAGGAAAGTGTAGAAACACAGGAAGGGAAGAAGCAGAATCTCTTGATTAGGCCTGAGAGCATAAACCTTGGGAACCTGACAAGCCTGAACCTTGTCAGGAGTCACAAAGAGCCACTCCTTATTCCATTCCCTCCTCTCCCACCTTTTCCAGAAGTCTCAGGGCAAGATTGGGGGAAGGAGAGGCATTAATGATCTCCCTATGCCTCGGGATACAGTATAGAATGGCAGGACTGAAGGGACTTTAGAAATCATCTAGTTCAACTTCCTCCATTTACAGGTGCAGATAAGAACAGGTGAAATAACCCATCCAGCGTCACCTGGGTGGATTACTGGCAGAAGCAGGGGACCTGAGTGTTCCTGCTTTGTCTCTGCTCCCAAAGGCTCAGGATCTGAGGGGGCCTTGATCTTCATGGTACGCTCAGGCTCTCGGTTTGTCGTAAAAGAACTCCAGCCGTGACTTTGGCCAGTCCCATTAGCCTGAAGTCCTGACAAGCAGATGGCGGTAGTGAGTTTGCATTTCTTTGCCTAGGATCAAGTCCTCCATACCAGGGTCCAGGCCCGAACCAGACTGCCCCTGCCCCCACTGCACCCTACTGTCCTCAGAAAGCGACTGCTGTGATCATGGGTAACATCTTTGGAAACCTTCTCAAGAGCCTGATTGGGAAGAAGGAGATGCGCATCCTGATGGTGGGCCTGGATGCCGCAGGAAAGACCACCATCCTGTACAAGCTGAAACTGGGCGAGATCGTCACCACCATCCCCACCATTGGTAAGGGCAAAGCTCACTGGAGGCTCTCATGCCCACCACTGAGCCAGATAGGGGGCCTATTCCTGGATTCCCAACCTGGCCACCAGGCAAGTCCTTACGGTCTGTGGGGTTCAGGGAAGAGTGGTTATTTAGCTTCCTAGCAGGTGCTGGGCCTGCCATTTGCACACCTACCCTGGCCCTCTCTGATGCAGGAACTTCCGCGGCCTGGCACCCAACAGTGGCCCTCAAGCGCTGAGCTGGTTTGTTCTCTGTTGTTTGAAAAGCAGGTGAAGAGCTTTGATGTTCCTGCCAGAGGCCTGGAATTGCTTCAGTTTAGATCCTTGGTGGCCCTGATCCCAGTTAAGACCTGCCTCTGGGAGGGAGAGCATTTGGAAGCAGCTCTAGATCACCATCATCAGCTGGTTCTGCTTTCGGGGCTCCGGGACTGTCACCCACTTCTTGTTCTCCATTCTGCCTCGCAGGCCCCACTTCTCAGCTGAGGCCGACTTGGTGGCCCAGGGACAGGAGTGGGGCTGAGTCATTTCTTTTGCAGGAGAGTGTCAGACTGAGAACGAGTGGGGAATGCTGTCTCACCCGGGCAGTTGGGAACCTCCTGGCTGGCCCTTCTCGTCCTCTTCTGCTGCTTCTCTCAGGTTTTCTTTTTGGCCTTAATGCTGCTAAGTCAGGGAACACCAGGTCTGAGGAAGCGTTACTTTCTTTTCTTTGCTAGGCCTGGGGGAAACAGAAATAACCCAATGGGGCATCGTTTGCAGGCCTGGCATTTCTGGCCAAGTGACCACTGTCTGTTTTTTCCCCAAAGGGTTCAATGTGGAGACAGTGGAGTACAAGAACATCAGCTTCACAGTTTGGGATGTGGGTGGCCAGGACAAGATTCGGCCTCTCTGGAGACACTACTTCCAGAACACCCAAGGTAGGACGTGTGAATTGCCCATGGACTGGCACGGGTTGGTTGGGTGTGAGCAGAGGGTGGCCATTGTTCTTGGTTATCAGGCGCCAGCTCTTGCCCTGCTGCAGCTCCTAGGGATGGGAGACAGAAGAAGAGGGAGCAGATATTTGAATGGTATAAGGAGGGTGTTTTCTCTTTGCGGTGGGGGAGGGGAGTTGATCTGTCGTCTCTGTGCAGCCCATGCTCTGCCTCCCCAGGGTTGATATTTGTGGTCGACAGCAATGATCGAGAGCGAGTAAATGAGGCCCGGGAGGAGCTGATGAGGATGCTGGCGGAGGATGAGCTCCGGGATGCTGTGCTCCTTGTCTTTGCAAACAAACAGGTGTGACATCTCCCTGCCTCTGCGTTTGAGAGAGGGCAGCCTGGCCATGGAAGTCATGGGACCTTGGAGCCCATTGTGTGGTAAACCCTATGACTGGGCTCTCAATTTGGAAAGTAGGAAATATGATTAGCTGGCTTCTTCATGCTCCTCCTCTTGTCCCCTTCCCCCATCCCGGCTTTACTTAGCAGTGTTTCTGTCCAGAGGGACTGGTGTGGTAGATCCTTTACCTCCAGCCCGTCTGTTATCTCACCTGTTGTCTGCTTTAGTGGAACAGCCCTCTCTCTTACGGTCAGATGGACCTGCTTGTTGGCCCATCTGAATCACTTCTCCACTTCCCTAGCAACCCCATACTTGGTTTCCAGCTCCTCAGTGGAATGACCTTTAGTGCCTTGGCTCTGGAGTTCTAGGATGATTAGATCCAAAGTGGTTCTTTAGGATCTTGCTCTGGGTTCCTCCACTGAAGAAGGAGGAGAGGGTGTTGGTATACCTGCCTTTGCTGGGTGGGTGCTCTAGAAGCTTCTGCAAGATCCTGAGGCTCCTTTTTGTGTCTCCCTTGTGCTCCAGGATTTGCCTAACGCCATGAATGCCGCTGAGATTACAGACAAGTTGGGCCTGCATTCCCTGCGCCACCGCAACTGGTACATTCAGGCCACCTGTGCCACCAGCGGGGACGGGCTGTACGAAGGCCTGGACTGGCTGGCCAACCAGCTCAAAAACAAGAAGTGAGAGCCAGACAGCCCTGTCCGACCACCCCATGCACCCCTACTGTCTCCTTGACCCAGCCCTGCCCTTTTCCTTCCTGTTGCCAGTGCGGCCAGAGCCCTGGGTATCATGTCCGCATGCCCAGCAACAGCCTTGCTTCCCCTGCCCTCCCCTCCCCCATCCATGACCAGTCCCCAGTTGCTGTCCTGATGATGAATCATTCCAATTTACCGGATTTAAAACAAAAAACAAGGTTGTTATGGTTTCATGGGGTGGGTCCCCCCTCAAGCTCTGGGGCTTGGGAGGTGGGATGGGGTGTTCCCTCCGGTTTGCTTCGTTTGGCTCTAGTTGCTGTGCTCTTGGCATCTGAGTCCCTTCCCTCTCCCCACAGGCCCCTCTTCCCTTCCCCGTCTTCCTTTCCTTTGCTGCTCTCCCCCTATTCTACATGGAAATTGCACGGGCCTCTCTGTGTGTGCGTGCATGTGTGCGCGTGTATATATCTGTATAGAGAGATACATATGGGGGCCAAGGAGCGGGTAGAGGAGGTGGGTGCAGCTCAGGGCTTGGAGCAGGACACTGCCCACTCTCGTCTATCAGCTGTTCCTCCCATGCTGGTGAGATAAAGGGAAGGAGGTGGAGGGGGGGCTTCCCCAGTCCTGGGCTGGTGCCTCTCCACTGCAGGTAGGTTTTCCTGGATACAGGGCAGATGACGGCTTCTCTGCCACTATCTTCCTCTATCCCTCTCTCCACCCCACTCAGGTCAGGGGGGTGGCATTTGTCGCTAGATGACTGTTCCCAAGGAGATGCCATTCTGCCCTGCCTTTTTGTGGAAGGAGAGAGGAACCCACTCACTCTTTATCAGCTCAGAGTGTTCAGCTGATCCTCCCCCTCATCCTTAGATCTGTTCCTCCGAGCTGGAGCGGGGAGGTAGGGATAGCAAGACCATGGGTTGTATTTGGGACCCAGGGCACTGGGGAGAGGGGCTCAGGTTTTCTGTCTTCATCCTCTTTTGTTATTAGGAGAAGGTGAAACACAGATCGGTTTCCCTATTCCTGCCTTCCTGCCCCTTCTGTCTTCTGATCTTGGGCCTGGGTGGTTCACCTGTCCTTTGTCAGAAGTTTCCTCACCCTGGTAGTGCTGGCCTCACCAGAGCCGGCTGGCTGGTTTGCTGAGGAGCAGGGGAGTGGGGGTGGCACACAGGCCTCAGCAGCAAGCCAGTTCTTCTCTGTTTTTATCTAGTCCAGTGTGTGCTGAAAGATGAGAAATTTCTGTGTCCAGACCCTGAGACCATCCTGCCGTCACTCCCTACTCCATCCCAACAGCCTTTCCCTGCCCTCTCCAGCCGCCTCCCATAAATGGATCTGGGCATTGGAATGGAGGAGATCGGGCTCCGAAGTGATTGTTGGTGCTGATGGGATGCAGCGGTCTTCCTCCCTCCATTATTATGTAGTTCAGAAACTGCTGCTACTGTGTCTCTGTCTACAGGAGGCACTTGTCCCTGAGATCCTGGCCTGGGTTCCTGACTTCCGCGGTTTCTGTGAAGCCGTGGCTTTTCTGTGGGCTCCTGTGTGTGCTGGCTGCGCCCTGAGCTCCAAGACGGCCACCCATAACCTTTTTGCTAATGTCAGGGCCCAGGGCCTCCATAGCATGGCTGAGGGACCCCTTCTCAGAGGGGCTGTCCCAAGCCCCATCCCATGGGGCCAGGCTTCCTGCCACTTTTGTCTACAACAGGCGGATCAGTACCCCCTACCCCACCTCAGATTGAACTGTGAAAGAGAGGTTCCAGGGGTGTCTCAGTGCCAGCTCCTTAATGACATGTTAATTATCCAAGATGCAGTGGGTGTATGCAGGTCTCTTGTGCTCTAGGCCTTTGTGTGTATGCGTGTGTATGTGTGGTTGGTGGCAGGGTCGGGGGAGGGGTTGCTGGAGCTTCTGATTCATTTTAACATGTATTCACTCCCCTGACCCCACAGATGATTCCCTCATACTTTTACTTTGCCTTTGTCTCTGTTTTGTCAGATTTTTTTTTTTTTTTTGGTTCCTGTTCCTGTTGCCTCTGCCTCCCGGAACTCTTTCCTTTGCCTTCTCACCTGCTTCACTGCTGTTGCCTCTGTCTCCCTTTTCCTTGAGAAAATTTCCTTAGAATTGCTCACTCTGTATCATTGTGATTGGTGAGGACTTTGCCTCCTCTCCTGCCTCACTCCCTCTCTGACCCTGCCTAGTTAGATGTCAGTCCCAAATGGGTTTTTCTCATTTTAGACCTACTCCCCACCTTGGTTTGGGGGCCTTCAGGGACAGGTGGGGCTGAGGGTGTTGGGAAACCGTCTTGGAGGTTGCCTGGGTGCTGCTCAAGGATCTGTCCAGCAGGGGGCAGTAAATGATCTTGTTAGTATCCCAGGCTGCTAGGCCCTTGGCAGGGGCGGTCCTTTCTACATTCCCATTCACCCAAAAGCGCTTTTGGAATTGGGTGTTTCATTCCACTTCTACCCACTCCCTCCCCTACTTTCCTCTGGTAGGTTTAATTTTTTGCTTTGCTTTGTTCCAGCCTTTCTTCTCCCTGGGAATTTCCCCTGTTCCCCCCTAAAAGTTTGTTTGTGGTGTTATAGTGGTAACTGCAGTTCTGAACTGGTTTTTCTCTTCTTTTTTTCTCCTCTGGAATGTAGACTGTACATGTTTAATAACTCACCTTCTCTCTCCTTGCTCAAAATGTGGGATACGCGATGACTGTGACCCTGGTTGGAAATTAAACTTGTTTTATGCAGCTTTGGAGCAGACCATCATCCTTGATGTGCAGCAGCCGTGGCACAGAGTTTATTGGTGAAGGTAGTTCTGCTTCTGGTCCCACTCCAGACTGCCTTTTGTTTCAGCAGAGGGGTAAAGGGTACTCTGGACTGGGGAGAGTGAAGTGATGGAGGTTCATCTCCACACTGCTTACTATTTCCCATGATACCCCAAAAGGGAGCTGAAATGAATCGGGGCCCAGAGTTTGAGGGCTTTGTGACTTTGCCCCTCAAGTTGTAAAGGGTTTAACCCTGAACCTAGCCATGTTCATCATCTTCTAGTAGACTTGTAGACTTAGGGACTCCAATAGAGGGCCCTAATGCCTCACACAGCCCCCACTCTCAGATCTCCCCAGCCCTCTGCCTCAGGTGCTTCTAGTTGGACCAGGGTCCCCTCATCCATAGGTTGGAGTCTGCTCACCCATCTAGTTCTGGACTTTGGCATTGAGTAAGGTGAAGGATAAAGGTCTGAGTAGCATAATGAAGTTGACCCTCCTTACAGCTCATGGCCCTGCTGTAAGGCAGGGTCCTGTCATGGCCCATGACACCTCTGCTTTACGTGTCCGGTTCCCCACTGTCAGGAGGCCAGACCTCATCCAGAGATAATGTTTTGAGGAAAAAGACAAACCTTGTCCTTCCATCCAATTCCCACCACTACTCTTCCTCTCCTGCTGTTATTCAGGCAAAGAAAGGGATGGTGCTCCCCTTTCTTGTTGAGGTCTGGGTGAGTCAGGCAGGCCTTCCCTACTCTCACCAGTTTCCTAAGCTTCAATGACAGAGGTCTTCCCAACTTGATGTTATGGAAAGGGCACAGGATTTAGGCATGTAATAAGTTTGAGAGCCCCAATACCAGTGTGAAATTATCCTTTGTGTTCAGCTACCTCCCTGCTGCCTCCCCTGGCAATCTTCCTTTTCATCCCCTCTCTTGCTATTAAAATAAGCCATCATGGTTAAGGTCTAGTGCATCTGCCCTTATGAAACCCTTAAACTACTTCAATCAGACATTGCTTTATCAACCCTGTAAGCTTTGAACACTACCCACATAACCGTCAAAACCAGGTGATGCTTTCCCTCTCCTGGGTTCCTCAGAAGTCCTGCTTGGTGACCGAGGTTGCTGATAAGTTACGAGCACTTGCTCAAGTGCGTTATTTGTATACTAACAAATAGATAACTTCCAGAGCTACAGCCCTGCATAAGATAATGGTAATGGAGAGGACTTTACCTGGATGGCAGGCCAGTGGGGGTCTTTTGACCTCTGACAACTTGAGGAGAGGATGGTCTAGTCCCTGTGTCCCTCAGTAGTCAGTCTAGGATGCCAGCAAAGAGGGTAAGCTCTCTTGTGACAGTTGCTTGAAACTCCTAGCTTTTGGGGGGATGGAGGAGGACATGGGGAGATGAAAGGGAGACTTAACCTGGAAGGTGAATGTTTAGCATCCAGCTCTTAAGACAAATGCAACCTTCTCTTCCCAGAACACGAATAGCTCCTCATTCATGGCTTGGCCTAGGATATACTTCAGGATAATCTGGGCAAGGGAGCTTCTGAAGTGAGCCTAGAGAAAGCTAGTGGAAAGCCTTGGATCGGGCCAGGTGGGATGGAGTCAGTGACAGGCAGGATAAGTGTGAGTGAGTGTGACTTTCTCGGACTAGAGGCATTAGGTCTGAAAGCTCTGGGAAGTCACCACACTGTCTGCACTTTTAGGTACTTAGATTGGTTAGAGCAGACAGCTGGAAGGTGTTTATTCTACACCTTTGTGTCTGCAGACCTGTGCTAAGAGTGGAGTTAACCATGGCACCAAGGGAGAGACCAGGAAGTCTGTTCCTAGGCTGCTCTGGAATTCTTTGGGATAACCACAGAGTACCATATGGGGTAGTGAGAGTGTAGAAGGGATACCCGCTTGCCACTGCTTGGAGCAGGGAGTGGTGTCTTTGTGCAGGCAGTCATAATATTAAGAACAGTCTCTTTTCCAGCTCAGAAGGGTGTGGAGGTAGAAGAGTCAAAGTCCAATTCTCTCTTTTTTTTTTAAACCTGGGAACTGGAGGTTTAGAGAATCAAGCTGGCCACTGGGGAGTCTTGGGATCCAAGTGCCTTTTTTCCTCTGCAGGCTTTTCATTCAAATTAGGTTTCCTGGCCTTGATTACTGGGAAGGGTAAGGATGACCCTGAGTTCCTGAGCAAGGGAAGAAAGGGTTAGGTGTGAGGAAATCTAAGCATTGACTGATAAAGGGCGCAGTGCTGCCAAAAGGCCATGGTGGAGGTCTGGAAGTGAGGGACTTGGGCCAGAACTATTCACCATCAAGGCTTGAAGGTAAGTGTCTCCTTGTTTGTGTCACTGTGGCCATGAGCCACAGAAGAGAGTATCTGGGCTCTAGTTTAGCAGCAGATCTGACTTCCGAGCTGAATGTGGTGGAGAGGGCAGCACACAAGCCAGAACTCTGCTATCTCTGCCCAGAGCCGACAGCTCGGCCCATACCCACTTCCTGCCTGACCCTTCCTTCAAAACAGGTGCATCGAGAGCTGTCTCTGAGGAGGTCTGAACAGCTAGGCTCGGCCAGGCAGGAGGTTTGAGAATGAACTGGTCCACCCAGCACTCCCTCCCACATGTTATCGAGAACTGTCCCAGAACGGAATTGAGTACAAGGCCTTCTAAGGGTTGCAGGGCTTAGCTTGGGGTTTTGAACTACAGGGATTTGGATGCTAGCTTTTTTCCGAGTTCTGAATATAGGAATCCTGCCTTTAGGTAATAGGAGATGGAGAATCTGTTTTTGCCTATGCCAGATCTTGTATCGATGGCACAATACATCCATGGCTGGAACAGCCAAAGGGGATAGTGGGGGTGGGGGGCAGGGTAACGTATCATTCCTGGTTATGAGCACATAATCAGATGCAAAAAGAAATCTAGTCAGCCTGGGTATGCATGCTCCTGAAAATATGGCATTCAATTTTGAACCCAGATTTTATATGCTGACTCACTTAAGTTTTTATTTATTAGCAATCTGTTAAACATATTAAAACCATTTAAAAAGCAATGCCTTGCTTGCTATCTGGCACATAATAGGCACTCAGCTTTGACGAAGGAATCAACATCATTGTCTTTGACCAAGCTGGGCATGGTGGGTGCCCCTGAAGCTTGGAAGCCAGGAGTATGTGGTGGTTTCTCCTACTTGCTGACACAGACACCTCTGAAGGTGGAAGCCGCTCCAGGGGTGGCCCTCTGATTAACTTGTGCCTTGAGTCAGGTTGGGCCAGTCTCCCCTACCTTTCCCAAGGCCATGTCACCTTTCTCTGCCTGTCCAGGCGGCTCACTGGTAAAGAATCCACCTGCCAATGCAGGAGACGTGGGATATACAGGTTTGATTTCTGGGTCAGGAAGATCCCTTGGAATAGAAAATGGAAACCCACTCCAGTATTCTTGCCTGGAAAATTCCATTGACAGAGGAGCCTGGTGGGCTGCAGTCCATGGGGTCACAAAGACACGACTCAGACACAACTGAGCGACGGAGCATGCACACACAGGCTCTTAACTTGACCTAAGGAGAAAACTCCCTCCCTGGTCCCTCCTGGGTCCAAGAGGGCTTGTGCTGCCCTCTGTGGGGGATACAGTTGCCTTTGTTTTGCCCTTTTCTGCTATTACCCTCTCATCCCTTCCCATCCAGGTTACTAAACAAAGCCTCAGAGCTGGACAAGAGAGTAACCTTCCATCTCCAGCCTGCATCAGCATGGTATTCAGTGTAACCCCTTTGCCCAGAAACTTTCAGTGGATTCTCACTACCAATCAAGTCTCTCCATACCAACTCTTGTCTCTCCAGTTACCTCTGTCTACTCTCCTGGCTAAATCCCTTACTTTAGCCAAACTGGTCTGTTCATTTTCCCCAAATATCTGGCCCTCTGCCTTTATACCCTTTCTCACTTGTTTAAAAATACCACTTTCAGAAAGAAAAAAAAAATCCCACTTATAGGATCTGCAAAGTTACCCGAGCTTCCCTGGTGGCTCAGACGGTAAAGAATCTGCCTGCAATGCAGAAAACCTGTGTTCATTCCCTGGGTTGGGAAGTTCCCCTGAAGAAGGAAATGGCAACCCCCTCCAGTTTTCTTTCCTGGAGAATCCCCATGGACAGCGGAGCTGGTGGGCCACAGTCCATGGGGTCACAAAGAGTCAGACACGACTGAGTGACTAAGCGCAAAGTTACCCATGTCCTCTGTAATTACAGGAAATGTTTCTCAGGAATTCCCTGGTGGTCTAGTGGTTAGGACTTAGCACTGTTACTGCCAGGGCCCCAGGTTCGATCCCTGGTAGGGGAACTAAAATCCCATAAGTCATGCAGTGCGGCCGGAACAAAAACAACACAAGGACGCTTTGCTTCTGTTTGGCTCCTTTAGCTCTGTTAGCCCAACTCCTTCAGCACTTCCCACACATCATCTTGGATGGCTGGATATCACATTCATTCATTCAAAATTTTACAATTTATTTTTGTAACCCAAATAATTCTTATTGCAAAAGATTCAAATACCTCATAAATGTTCAGAGCAACATGTAGTACTTGTTCTCCTCTGCTCCCTCTGTTCCCAGAGGTAACCACCCTCAGTTGTTGGGTGTGCATCCTCTCCTTTTCTAAATATATGTATCTATCCATATTTGGGAAGGGGTTAAAATACAAAGGGGCTCCTATCACATGTATCAGTCTAGTTTGTTGTTGTTTTTTTTTACCTTAAAGGTATATATGCTTGTCTTGGAGGTTTTCTCTATTAATATAGTTAGGTTTTCCCTCTAATGGTGTCTCAGTATTGCATAGTGTATTTACTCAAAGCATATTTGTCTAGAATCTGTTGTATGGAGGGTATTGTGCAGCTGGCACCTAAGGGACTCCAGCTATGATCACAGCCTTGTCCTTGCCATCGGTGAGGTCACTCTTGAGAAGGGGAGGAAGGAGCAGGAATACACAACTAATTACAGCACAAGGGGGAGTACAATAGAGTCCCCAGGCGTTTGCCTGGAGTTCAGAACTAAGTCGCTTTCAGCTAGGGGATCGGAACTTCCCAGAGGAGATGATCTTTGAGCTTGGCTTAGAGGGAGCTTGACAGGTGAGGGAAGAGCATGAGCTGTGCACAGAGATGAAAACAATGCAGGTTCATCCGATGCCAAGAGCATCATGATGCCAAAAGGATTTGATTCAATTTCTATGTAAACATTTTTTGAGCATCTAATGTGTCAGGCACCATACTAGGCAATGAGAATATAAAAATGGGAAAAGTGAAGTTCCTGTTTTTAAGGCTTTTATTTTAATGGAATCAAAGCAAAATTTGGAAAGGCAGATTAAGACCAGATAATGAAACCTTTCAACTGGTATGTCAGGTTGTCTGAATTTAATTCACTGGGCAGTATGGACCCATGCAGGCTTTTTAGTGGGCAGGTAGGTAACATGACTGAAGCTGAACAGATAGCCACAGTGTACAGAATGGGCTAGAGTAGAAAGAGGCTGAGGGCTTATTACTCTTTGTTTTAACAAGATAGAGGTTAATTTCTACCTCAGTTAAAAGGTAACTTGGTGTAGGCTTGGAATGGTCCTAGCATGTAGCTTACATCCTCATGCTCACCTTGTGGTCTAATGTGGCTGCTAGAGTGTAGTTCATCTCATCTACATTCTAGGCAACAGGAAGAAGGAAGGGAAGGAGACTGGGGGAGGAGGTGAAGCACTATGACACATTTCTTAGCTAAATTAGCTCCTTTTAAGCAGCCTCCCTGAAAGTCCAGGACAATATTACATCTTATTGACTGTATCAGACTTGAAGGGAGACTTGGAAATAATAGTTTTGGGGTTTTTTTTAATATAGTTTTTTGTGTTTGATTTTGTTTCCTTTTTAAAAAATTTGAGGTAGAATTTGCATACAGAGCACACATACAGTCTGATAAGCATACACCTATGTAACCCACATCCCTATCAAGATACAGAGTGTTCCATCACCCCTCAGTTCAGTCCAGTTCAGTCGCTCAGTCGTGTCCGACTCTCTTCGACCCCATGAATCGCAGCATGCCAGGCCTCCCTGTCCATCACCAACTCCCGGAGTTCACTCAAACTCATGTCCATCGAGTCGGTGATGCCATCCAGCCATCTCATCCTCTGTTGTCCCCTTTTCCTCCTGCTCCCAATCCCTCCCAGCATCAGAGTCTTTGCCATGAGTCAGCTCTTCACATGAGGTGGCCAAAGTAATGGAGTTTCAGCTTTAGCATCATTCCTTCCTTCCAAAGAACACCCAGGACTGATCTTTACAATGGACTGGTTGGATCTCCTTGCAGTCCAAGGGACTCTCAAGCGTCTTCTCCAACACCACAGTTCAAAAGCATCAATTCTTCTGCACTCAGCTTTCTTCACAGTCCAACTCTCACATCCATACATGACTACTGGAAAAATCATAGCCTTGACCAGACGGACCTTTGTTGGTAAAGTAATGTCTCTGCTTTTCAATATGCTATCTAGATTGGTCATAACTTTTCTTCCAAGGAGTAAGCGTCTTTTAATTTCATGGCTGCAATCACCATCTGCAATGATTTTGGAGCCCAGAAAAATAAAGTCTGACACTTTCCACTGTTTCCTCATCTACTTGCCATGAAGTGATGGGACCAGATGCCATGATCTTCGTCTTCTGAATGTTGAGCTTTAAGCCAACCTTCCCACTCTCCTCTTTCACTTTCATCAAGAGGCTTTTTAGTTCCTCTTCACTTTCTGCCATAAGGGTGGTGTCATCTGCATATCTGAGGTTATTGATATTTCTCCTGGCAATCTTGATTCCAGCTTGTGCTTCTTCCAGCCCAGCATTTCTCATGATGTACTCTGCATAAAGGGGCTTTAAAGAAAAAAAAGATAACCCCAAAGAGGGACTTCCCTGGTGGTCCAGTGGTTAAGAATCTGCCTGCCAATTCGGAGAACACGGGTTAGATCCTTGGTCCAGGAAGATTCCACATGCCTCGGGGCAACTAAGCCCATGCACGACAACTAGTGAGCCTGTGCTGTAGGGCTTGCAAGCTGCAGCTCCTGAAGCCCGAGCAGCCTAGAGCCTATGCCCCAAAATAAGAGAAACCACCGCAATGAAGGCTGCTCTCCACAACTAGAGAGTAGCCACTGCTCACTGCAACCAGAGAGAAAGCCCCAGCACAGCAAAGAAGACCTAGCACAGCCTAAACAACCCCAAAGAAAGAAAGAATGAAGGATTAATTAGGCTGGTAGCCATGGGAATGGAAAGAGAGCTGGAGAGGCTGTGGAGAATCCAGAGGAGACTGGTTGGATGTGGGGCAGGTGAGAGAAGAATCATAGAGAAGGCTGATAGCAGAACAAATAGAAACAGGACACTGAGTGCAAAATCCAGACTGTTACAGGTGGGATGGAGGAGAAAGAGAAATGAGTACGGTAGTGTGTGTGTTGATATGAGGTACTGATCAGACATCCAGGTGGAGGGCTGCAGTACACAAGTTGTGTCTAAAGCTTGGGAGGGCAGTAAGAGCTCAGGGGCATCACAGACCGGAGAGATGTTAAGGAAGACAAGGCTTAAGAGGTAACCCCAAACGATGACTGTGAGCTCACTGATGGGCAGAATCCAGATACCTAAGGCCTAAGTGGGCAGTGAGGGCTTGAATCATGCAGAAGGGGATTGGTAGGGTCACCTGAAATAACAGAAAAACTCCTAAAAACTGAAGTCTTTGCACAAACAAAAGGGGTGTATGTATCTTCCCTTTTGACAGGTTTGTTGAAAAAGGAAATAAATGGTACTCTCAGAGGAAAAGACCAGGGATCCACCCGCTCCTTACAGTAAACAGCCCTGTGCTCTTTTCAACTACTGTCCCTAAGGGTGGGGTGATGGGACAGCACCCTGCCTCCTTTTGGGTATATGACCTCCAGGAATGCAAGCTGAATGGCTGGATGTGGGAGAGGGCTGCCATCTTTGACAACTGCTGGGCTAGGGTGGGCCAGCCAGATCCTGGCAGGATAGGTGTGAGGAGACTTAAGAGGAAAGAGCAGGGAGCAAGCAGACTAGACTCAGGTAGTCCTAGGGTTGAATCCTGCCTCTGTCACCACCTAGCTAGTTAAACTCGTTTAACCTAGTTAAGCGAGTTTAACTAGCTAGTTTAACGAGTAAGTTAAAGTTACTCAACCGAACACCCAGTTCCTCATCTGTAAAATATAAACAATTATGTCTACCTTTCAAGGTGGTTTTGAGGATTACAGACGAGTGTCTGGAACCCAATAGGTAATCGTAAACGGATGCTACGATGTGACCCAGCCCCTCGCTGTGGGACCCAACGAACAGCTAACCGACAGGTCGGAGTCTCACCGTCGGGATCTCAGAGGGCCGGGAGAGCTCCCGCGGCCTCCTCCCTCCAGGAGGTGGGGACTAGGTGGAGGAAGGGCTGCGGGAGGAGGAGCTGGCGCGTCGCGACCCGCCCCGTCCCATCCAGTCTGGCCTGGGCGCCGAAGGAACTGCGGTCCCAGCCCTTGTCATCCAGCGGCTTGTCCTGCGTGCCCCGAGCCCTGCCCGCACCCAGTTATGACTCTGCGCCCCTCACTTCTCCCGCTCCGACTGCTGCTGCTGCTGCTGCTCAGGGGGGCGGTGTGCCGGGCGGAGGCTGGGTCCGAAACCGAAAGTCCTGTCCGGACCCTCCAAGTGGAGACCCTGGTGAGGAGGAGAGAATCCCGGGCGGGCGCTGTGGATGGAGGTCGGGCCCGGTTGCGGGGAAGGTCGGGGTCTAAAGGATCCTGGGAGCGGGGAGGAGGGAGTGCAGGCACCGAATTAGGGGTGCCGCGTCGAGGGCAGGAACCTCCCTGACTCGTGTAGTGCGATCGTAGGTGGAGCCCCCTGAGCCGTGTGCGGAGCCTGCTGCCTTTGGAGACACGCTTCACATACACTACTCGGTGAGGGGCCTGGGGGGCCGCGGCGGGGCCCCGGGGGCGGCGCCCTGCTGAAACACGTCAGCTTTAGCATGGACACGTGGCAAGCGGTCCCGGAGTAACTCCGGCTCTGGGGTCCTCCGGCACGTGGCGGGGGGGAGGGGCGCGCCTGATCCCTACCCTTTCCCCTTCCCTGCTCTTCCGCAGTGAAGTGAAGGGTGGAGGGATCTCCGAGAATTGCCAGCCCTTTTGGGGCTTCCTGTTCCTTTCTGCCCGAAAGGGAACGTTAGACTGCAGCTGCTAGGGGTTGCGGCCCGAGGCCAGGTGTGTGCGCACCCTGCTGGGAGGGAGCGGTATAGGTGTGCGCTCTAGATGCTCTCCCTCCCACCCCCAGGGCAGCCTGGTAGATGGACGCATCTTTGACACATCTCTGACCAGAGACCCTCTGGTTATAGAACTCGGCCAAAAGCAGGTGATACCAGGTATGTGAGCTGCACCTCCCATTCCATTTCTTCCCAACCTAAGCCCTTTCTTAGTCTCTTTAACCTCTCAGCTACCTTGGAAATGCCCGCCCCCCCAGGGTTCTGCCACTCACCTCCCGAGCTTCAAATCCCACTCTTAGTACTCCTCTTGCCGCGTACCACATTGGAAGCCAGAGATTCCAGAAGTGGGGAGCTCAATTGAGGGTCATGGGGAGTGTTTGATCTTCCTCTCCCAGGATTTGGGGAATGTAGATAGCTTCCTATTCATTTGTGTCTTCTTCCTCAAGGTCTGGAGCAGAGCCTTCTAGACATGTGTGTGGGGTGAGTATCTGGGCAGGGGTGGGCTTGGGTGTACCCTTTCTGCATGGGTGGAGGCTGTCTCTGCTCCTAGAGGAGGCAAGAGAATGGGCTCTGGCTTCGTACTGGGTAGGCCCTGGTCTCTGGGCATGGGGGCTCTGGATGAAGCCTCAGGCTTTTTCTGGCTGGGGGTTCTGTTGGTGGAGTTGAGACGCCTTGGCCAGTCAACCTGTTTGGTGCTCAGGTGGGAAAGTTCGTGTTTTGAGTGTGAATATCCAGAGGTTTTTGTTGGTGGGACTTCAGATGGACTGAGGTGGTTGGCCCGCCTGGTTCTACCCCTGGCTATGACTCACATTCCTTTCCTTAGAGAGAAGCGAAGGGTAATCATTCCTTCTCACCTGGCCTATGGAAAACGGGGATTTCCACCATCTATCCCAGGTAATCTGACGAGGTGTCTCTCTGGCTATTGAGATACCCAGTCCCTGGGACTTCCCTGGCGATCCAGAGGTTGAGACTCTGTGCTTCCAACTCAGAAAGCGTGGGTGTGAGCCCTGGTCGGGGAACTAAGATCCCACATGCCAGAGAGCAAAGCCAAAAAACAAACAGAAAAAACAGTCCCTAGGAGCTGTAAGGAGCTATACACTTTGAAGCCTGAGGTCTAAACCCAGTTTGCTAAATGGTATAGGACTGGCTGATGCCTCCTCCTGCAGGGCCACCTTTTTCCTCCTCAGATCACCAGCAGGGACTAGAGACATATAACCTGTTAAGGCCACCAGGCTTGTCCTCCGGCAGCCGGCAACTTTCTAGGGAGGTGACCCTTGCTTGAGCCACCTGAGTCTGCTGCCTGCGCCACCTCTCTGAGAACTCTGGACTTCTTTCCTGTGCTTTTCCTACAACTCCAGACTGTCATTTGTGCAGCTGGCATGGCTTCTCACCACATCTCCACAGTTCCTTTCAGCCTCCACCAGAGAAGAGCTGGTGAAAATGGTCACAGTCAAGTAATTCAAAACAAAATAAAAACAACATTTAAAAGCCAAGCCTCGGGGCCTCCCTGGGGTTCTAGTTAACACTTCCCCTTCCAATGCTGGGGGTGTGAGTTCCATGTCTCTGGGCCAACAAAACAAAACAAAACAAAACAGAAGCAATATTGTAACAAATTAAATAAAGACTTTAAAAATGGTCCACAACCAAAAAAAAAAAAATCTTAAAAAAAGCCAAGCCCTCACAGGTTACTGCTAATACCTACTTTTTAAGGCCTGAGCCTAAACAAATTTTCCAAGATGCAGATCTCTTGCTTTTGGTTATAAGAAATGTTCCATTAGCTAAAATGAGTTGTACTGGGATAAAAATTCTTATCCTAAGTTCTAGTTTAAAGGGAGACCCAGAGAGAGAGTCAGGGGACTAAAGAGAAATTCTTTTACCCAAAGCTCTGTTGCCTCCTCATCTCCAGTACTGCTTTGTTTACATTTCTCCCTCATCTCACTCCTGTTCATTTCTCCATTCCGAACGTCTTAAACCACATCCTGCCTCTCTAGCCATGTTGAAACACCTGTTTTTTTTTTTTTTCTTTTTTAAAAGAATCATAGTGAGTGTGCTTATTTGTTGGTGACATTTTAAAAAGTCTAGTTGAAGTCCAGTTAATTTCAGCCTTGCAAAGATTCTATCCATGTGGCTGTTTAGAGATACAGTTAGTACAGAGGTGCTCTAACTTATAAATGGAGAACGGCCTGTACTTTTCATAAAGGTTCTCCTGTTGTGTCAAAGACCTGTCAGTGAAGACAAGCCACACTTGTGTATTTGGGGTAAACATGACTATCACTCAATAGCCTCATAACCCTCCTCTGCCTCTCGCATTAAGAGAACTCAGCCCCACATTTAAATCTTGCCAACTTCACAGATGTTGCTGTAGTGCGGTTTGCCCTCCCTATTTGCATTCAGAATCTGAGCCCTGGATACAGTGCACAGGGATTCTAACCCTCACCTCCTCTCTGCCTCCAGCGGATGCAGAGCTGCATTTTGACGTGGAACTGATTGCACTGATCCGAGCCAACTACTGGCAGAAGCTGGTGAAGGGCATTTTCCCTCTGGTAGGCATGGCCATGGTGCCAGCCCTCTTGGGCCTTATTGGGTATCATCTATACAGAAAGGCCAGCAGTCCTAAAATCTCCAAAAAGAAGCTCAAGGAAGAGAAACGAAACAAGAGCAAAAAGAAATAATAAACAATTTAAAAAAAACCTTGCATTCTTCAACTGATACTTTCTGCGGCTGCCTTTTTAAGTGGGAATGAGATAAAGGGCTGAGGAAAAAGGCATTCTTAGTTGGGTTCTGCTTGGCAGGGGGTGGTTGGAGGCTTTGGATCAGTTCTCCTGGCCTCCTCTTCCTGTCCTAACTTACATCAAGGACCATAGGATCTCTGGGTCCTGAAAGCATGGGTTTTGGCCCCCGTTGTGTCCTGACACCGAGGAGCAATACCTCACTGAGAAGTAAGCGTCGGGGCAGTTGCCTGGTACTCTCTCTACTCCCTGTGCTGTGTGTATGCCAAGTCGCTCAGTCGTGGCTGACTCTTTGTGACCCTATGGACTGTAGGCCCGTAGGCTCCTCTGTCCATGGGGATTCTCCAGGCAAGAATACTAGGGTGGGTTGCTGTACCCTCCTCCAGGGGATCTTCCCAACCCAGGGATCGAACCCACGTCTCTTGCATTGGCAGGTGTTTTTTTTTTACCATTAGTGCCACCTGGGAAGCCCTTTCTACTCCCTAGTGCTGCTGTATTCCTAATATCCTCCAAGTAGACTGTTTTATCCAATATAGAAAAGATATAGAGAGTTCATAAACTCCATGGTGATTTTTAATAGCAAAGTCCTTGGGTTTCTCAAAACATTCTGTGGGAATTGAAAAGAGGTTTTCCCCTTTGTATCACAGGGTGTGGGAGACCACATGGGCTGCTTCAATGATGCTGTAAGTGGCTGGAGGTTTTTTGTCACCTGGCTGGGCTGCGGGCGTGGGCAGGAGCTGGGGTAAGTTGCTGCGGTGATTGACGATGAAGAGTGGGTTGAGCTGGCTCAGCACATCATCACTCACAGAGATGCCATCCAAGTATTGCCTGAGCATCTCCCGCAGCTTCTCATTGATTTCTAACAACTGAGCACGTCTGTGCCGAAGGCTCAGTTGCTCCAGTTTCACTTTGTTGTACCTTTTCCAGAAATTCTCCATCCCTTTATAGTCCATTATCACCTGGGAGTGAGTTACAGGGAGAAGGTGTGTGGTAGGATCTGTTAGCAAGTGTAGCCCATTGCTCTGCCTCAGGTGGTGGCCTTGGGCCCGTGGAACCTTACCTTTCCAAGCTCTTCATTAAACTCCTCTAGGTCCATTGTCTCTATCTCTTCCTGCTCCTTGGGAGTCAACACCGATGAATAAAAAGGCAGCACTTTCTCTTCTTCTGTTTCAAATTTCCTACATATTTCAGCAAGTTTAAGAATCTTTTCACCCTGTTGGAAGCAAGCAGAAACCTTCTATCAGGAAAGGGATTGGGAAGGGGAAATAGTGGAGTTGGTTCCCCTGCTTCAATCCAGGGAAGCCAAATGGGATACAAAAGTAATACATCCAACACAAAGGGCTTACAAGCACTATTCCAAATATTTCATATTCTAAAACCCATTCACTATTAACTCATTAAATTGAAGAGGTGAGAGGTGAGGGACTTCCTGGTGGTCCAGTGGTTAAGGACCTGCCTTCCAATGCAGGGGACATGGGTTCCATCCCTGGTTGGGGAACTAAGATCCCACATACTGTGGAACAGCTAAGCCCGAGTGCCTCAACTAGAGAGCCCGTGTCCAGCAACTACTGAGCCTGTGCGCCACAACTAGAGAGAAACTCGTGCCACAACTAAGACCCGGTGCAGCCCAGAAATAAATATTAAATAAATAAAATAATATGTGAGAGGCAGGGGAACATGAAATAAAATAGGTATTCCAAGTGTGCACTCAGGTAGGAAGCTAGAGGAAGCCCTCTGTTTTGCCAGCCCCTTTCACTCTGCAGGGAGCCAGGTTCCCTGGTTCTGTTCTGGCTACCCTCTCCCCTTTGTTACCTTGTTGACAATCTCCCTCAGGGCCTTGAGGGTAGCATTGCTTTCCAGGGTGAGTTTGACTAAGTTCTCCTGTGCTATTCCCCGGGCCTGAGTCCTCTGGGCCTTAAGTTTTCGCAGTTGTACCAGGACCAACTCCTTGTCTTCACGAATGTCCTGATTCTGTTCTTCACTCTCGCGGCTGTGCACCAGGATCTTTCCTTTTAAAATAATGATGGAATCCTAGAGGAACAGGGTAGATTAGGGGAAACACTTGACTACGTGAGGGTCTTCAGTGAGCAGATAGAAGGACTATCTGGGGACTGAAATCAGAGCATACCATCTCTCCCCAAACAGTGATGAAGCCCAGGGGAAACAGGAAGAAGAACAGGGGATAATGGAGCAGTTAAAGCAGTGAGTCGCCCAGGTTAGCTGCACTAACCTGTAGTTTCTGTATTTTTTTCATCTGTGCTTCAATCTCTTTGGAGCTTTTCTCGTCCTTCACCTTGAGAGTCTCGAAGGCAATCTTTCGATCCTCTGTAGCATCAGTGTAATTCTTGAGTGCATCCTGGAACCTTCTCCACAGATCTTCTACTATGTTCTCCAGTTGCAGTCTTAGAAAGTGCTTCTCTTCTAAATTCTGGGAAGTGATCCCCAATAGCCAGTGCTTGGACTTAACCTATTAGCGCCCTTTCTCTGGCACCAACACCTCCCCCTCTTGAACTGTTTGTAGCACAGCATGGTGCAGAGGTTGCCAGTGAAAATGCCTACAAAGACCAGGCAGATGATATAATAAGTGCTGTGGGCTCTGTGGGGCCGGTGGTGAACCCCAGAGGAAATGCCCCATTGGTGGTGGGGGTGAGGGCACAGCTGTTCAGCTCCATGGGAACGTCCCCATTTGAAAATGTGGCCCAGTGTTACCAGATCTTTAAATTGTTTAGGGGAAGTTGCAGTTTTGGATTTTTTTGTGAAATCTCCCAATTTTAAATGTAGAAAGCTTATAAAAATTTGTATGAAACATTATGGGACAAAATGAAAACAAAGCACTCTACCCTCCAAACCCAGGTCTGCAGGCTGGCTAAGTTGGCAGCCTCCAAGGTGGTGGAAGCTCTTGGTGCCAAGTGGCAGGAGAACTGGACTACCCCCTGGCTGGATCACAGATCAGCAGCCTGACTTAGGCAGGTCATTAAGGTCCACTTTGGACCTTAATTTCTTCTTCTACAGATCACAGAGGTGAAGTGAGAGGATCTCCTTGGTGTGTGTTAGCTTTAAAATGCATTTTCTTGGTATTTCAGGATGGTCTTTCCTCCTCACCAATTTTCACAAAATTACAAAAAGCCGCAGGGGTATACCTACATTGGCAACAGGTATTTTATTGACTGTCTTGGTTAAAGGGATCTCTTCTAGCTCTACTACCTTCAGAACTTTTTTCTCCCTTTTTCCACCCCCTGCCCATCTGCTTTCCCTCCGTACCTTGTTTTTCAGATCATCCCACATGCTCTGGAACTCCAGCTTGCTTTCATATTCAGAATCTATGTAGTTCTGCTCCATGGCCATGAAGACATCTTGTAGGTAGTGAATCTCTTTTTCATGTTGGTCAATAATTGTTTTCCTGTAGGAGGGAAGATACTGTTCCTGCTCTGAGGCATAAAGCATATGGACCAATAATGACAATGCAAAGCAGTATGTAATAAAACTATATGAATGGTACAAACTCTTAGGTACTGAAGACGAATAGAAGGAGCGCAGATTCTGTCCTTTGCAGGGCCAGAAAAAATGAATAATATTAGTTTGATTTTTGAATAGGTAATATACTCATATGATAAAAAAATTTTGAAAGTACGAAATGTTGCAGTGAAAAGTCTCTTTCCCATCTATATTTCTGATCCTGTTCCAGATGCCAATTTTCTTGCTGTTCACACTGTCCTCACTGTTCGCTGAACCCAGGAAAGGTAAGCCGAGAACTAAGAGGTTGAAAGAAGACCCAGACACTATAGGAACTGTAGCCAGGTTTATTCTCTCCAGGCTGGCATGGCAGCCATAACACAGCCTCTCTCCTGGCTGACGCTGCAGTCATAGATATAACACAACATAACTGCACACAACCCTTCTGGGCTTTTTCAGGTGACGCTCATACAGGCATACCGCACAAAGGAGTCCGGATCCAAGCGAGTACCTCCTGAGGCGCATGCGCAGTGCTACAAGTGACCTCAGCAATCACATAGTTATTGTTTACAGAACATGGGGCAGAGGGCATGAGAGGGTGGGGTGAGAGGGCCTGAATGGTGCCATCTTGTTAATTTCCCCGCACTATCGCTGTCCTCCTGGCAGGTAGATGGGTAGGATTTTGATCCCTGAAAGTGGGTGGCTGCTTACAGGTAGCATTTTGACATAGGCTCTGGATACGCCCCTGGGCTCAACGCCCCCCATCCCCACCCCCATAGCTCTTCTTAGGCCCCCACACCTTTCAGTCTCAAACTCCTTGGTTAGGGCCTCCAGCTCCATGTTGTAATTTTCCTCGAGGAGGCTGAGCCGGCATCTCTGCAGGGCCAAGAGCTGGTCGATGCTGTGCAAGTGGCTGCGCAGGGCGTGGGCGTGCTGCTCCTCGGCTTCTGACAGGTCCTTTGCTAAAGACTGGGTAGGAAACAGTTACCACTTTGGCTGAATGGCAGCTAGGTGAGAAAATAAAAATGTATTCAGCTAGCTAGTTCCTATTTTCCCTAGTTCTTACATGCCAACTCTTTGGCTCTGGGAGCTCGGGTTGTCCCGCTTTGGAATGTGAGAAGCCAGTGCCGGTGGAGGGGCCCTGTGAAAGCATTCATCCAGTCAACAGCCCCGCTGAGATCCCAGTGGACAGTCAGAAGCAGCTGTCAGTCATCTTACACATGCAGCTCAGTCAAGCCCCCAGGTGACTGCCGTCCCAAGTGACATCTCACTGAAAACCATGTGAGAGGTGCCAGGCAAGAACCTCCCTGCTAAGCTAAGTCAACCTATAGAACCCTGAGAGAGACTGAAATAAATTGTAAGTCGCTTATTTAAGGTGGTTTGTGATGTAGCTATAATAGATAATGAGAAGACATCCACTGGCAAAAAAAAAAAAAAAAAAAGTGAAAATGTGAACATCAATAAGGATAAGAATGGCAATGGATTAAAAAATATCAAATATGTTTGATTATGAGTTTATCAGGATACTTAAAAAAATCAATTCCCATTAGAGGATGCCAGACAATGAATTAAAAAAAAAACCAAACTGGTTCATAAAAGGGAAGAGAAAGAGTCAGGCATTTTTTATATAAATTATACCTCTGGGTAACTGAATGGTAAATTATAGTAAGTATCTCTTTATAGAAGTATTTGAACTAATAAATGAAAAAAAGAATGATACTATTAGAAAATCAGCATAAAAAAAAAGAAAATCAGCATTTTGCAACCCCCAATGAATTAATCAACAGCTACTATAAAAGAACACAGCACCTGCAAGCTTCTAGTTGGAATTACCAAGACACAGGAAATACTGAGGACAAAGTAACATGTTAAATTACAATACAGAATACTATGCAGTTGTAAAACAAAATGAGAAGCATGGGCTAATGTGGAATAGTCCCCAGGATATATTATTAACTGAAAAAGGCAAGAGGCAGAACACTATGTAATACTACTATCTGTGTAAAAAAAGCTTTATTCATGCAACTAAAATTATCAGGAGGGGCACTGGGTGGTTGAAAGGCACCAGTGGGAGGGAACTTTTCTGAACGTAACTTTTTTATCTTTTGAATTTTGAATAATGTGGGTGAACTAATTCAAAAAAGCAAAACAAATTAAAATTAAAATGAATAAAGCAAAAAAGCCTTTACCAAATGTCCGATGATCCACTCACTGTAAACTACCACACTGTTTAGTATGGGGCTTCCCTGGTAGCTCAGACAATAAAGAATCTGCCTGCAATGTAGGAGACCCAGGTTCGATCTCTGGGTAGGGAAGATCCCCTGGAGTAGAGAATGGCAACCCATCCCACTATTCTTGCCTAGAGAATACCATGGACAGAGGAGCCTGGCGGGCTACAGCCCCGTCAGGGAGTTGCAAAGAATTGTGTGGGGTCGCAAAGAGTCAGACACGACAGAGCGACTTTAGTATGGAAAAGATCTTATGAAATAGGTGCTGATAATGGAAGACTTTTCACTCACTCAGCTAAGGAGTACTAAATCTGCTCTGTACCAGCACCATGCTGGATACTGAGGATTCAGAGATGAAAAGACATTTTCACTGTCTCCAAAGGAGTCTGAAGCCTTGCAGTAGAAAAGGTTATATAAACAGAAAATTACAAATAAATTCTGAGGGAAAAAAAAACCAGGTGCAGATTAAATTCCCATTTTATAAAATTTGAAAAAATGTTACAGCACAACATGGAAAATGCTATGAGGTTGATGATTCCCCAGTGATAAGGGGATATAAAAGACAGAGTGCACTGGGGAAGTCTTCATAGTAGAGATGTCATTTGTGTCACTCTTGGAGGAGTAAGAATTTGCCAGGAAAAATGAGGAGATAAGGAAAAGAGAATTCCAGATAGAGGGAACAGCATGTGCAAAGGCACAGGAAAGAAGGCTGGCTATATGAAAGGTACAGGTAGACGCCACATCAGGAAAGGCTTTGCTGTTCCTTCTGTGGAGGAAGGGAGCCATTATTTATGGAGCCACTAAGGAGATTTACACAGTGGAGTAACAGGAACAGATTTTTGTTTTAGAAAGATAATCCTGGTCGTTGTATAGACAATCAAACACTGGAAGATAAGAAGTTATTGCAGTAGAGATAATACCCGGGTCTCAACTACAGCAGGATAGTGGGGAAGAGCAGGGTGTGGCTTATTTAAGCAGAAGATTTACATAAGACTTAGTACCAGAAGTCAGGGATGGAGGCCAAAGCTAGAATGATTCCCAGATTCCCGGGTTGGGTGATGGTGTATGGCACCAGCCACCCAAACAGAGATTATGAAGAAGACCGGATTGTGGAGTATGGGAAAGGGGACTGGAGAGAGGAGGAACTCATGAGTTCAGTTTTAAGAACAGTGCAACAAACAGGAACAGATATTGAGGGATCCTAAATATAGGGACTTGAAATTCAAGAGAAAAAAATCCCTTACAGAAAAAGATGGTATGTACTCAACTCAAGAACCTCCCAAGGGCATAAAGTTAGCTGATTGAATTGGTTAGAGATCCAGAACCGTTCCTACCGATAGAGATCTTCACAACCTTATCCAGGGCCACTGAAGTTGAATCCAAGAGGCCACATGGAATTGGTTGGGAATCAAGAAATCCATGCTGTAGTCACAGCTCTCTCACTGACTAGCTGTGTGATCTTGGGCAAACTGCTTCTTCTCTCTGGAACTAAGCCTTCTCACATTGAAATGAAAGTTTAAGACTAAGTTCAAGTCATTGGGTGATGTCTACTCTGCCTTTCAACTCTAGTACTGTATGGTACTGGTTTGAGGCAGCAGATGATCAAGGAGAATGGCTCCTCTAACAGAAGGGGAGGGGTGACAGCTCAGTATTCTACTTTTCACTTCAGTGAAATGAACGATAGCCTAGCTGCCTCACAGCGTGTGTCTTGGGAGTGCTTTAACATGAATTAACTCACTAGGCCCATTCTATTAAGAGATCAAAGGCAGTCATAATCAAGTGTTTCTTTGGGAAGAGAGCTTGCCTTGATGACACTGTCCTTGCAGTCCACCACTCGTTCAAATGTTTGGCTGAGGATCTCAATGTCCTTATGAAGCTCTCTCGTCTTGACTTCCCGAAGGACCGTTCTCCACTGTGTGTTAATCTTATTAAGGTTCAGAGCACTGTTGTGCTCCTCCTTGGCCAGCTTGTCCTGTGGGAAGGAATAAATATACCCCCTCAACCCCACACCGGAGGTCAAAGGATGAGACGGTTAGATAGCATCACTGATTCAATGGACAAATGAATTTGAGCAAACTCTGGGAGATAATAGAGGACAGAGGAGCCTGGAGTGCTACAGTCCATGGGGTTGCAAAGAGTCAGATATGACTTAGTCACTGAACAACAACAACAACCCCAGAGACCAGGGCTAAAAGCCCTGATACAGTACAACAAACAAGATCAAATTACAAGGTCAACTAACATCTTACCCTTTGTATTTTCTGAGGCACCTGATGGCTAACATTCAGGAGTTCTTATTCTTGTTTTTGGAGGGTCTTAAGTAAGACAGGATCTGCCCAGTGGCATTTTAGGGAGGCTGAGCGCCGAAGAATTGATGCTTTTGAACTGTGGTGTTGGAGAAGACTCTTGAGAGTCCCTTGGACTGCAAGGAGATCCAACCAGTCCATTCTGAAGGAGATCAGCCCTGGGATTTCTTTGGAAGGAATGATGCTGAAGCTGCAACTCCAGTACTTTGGCCACCTCATGTGAAGAGTTGACTCACTGGAAAAGACCCTGATGCTGGGAGGGACTGGGGGCAGGAGAAGGGGACGACAGAGGATGAGATGGCTGGATGGCATCACCGACTCGATGGACATGAGTTTGGGTGAATTCCAGGAGTTGGTGATGGACAGGGAGGCCTGATGTGCTGCGATTCATGGGGTCCCAAAGAGTCGGACACGACTGAGTGACTGAACTGAACTGATGGTGAGTTTCCTTCTGGATGGAGGCATCAGAGCAGGACATTGTTTGTAATGGCTCATCTTGAGGGAGAATATCAGACTTTCAGATAGCTCAGACAGATGATAGCACCTACTATCCCAGTGCTGGGGCTCAGTAGTGATTGTCCAGCTCAATACCATCTCCCTACCTCCATGCTTCACAGAGAACTGCTCCTTCCCCCATACAATATTGCCTGAAATCTAAGTCTATCTGGGTCTTAAGATTTCCAGGGGGAGGGGAGGCTACCATGAAAATGAGGCTGCCACAAAGACAGGGTCAAGGTGACAGACCAAGGCAGGGGTTGGGCAGAGAGTAATGCAAAAACCCATCACCTTCAAGAACTGGTTCAGGAGCTTCTCTTTCTTCTTGGCCATCTCCTCCTCTGCCAGCAACTTCTGCTGAAACAGAAGGAGCTGCTCCTCATCCGACAACGGCACCTTGGCTTTTTTCCCTTTCTTAGACATAGCTGAATCTGGGCGAGGATCCTCCACCTGCCACGGCCAGCATTAAAAGGGCAGGAGGAAAACGTCCCTAGAAAAGAGCCTTCTGGGACTGCCCCTGAAGACCTTAGATCTCAGATGTGTGTTAGATCTAAAGCCTTAGATCTCAGACCTTAGATCTCAGACCTCAGGCTAGAGAAAACCTGGGAGAGCGGTGTGGCAGGGTTCCCAAGCCAAAGGACGCATCTCCGTCTCCTAGCAACGGAGATCTCACTAAGATGGCGCTGTAACAGCTAAGAGCAGGTGCCCTGTCTTGGAGCGCCCTCTGCTCGCTGGAGGACCTCAGTCAGTTTCTGAGAGGGTCTTTTCCTCCTCAATGAATATTCTAAAAATCTTTTGGGGGGGATTATTTTTCACGTAATGGCCATATCTTAAAATATATGTAATAAATAACTTTTGAGAGATATGGAGAAACAGGAATCTTCACAAATTTTGGTGGCAAAGGTAAAATGGTAGAGCCATTTTGGTAAATTTACCTTGTGATCCAGTAATTTCACGTTTAGATATCAATCTAAGAGAAGTGAGAGTGTATCCATATAACGACTGTCACAGGAATGCTTTTAGTGGCATTAGTCATAATCATTTCAGTTCAGTCGCTCAGTCATTTCCGACTCTTTGCGACTCCATGAATTGCAGCCCGCCAAGCCTCCCTGTCCATCACCAACTCCCGGAGTTCACCCAAACTCATGTCCATCGAGTCGGTGATGCCATCCAGCCATCTCGTCCTCTGTCACCCCCTTCTCCTGCCCCCAATCCCTCGCAGCATCAGGGTCTTTTCCAGTGAGTCAACTCTTCACATGAGGTGGCCGAAGTATTGGAGTTTCAGCCTCAGCATCAGTCCTTACAATGAACACCCAGGACTGGTCTCCTTTAGGATGCACTGGTTGGATCTCCTTGCAGTCCAAGGGACTCTCAAGAGTCTTCTCCAACACCACAGTTCAAAAGCATCAATTCTTTGGTGCTCAGCTTTCTTCACAGTCCAACTCTCCCATCCATACATGACCACTGGAAAAACCATAGCCTTGACTAGACAGACCTTTGTTGACAAAGTAATATCTCGGCTTTTCAATATGCTATCTAGGTTGGTCATAACTTTTCTTCCAAGGAGTAAGCGTCTTTTAATTTCATGGCTGCAGTCACCATCTGCAATGATTTTAGAGCCCCCCAAAATAAAGTCTGACACTGTTTTCACTGTTTCCCCATCTATTTCCCATGAAGTGATGGGACCAGATGCCATGATCTTCGTTTCCTGAATGTTGAACTTTAAGCCAACTTTTTCACTCTCCTCTTTCACTTTCATAAACAGGCTTTTTAGTTCCTCTTCACTTTCTGCCATAAGGGTGGTGTCATCTGCATATCTGAGGTTATTGATATTTCTCCTGGCAATCTTGATTCCAGCTTGTGCTTCTTCCAGCCCAGCATTTCTCATGATGTACTCTGCATATAAGTTAAATAAGCCAGGTGACAATATACAGCCTTGATGGACTCCTTTTCCTATTTGGAACCAGTCTGTTGTTCCATGTCCAGTTCATAATAGCCCAATTGAAAACAACCTAAATTCCAAAAACAAGTGAATGATGGACAAAATATGCTCTCTCCATACAGTGAAATACTATTCAACAATGAAAAGAGGAACAGACTATGCATGCATGCTACAATGTGGATAAACCAGAAAGACATACTCAAAGAAGCCAGATAAAAGAGGTCACATAAATTTCCACTGATGTAAACTATCCAGAAAAGGAAAAGCTATGAAGATGGAAAGTAGACTACAAATTACTAGGGGCAGGGGGTGAGGGAGATTAACATTAAATGCACAAGAGATATCATATTGGGTTGATCAAAGTGTTCTAAAACTGATTTATGCTGGAGAATTTGATGAATCTGGGATAAAAACATCATTGGGTTATATGTTTGAAAAGGGTGAATTATGATATGTAAAATGTGCCTCAATAGAGTTGTTTTAAATAGAAGATATAATACCTGGATTGGAGTTCTTCAGAGAAACAGAGCCAATATTTTAAGTATATAATAGATAATATTTAAAATATAAATATTTAAGATATAGAATATATATCTTCATCCATTTGATGTTTCAATCTGAGTCTAGAGGCCAGAAAGACCAATGTCTCAACCAAGCAGTCAGGCAGAAGAGTTCCCTCTTACTCAGCTCTTTTTTTCTACTCAGACCTTCAACTGATTGGATAAGACTCATCCACATAAGGGAGAGCAACCTGCTTTACTCAGTCTACTGATTCGAATGTTAATCTCATGAAGAAATACCTTCACAGACTTACTCAGAATAATATTTGACCAAGTGTCTGGACACTCTGGCTCAGTCAAGTTGGCACATAAATTTTACAATCACAGGTCTACCTCTTGTTAACACACATCTTCTTAAACTATACCTAATCTCCAAATAAAGCCAATAACAAGGTCATGATACTTAAATATTATAATATAAAGTCAAGACATCTTATGTTACATGATAGGGAATAGGAAAGGGGAAAAACGATTTTATTTTTATACACACAAACATATTCATAACAAAATGAGGAAATATAAAAATTATAGTTCTGAATTACAGAAACCACATTTCTATAAGTGGTCATGTTGTTGTACTGGGAATTTATAACTACTTTCTCCCACTACTCATATTGTATTCTTTCTGCCTTCAGCAAGCACCTCAACTAGTCATGGCTCTTTACCTGGTGGGGTGACCCAGACTCATTCCTGAAGGGTCTGGGCTGGTAGTAGTCCTGCCTGGATTGCCACTGTTGCTGGTACTGTAACAGAGTCTTCAAAAGGCCTTTCCACCATTTGATCAAACCAGTAGCTTCAGGATAGCAGGCAACATGGTAAAACTAGTGAATCCCACGAGCATGGGCCCATTGACACACTTCATTTGCTGATAAGTAGCTTCCATGATCAAAAGCAATGTTGTGTGGAATACTGTGATGGTGGATTAGGCAGTCTGTAAATCCACAGAATGGTAGTTTGGGCAGAAGACTTGCATGCAGAGAAGGCAAATGCATATCCAGAGTAATATTTATTCTACTAATAAAACACTGCCCCTTCCATGATGGAAGTGGTCAAATGTAATCAACTGTTCATGCGGGAATGGCACCAGGCAGGGGGCCCAGTGTTGGTCTCTGCTGTTGCCAGATTGGGCACTCTGTGATTGCCTTAGCCAGGTTGGCCTTGGCAAGTGAAAAGCCACGTAGCTGAGTCCATGCATAACCTCTGTTCTGGCTACAATGGCTACTTTGTTTATGGGCCCATTGTGCAATGACATGGGTGGCTGGGAAAAAAGACTGACTGGTATTCACATAACAGGTCATCCTATCCACTTGATTATTAAAATCCTCCTCTACTGAGGTCCCTCTTTGTGAACTTTTCCTTGGAACACAAATACCTTCATATTTTTTGCCCATTCGGAGAGTTCTATCCCATAGATCTTCCCCAAGTTTCCATGTTACAAATTTTCCAATCACGTTCCATCCCAGTCACTGACGATTCAGCCAAACCATTGGCCGCAGCCTAGGAGTTGATATACAGTCACACGTTTGATCATTTCTCCTTTCAAACAAAGTGAACGACCAGGTGCACTGTGTGACGTTCTGCCCACAGGGACCATTCCCCTTTACAGTGCCCTTCAGGTTGTCCCCCAAAGGGGCTACAGTATTGCAGCTGTTCACTTGTGGGTGGTGCCTGCATATTGCACAGAATTATCTGTAAACCAGACCTGAGTCTTCTCTTCTTCCATCACCTGACCATAGGGAACTCCCTCTAAGGCTATGGGTGGAGGCTAGAAGAGACAAATTTGTGGAGCCGTGAGAATTTGGACCATTTCTTCTTGTAACTCACTTGTACCTTCAGGGTCTATTCAGGCCTGATCTCTTTTACACCACCTTAATTTGGAAGGAAAGTTATGACCAAGCTAGACAGCATATTCAAAAGCAGAGACATTAATTTGTCAACAAAGGTCCGTCTAGTCAAGGCTATGGTTTTTCCAGTAGTCATGTATGGATGTGAGAATCGGACGGTGAAGAAAGTTAAGTGCAGAAGAACTGATGCTTTTGAACTGTGGTGTTGGAGAAGACTCTTGAGAGTCCCTTGGACTGCAAGGAGATCCAACCAGTCCATCCTAAAGGAGATCAGTCCTGGGTGTTCATTGGAACGACTGATGCTGAAGCTGAAACTCCAATACTTTAGACACCTGATACGAAGAGCTGACTCATTTGAAAAGACCCTGATGCTGGGAAAGATCGAGGGCAGGAGGAGAAGGGGACGACAGAGGATGAGATGGTTGGATGGCATCACTGACTCAATGGACATGAGTCTGAGTGAACTCTGGGAGTTGGTGATGGACAGGGAGACCTGGCGTGCTGCAATTCATGGGGTCGCAAAGAGTCAGACACGACTGAGCGACTGAACCGAACTGAATTTTATGATGGAGTGCAGCTTTGCACACCCAGCTTTATGGCTTAGTGGGTCAGTTCATGATGGGCAGCTCAGGTCACATAGCGATTTGGAGGCCCATGGTTAAGCATTCAGTCTCTACTAAGACCCAGTAGCAGCCAAGAGCTGTTTCTCAAAAGAGGAGTAGGGGCTTCTCTGGTGGCTCAGTGGTAAAGAATCCACCTGCCAATGCGGGAGACAGGGGTTTGATCCCTGGTCTGGGAAGATCAGGATCTGCTGAGGAGCAACTAAGCAACTAGAGCCTGTGATCCACCACAAGAGAAGCCGCCATAATGAGAAGCCTGTACAATGCCACAAAGAGTACCCCCCCTCTCGCCACAACTGGAGAAAAGCCCACGGAGCAAGAAGACCCAGCACAGCTATGAACAATTTTTTTTTAAATAAAAAAGAGGAGTAGTCGTCTGTGGAGGATGACAGGACTTGGCTCCAGTATTCTAAGGGCCTGTGTGGCAATTCACCTCTTGGGGCTGCCAGATACTCCAAACAGCATCCTGTCTGCCACTCTCGCCGCAGCACCATGGCATCTACTGGATTGTGTGGCCCACACGGCAGAGCAGCAGAGCTTGTGCAGCGGCTTGACGTGTTGCAAAGCCTTCTCTTGTCCTGGTCCCACTCAAAGCTTATAGCTTTCCAAGTCACTTGGTGATCAGGCCAATATAACACACCCAAATGAGGAATATGCTGCTTCCAAAACCTGAAGAGGCCCGTTAAGGTGTTGGACTCCTTTGCTGGCTGTGGAATGGGCCAGATGACACAAGTTCTCCTTCACATCAGAAGGGATATCTCCATGTGCCCCACACAACTGTGCCTTTGAAATTTCACTGACAGGCCCTGGACTTTAGCTAGGTTTATTTCCCATTTTCTGAGACACAGATGTTTCACCAATAAAAACCGATGTCTGGGGACCTCCCTGGTGGTTCAGTGGTTGAGAATCTGCCTTCCAATTCAGGGCACATGTTCAGTCCCTGGCTGGGGAATTGAAATTCCGATCACCTCTGGGCAACTAAGCCCGCACCCTGAAACTAGAGAAGCCCGGTTGTAACAGCCTCTGTACTGCAACACAGATCTAGTGCAGTCAAAAAAAAAAAAAAAATTGACAAAAACAATACAATGTCTGGGGAATTCACTGGTGTTCCAATGCTTAGGATTCTGCACCTTCATTGCTGAGGGCACAGGTTCGATCCCCTGGTTGGGGAACTAAGATCTCATAAGTTGCGTGATGCGGCAAATGAAACAAAACCCATACCTGCAATAGTTGCTACTTCTTGCTCACTAAGTCCAATCTGCATAATGTCATCAGTGTAGTGGATAAGTGTGATATCTTCTGGTTTTGAAAGGTGTCAAGCAGAACTTCATGCACTGGTGACCAGTGTCAGGGGAGCACTCCAACTACATGGAGGAAGAGCTAAGATCCTGCTGACCACCAGGAATAGAAGTCTAAGCACTTCTGCCCGCTGCTTGTTGGTATCAGAGTTGCCAAGGAAAACAATGTAGTCAAGCACTGGGTAGAACAGTGTGTCACCCACATAGAGAAGAGACAGAGCAAGATCACTTCAATAGTGGGGACTTCCCTGGTGGTCCGATGGTTAAGGATCTGCCTGCCAATGCAGAGGACATGGGTTCGATCTCTGGTCCAGGAAGATTCCACATGTCACGAGCAGCTAACCCCTCTGCCACAACCACTGAGCCATCCTCTAGAGCCCACGAGCCACAGCTACTGAAGCCTGCATGCTCCAGGGCCTGTGCTCCACAACGAGAGGTAACCCCGTAATGAGAAGCCTGAACACCATAACAAAGAGAAGCCCCTGCTCACCACAGCTAGAGGAAGTCCATGCACAGCAGTGAAGACTCAGCACAGCCAAAAATAAACAAAAATAAATAAAAATTTAAAATAGTGAGTATTGGTCCCCAGTGGCCAGTGGGTCCCCTCCTGGAAACCGATGCTGGGCAATTAGCCTACGCGCACCCACTCTGGTGTCAAGTGAAAAGACTCCTCCCCCTCCCCATAAAATCTGAAATAGCTGGGGGCAAGCCTGAGGACTAGTGGTGCATTTGCTTAAGCAGAACACAGGAGTACATCGAGCAGGATACCCAGAGAGATTCCCACACAAGGTGATAAGCTCATTCAGGCTGTATGGGCTCTTTACCTCCTGCCAGGCAGGATGAATCACAAGCTGGAATCAAGATTGCCGGGAGAAATATCAATAGCCTCAGATATGCAGATGATGCCACACATGGCAGAAAGTGAACAGGAACTAAAGAGCCTCTTGATGAAGGTGCAAAAGGAGAGTGGAAAAGCTGGCTTAAAACTCAACGTTCAAAAAACTAAGATCATGGCATCTGATCACATCACTTCATGGCAAATAGAAGGGGGAAAAGTGAAAACAGTGACAGACTTTATTTTCTTTGACTCCAAAATCACTGAGGATGGTGACTGCAGGCATGAAATTAAAAGATGCTTGCTCTTTAGAAGAAAAGCTATGACAAACCTGGACACTATATTAAAAAGCAGAGACATCACTTTGCTGACAAAAGTCCATCTAGTCAAAGCTATAGTTTTTCCTGTAGTCATGTATGGATGTGAGAGTTGGACTATAAAGAAGGCTGAAGAATTGATGCTTTTGGACTGTGGTCCTAGAGAAGATTATTGAGAGTCCCTTGGCCAGCAAGGAGATCAAACCAGTCAGTCCTAAAGGAAATCAACCCTGAATATTCATTGGAAGGACTGATGCTGAAGCTGAAGCTCCAATACTTTAGCCACCTCATGCAAAGAGCCGACTCATTGGAAAAGGATGAGGATGAGATGGTTAGATAACATCATCAACTCAATGGATATGAGTTTGAGAAACTCTGGGAAATAGTGAAGGACAGGGAAGACAGGTGTGCTGCAGTCCGTGGGGTCTCAAAGAGTTGGATATGACTGAGCAACTGAACAACAACAAACAAGAAGAAAGTGTTCCACGGCCAGCGTCCGTTCTTATGTTGCTGATTGGGAGTTGAAAGGTTGTAAGCACTGGCTTTTTCAACAAAAGGTGATCGAGAGTCCTGTGAACTAAGTGATGACACAGGGCTGCAGAGGTGATATACCCCTGAGGTAGAACTGTGAAGATGTATCTCTGGCCTTGCCAGCTGAAAGCCAGCTGCTTCTGGTGGTCCATATTGGCAAAGATGGAGAAAAAGGCACTTTCCAGATCAAGAGTTGCATGTCAGGTACTAAGGGCTTCCCAGGGGGCTCAGTGGTAAAGAATCTGTCTACCAATACAGGAGATGCGGATTTGATCCCTGGTCGGGAAGATCCCCTGGAGGAGGAAATGGCACCCCACTCCAGTATTCTTGCCTAGATGATCCCATGGGCATAGGAGCCTGGTGGGCTACAGTCCACAGGATCACAAAGAGTTGGACATGGCTGCAGCTACCAAGCACGCACATCAGGTACCAAAGGATGTGTTAATTTTGGTCATGTGATGAAATCACATCTGGCAATTAGTCACCACCAGGTTAAGCTTGCAATAATCCACTCTCATTCTCCAAGATCCATCGATATTCTACACAAGTCAGATAGGTGAGTTGAATGGTGATGTGGTGGAAATGACCACTCCTGCATCTTTCAAGAACTTTAGGGTGGCAGTAATCTATGTGTAATCCCTTCAGGAATGTGGTATTGCTTTGGGTCACTATTTTCCTAGGCAGAATCAGTTCTAGTGGCTTCCACTTGGCCTTTCCCATAGTAAAAGCCCTCAATCCACAAGTCAGGGGACCAGTGTTGGTATTCTGGCAGCTGCTGAGTATATTCCAATTGTGCATTGCAGAACTGGGAAAATACCCATAGAATGGGTTCAGGGACTCATTAACCCGCTGACATAGACTTCATAGCCTGGCACACTACGGTTGCAAAGGGTTGGACATGACTGAAGTGACTGATCAAGAGCACGTACTGCAGCATGCCAGTTTTCCCTGTCCTCCACTATCTCCCAGAGTTTGCTCAAATTCATGTCCATTGAGTTGGTGATGCTATCTAACCACCTCATCCTCTGCTGCCCCCTTCTCCTCCTGCTCTCAATCTTTCTCAGCTTCAGGGTTGCCCAGCTTCAGGGTCTTTTCCACTGAGTTGGCTCTTCAAATCAGGTGGCCAAAGTATTGGAGCATCAGCTTCATCAGTGATCCTTCCAATGAATATTCAGGGTTAATTTCCTTTAAGATTGACTGGTTTGATCTCCTTGCTATCCAAGGGACTCTCAAGAGTCTTCTCCAGCACCACAATTCAAAAGCATCAATTCTTTAGCACTCAGCCTTCTTTATAGTCCAACTCTCACATCTATACATGACTACCTGAAAAACTATAGCTTTGACTAGATGGACCTTTGTCAGCAAAGTAATGAATTATCCCCCAATTAAAAATAAAATAAAACTTAAAGTAAAAAAACGAACTGGGAAGAACGTTTTTTCTTTCTATTATTTGGAAGGATTTGTGTCCAGTTGGCTTTATTACTTCCTTGAATGTTTGGCAGAATTTACTAGTGCCATATCTGAGCCTAGTATTTGATCTGTGGGAGTTTTTAAAACAAGAGCTTTATTGAGATATAACTCATACCATACATTCATCCACTTAAAATGTACAATTCAGTGGTGTTTAGTACATTCAAAGAGTTGTGCAATCATTGCCACAATCAATTTTAGAACACTTTCACCACTTCAGAGAGAAACTCCAAACCATTAGCAGTCACTCCCCTTTTGTGGCAATGTTTTTCATTATAGATTCAATTAAGAGTTTTATGCTTCCTTCATGGTTAAACCCAAGGCCCAAACTTCAGGACTAGCTTTTCCCAGAGACTCCTGCTCCAGGATCAATGTCAGGAAATGATGAGGCACTGACCATCTGTGGCACTGGGCTGGGATGCAGAGGGGACATGAGTGAACAGCGCAATAAACCCAGGTTCTATAGAAACCTGAGTTTTAGCACTAGGTTACGGCTCAGCCTTTGAACAAGCTTCAATTCTCCCCCATCCACTTTGGTTGCATCATGAGGCATGTAGGATCTTAGTTCCTCAATCAGGGCTCAAACTCACACTCCCTGCACTGGAGTCATGGAGTCTTAACCACTGGATCGCCAGGGAAGTCTGGACAACTAGGAAAGTCCCAAGCTTAAATTCTGAACCTGCATCTTGGCCTATCAAGTAGGGAGAGTAATCTTTCTATTTTTCATGATTGGGGTGAGAAAAAGAAGAGAAACCCACTCCAGGATTCTTGGGCTTCCCTTGTGGCTCAGCTGGTAAAGAATCTGCCTGCAATACAGGAGACTTGGGTTTGATCCCTGGGTTGGGAAGGTGCCCTGGAGAAGGGAAAGGCTACCCACTCCAGTATTCTGGCCTGGAGAATTCCATAGACTGTATAGTCCACGGGGTTGCAAAGAGTTGGACACGACTGAGCGATTTAAAAGAAAAGAAATTAGAGAAATGTGTGTGAAATCACTTTGAAAATTGTGAGGTAGTCCAGTATTACTGAGGCCTTCTCTGGTGGTTCAGATGTAAAGAATCTGGCTGCAATGCAGGAGACCGGGTTCAATTTTCTGGGTGGGGAAGATCCCCTGTAGAAAGGAACGGCTACCCACTCCAGAATTCTTACCTGGAGAATTCTATGGACAGAGGAGCCTGGTGGGCTATAGTCCATCAGGTCACATAGAATCAGACATGACTGAGTGACTAACATTTTCACTTTTTGCTTACTTCAGGTATTATTGATGGGCTGGCAATTTAGCTAAGGAGACATAAATAATATAGAAATATAAGCATGGGCAACAATACATTTTTGAGCACTCACTGTGTGCTAAGCACTATATTAAGTGCTGTGTATGCATTACCTCATTCGATTCTTACAATAACCCTGTGAAGTAAGTGCTGTTATTATTTTTATTTTACAGATGAGAAAAGTGATGCTTGGATGGATTAAACAACTCACTCAAGGTTATATAGTTAAAAGGACAGCACGTGGGGAGGGGCTGGTCTGTCTGAGCTGACCAGTAAGCCCATGAGAGGACAGCCCATGGTCCGTCCAGAAAGCTGCTCCCCTTCGCAGGGTGCAGGTTACTCCGGTAACACTTATAAAGCAATCTCTCCCCGACCCTGACGTCTCTGGCCCTCTCCCCATAATTTCTGTGAATGTCTCCTCTTTGCCCTTCCTATGCACCCCGCCCTGAAATTCAGATTCTTCTCATAGCTTCACAAATCAGTTCTGGGATGGATGCAGAGGCTCTTGTTTCCATGGTGATGTGCGGAGGCTGGTACCACACACGCCAAGGGTAGGCGATGCAGAGAATTGGCTCAGGATCCAAAGGAGTCGGCAGTAGCCAGGCTCTGGGAAAAGAGATCGATGAAAAAGCCGAGTCTGAGTGGCTGGACCTCCCTTGGAGCTCCAGAAGGACTTCCACCCCCACCACACCCCTGCCCTCCTCAAACTCCTAATTTGGGAGTAGACCGTAGGAGCCCAGGGGAACGGAAGCGGTGGGGGCTTCAAAGCAGAAGCTACCGCCTCTGACTTGTTTGAAAACAAAGCGTTATCTTGACGGGAGAGGCTACCCAGTTGGGGGGCCGCCTCCTCCACTAGCCCCCTCTGCCTCCCTCTATCCTCTGCCTGCTCTGACCTCATTCTTTGAACCGCGGCCGGGTCGCTGAAGGGGAGCCGGGCGGCCAGCAGGGGGCAGAGTCTCCCTCCGTCAAAGCTTCTGCCGGCCTCCTTCCTCTCTGCTCCCGCCACCCTTGTTCTCACCAGGATTATTTTCAGCTGACAGGCTGCAAAGGCGCAGTAGGTGGATTTCAGGACAGAAGAAGGGTTCTGGCAGGGGCTGTGAGCGGCTGATGCTTTAGTCTTTAGACTGTGCGCTCGGCTGGGGAGAGGGAGTGCTTAGGGCCCCGAGTCAGGGGCCGAAGCGAGGACACTTTAACTTCTGCTGGCAAAGATTTCCTCTGAGGTTTATCTTGATCTGTTGAAACACCCTACCCCTGAGGAGGAGGCTTAGTCATCCACTCAATAACTGTTTATCGAGTATCAGCGATTATATTCACGGATGGATGCATCCAGTCAAATAGAGTGTTTACGGAATGTCCTTAACCTTTCCGGGGGCAGAGGAGGGGACGTCACATATCCTTTGAGATTATGATAAAAAATACAGACTCTCTCCCAGAAAGAATGCACTGCAAATCTAGAAATGCTGTTGTGTGGTTTGGGGAGTCTCATGAACTCCTGGGAGTTCACCCATGGGCCTCAGGACTTAAACTCCTGGTTTACTGTGAGCCCTGTGCTGGGCTTTGAGGGTACAATACAAGTGAGGTGCGCATAGCCCCATCCTGTCTGAGCTTCAGAGGCTAGTGGGAGACACAGATGATTACAGACACTTTTACATGTTGAGGTATGGGGAAGTCATTATGGTTTATGCGTGGTTAACTTGAATTTGATGCTAATTAGAACAGTGTGTTTGTAGCCTATCAAACGTACATTGTACATCTGCTTTAATTATTAAGGAAAAGGGCACATTGACCAGAAGTAAAAGAATGTCCATGTTAAAAATAAAGATTAAATACTTCCCTTCCTGGGAAGCCAATGCTGAGTACTCCTTCAGTGATAAGACTCCCTTCCCAGGTGCCAAGGCCATACTGACTCACTGTGTACAGTGCCTGTCTGGTTTTTCTTTTGAAACCTTGAAGGAAGATATCCCTGACTCTTTCGATGTTCTTTGTTCTGTGCTGAAAGCCGTGCTTTTCTGAACAGCTCCCCAGAGTTACCTGAGAGGCTGTCTTCCTGGCTGTAATCCTCAGTTTGGCTCAAAGAAAACTTTTTTCTATTGCTATTAAAGATCGTTTATTGATTACTTTCCACTGACACAGGACAGTAAAGAAATGCTTAATTTACAGCGGGGAAATACAGGAGACCCACCAGGACCTAGACCAGGGCCCTTACGGAAAGCTGAGACCTGAAGACGGAGCAGGAGCTGGTCAGGCAAAGGCTTGAGGGAGAACACATTGGGCAGGGAGAAAAGCACAGGGAAAACCTCTGAGAAGAGGGAACAGCAAACCTGAGATGCTAACAGGAGGCCTGTGCAGCGGGCTCAGCAGTGCCAGGCGGAGAACGCATGAGAAATGGGGCTAGAGGGCGAGTGCCATATGCAGCCCCTGGGATGTGACAGGGAACAGGGAGACAGCTGCCGCCCTCAAGGACACTGGCAAGAAAGCTGGTGGTTCTGCTGTAGAAGGGTAAGTTCAGCACCAGGAGTGAGCAGAGCGCAGTGTGGGAGTGTGCAGGAGGAGCTGTCTACCCAGTCTTGGGGATCGGCCCAGGGCCCAGGACGTGAGGCTCAGTGATACACATGGTATATATCCAGGATACCCTCAGCCTCTGAAAAGAGCCAGAGGATGAATGGGGAGGGAGCAGTGACAAGTGCCCCTCGGTTTGACTGCATCCTATCGTTAGGAAACACCTTTTATGCTGGGGGTGAAGAAGGCTCAGCTGGAGTGAGCTCAGCTCTGCCTACTTTTTAACTTCAGAGTTGAGGCCAGAAGCAGCCTTGGCTAGAAAAGTGGGTGAGGAGAGACAGCAATAGACCTGCCGCCCCCAGCCCCTGCTATAGGGTTAGGGGTGGTACAGGAAGAGCACTGGATGAGACAGGCAAGCGGGTATTGCAGTGATTTATTGTCCGTGATTTATTTTAACAAACACTCATCTAGGACTTACTGCATGCCAGGCACTGTCCTAAACACTTAATCAATTTTTATTCCATGACACCTCTAGGAAATAGGCATGATCTTCAGTGTCATTTTACACCTGGGGAAAATGAGGCACAGAGCAGTTAAGTGCCTTGGCAAAATCAAATAGCAAGGGACAAAGCCACCATCGGGATCCAGGCAGTCTGGGCTCTTCACCACTGAGTGAGGCTACCTCTGGAAAGGAAGGCAGTTGCAAGAGCTAAGAATTGAGGCTGGGCCTCCCACACAAGAGCTGAGAACTCTACCAGTCCACCTCCCAAGACACTAACATAGCACTTGGAGCCTTGCTCTGCAGGAGGTCCCGGGGCAGTGGGAGGAGCACAGGGAATGGTGAGCCCTTGGCCATCTGCTGGGCTAAGGCTGGGGATCCAGGACTGGAGAGGGGCACAAGCTAAGCAAGAAGGTCAGGGGCAGAGTAAAGTGGACTCTCCTACTGTGGTCCCTGAGCCCAGCCCCTTCCTCTCTTAGCACTGTCATCTCTAGCCATTCTCCCCTTACGCACAATGTTTTCATCTTGCTGTTCTTTCCTACCCCCAGGGTGGTCTTACTTGCTGTGGCCTCTGCCCTGAACCACCCCACCCCCTGCCCAACCCCACCCCCTGCACACAGATACACCCTCCTCATGTTTTCTCAGGCTGATCCCCACTCATCCTTCTGATCTCAGCCTCACTGTGGGTTTTTCAGAGAGGCCATCCTGGGTCCCATCTCTGGATTAGGTTATTCTGTTATACTTTCACAGTAGTAACCTATTACTTCCCTTTATAACCTATATTATAATTTGAAGTTATAGATCCAGTTGTGCTTGATGCTTGATTCTTCTGTTAGACTGCAAGCTTCCTGAAGACAAGCTGCTGCTGCTAAGTCACTTCAGTCGTGTCCGACTCTGTGCGACCCCATAGATGGCATCCCACCAGGCTCCTCTGTCCCTGGGATTCTCCAGGCAAGAACACTGGAGTGGGTTGCCATTTCCTTCTCCAGTGCATGAAAGTGAAAAGTGAAAGTGCTGTCGCTCAGTCCTGTCAGACTCTTAGCAACCCATAGACTGCAGCCTTCCAGGCTCCTCCGTCCGTGGGATTCTCCAGGCAAGAGTACTGGAATGGGTTGCCGTTGCCTTCTCCACCTGAGGACAAGGGCCCCACTCTATTCTCCACTTTGAACTTTGCTTATAGACTTCCCTGTTGGCTCAGTGGATAAGAATCTGCCTGCCGATGCAGGGGACATGGGTTCGATCCTGGTCTAGGAAGGTTCCACATGCAACTAAGCAACTAAGCCTGTGCACCACTTCTACAGAAGCCCAAGTGCCCTATAGCCCATGCTCCACCACAAGAGAAGCCCCGGCAATGAGAAGCCCATGCATTGCAATGAAGAATAGCACCCGCTCTCCATAACTAGAAAAAGCCCACACAAAGCAATGAAGACCCCGTGCAGCCCCCCAAATACAAACAAAATGAAACCTTGCTCTTGGCATAGTGCTAGACACATATAGACACTCCATAACATTTTGCTAAATGAGTAAAATGAGTGTATGAATTTAGAAGGGTTTCAGAGGTCTACTGGCCCAATGCTGGTTTCCCTCTATCATATGCTCAGTAGGCAGTCATTTACTTTCCCTTTGAATATCCCTAATATCAGAGAACTCACTACTTCACAAGACGCCCTCTCCATTTTTGAAGAGATTTAATAGAAAAAGAAAAAAAAAAAAAAGCGTCATGATGGTTCAGCAGGTAAAGAATCTGCCTGCAATGTAAGCAGCACAGGAGACTTGGATTCAATCCCTGGGTCAGAAAGATCTCCTGGAGGAAGAAGTGGCAACCCACTCCAGTATTCTTGCCTAGAGAATCTCATGGACAGAGGAGTCTGGGGGGCTACAGTCCATGGGGTCACAAAGAGTCAACACGACTAAGCACAGCACAGGTAAAAGAATAGTTCTTTCTTATTGAAAAAAAAAAAAAAAACGGATTCCCTGTTATTTCTTTGTCCTAGTTTGGCCCTCTGGAGCTACATGCAATCAAGACAGTCCTTCAAGCGCTTACAGACAGCCATCCTCCTCGCCCCTCCACCCTCAAGCCTTTGCTGTGCCACCTAAACAGTTCTTTCAGTTTTGGAAGCCTTGGTTTCTTAACCCTCTCCACCCTGGGCTCTTTTCTCAAGAAACACCCACTTTGGTCAGCACTCAGAATGTAGCCTCATTTATGAATTATTAGCCCCTACTCTCAGCCACTTGGCATAGGTGCAGCAGGATGATGGAGGAGAAAGTGAGAAAAGAGAGCTGTTTCTTTCTCTCTGGTGTAAGCGGGGATGTGATTTTCCAGGAAACAATATTAGTAATGATGGTTGGGGCCCCAGGCTGGTTCTGAACCAGATGTACCGCTGTCAGCTGCATTCTGGGTCAAGTGGCCTTTCTGGACCCTTTTCTTTGGGGAAAATGTCTTTGGGTTCCAAACAACCAAGTTATATATAAACCCTTTAGATAACCAGCTTACAAATTGGGAACTGCTTCTAGAGAAGTATTTAGGTAACACCGAGTGGGAGAGTGAAGGGACGAGAACAGAGTGGGCTTGTTCAGAAAAGTTTCCAAGAGGTTTTCAAAGCAAAGGCAGGGAAAGTGGAAAGGCACACAGGCTTCAGAGCCAGACAAACTTGGGTTCAAATCCCAGCTTTGCCATTCCTACAGGGGGAGGCCCAGCTGTGGTCACCTAACTTTCCTTTGGGTTCCTGTGTCTAGAAAGACAATCATTGCAGAGTTGCCTGACAAGTGCTGATGAATGGTAGGTATTGTCGTGCTTTCAAAGTGTTAAGTCTTTTCCCTTGAGGTGAGGTGTCACGATCCATGACTTACTAAGACCCTGACCCCAATACGCAGCTGGCTCACATGCAGGAACATGAGCTGATTACAGTGGACTGTCCATAAGGAGATGTTCCAAAGCCTGGCAGGGGTAAAGGGGATTTCAGAAAGAAGTTGGGGTGACAAAGGCATTGGGAGTCTGACTGTCCCCCAAAACAGGTGCATCAGTGCACACCGTTTCTGTAGAGATGTGTGTCTGCGTGGGCCCCGTGAGGTCTGGTGACTGCATGCCAGAGTTCTGCCTGTCAACGGGACTCAGGAGCTTCCCCTCCGTCTCTCAGGCTCCATTACTCAGCTCTCGGCAGTCCCACTCTTATCGCTTAGCTGTCTGCCCTCTGGCCTCTTCCCTTTGTTTACCAACTTGGATGGCTTTCTCCTCTGGGAACAAAGGAGGTGTTCAGTTCTGGGCAGTGTCTGGCTCCAGCTCCCCGCCCCCACTCCCTTCCCCTCTCCCCTGTAGCATTGCCCCCCACACCCCCCTTGTCGTCTCAAGCAGACCCCTTGGTTCTGAGAGGCCTCTTCCCACAGTTCCATGGAGAGACGAGGCTGGACTCCTTGGTCAGCATCCCCCTTTTTCTCACCCTCTCGCCCCCATTCCTGTCCCCGATGAGGCCTCTGAAGCTTCACTTGTCTGGGCTGGAGGCAGCTCCTCTCCCCATTGTCTGACCAGGATTTGGAAGCTCTGGTTTCCATAGCAACCCCTGGGCATTTAATTAAGGGAGGAGGCCTTCATCTCTTCTAGTCCCGGCAGTTCCAAATCTCTGCCCGAAAAGGATACCCTGAGGGGGTGAGGCAAAACATTGTCCTCCAGTATAGCACAATTCTGGCTTCTCCACAGCACCCAGTATAGCTTTCCCAGCCCATCCCCTCCCACCTGCCGGTGTCTCCCCACCTCACACCAGAGCAAACTGGGGAAACCTTACAGACCAGCCAGGGTGAACCCCAGGTCCCAGAATAGCAGGGTTCTGGGTCAGGGAGTAGGTAACTTCTGTAAGCCACCCCCTCTTCTGGCTTTGTTTACTGCACTAGTTGATTGGGGATGGGATGGGGCAGTGAAAAAAAGTGTTGTTAGTCAGTTGTGTCTGACTTTGTGATCCCCTGCGCTGTGGGGTCGCACAGAGTCGGACACCACTGAAGCGACTCAGCAGCAGCAGCAGCAGCACCGTAGCCCGCCAGGCTCCTCTGTCCATGGAATTCTCCAGGCAAGAATACTGGAGTGGGTAGCCCTTCCCTTCTTCAGGGGATCTTCCTGACCCAGAGATCGACCACAAGTTTCCTGTATCTCAGACAGATTCTTTACTGTCTGAACCACCAGGGAAGCCCCTGGTGGGATGGGATGGGGCTGGGAGCTAATTCAACACTGGCCCTACCATCTAATTGCTCTTTGAAACCCCTGGAATTTAATGTAAAATGTTGTATATAAATTCTTATAAGTTGCAGTTCTTGTTGTCTAGTCACTAAGTTGTGACCAACACTTTGGTGACCCCATAGACTGTAGCCTGCCAGTCTCCTCTGTCCATGGGGTTTCCCAGACAAGAATACTGGAGTGGGTTGCCATTCCAGGGGATCTTCCCAACCCAGGGATTGAACTCTCATCTCCTGTGTGCTTTCATCAACTCCACAAAGGTATCTGTGATCTCAAAAATTTCCCCAGATCTGTCATTAGCTAGCTGTCAGACCTTTGGCAAATTACTTAACTTCTCTGTGCCTCTAAGTCCTCATCTGTACAGTAGGGTTCATAATTCTTACTTTGAAAGATGGTGAACACTTGGTAAGGGGTTATTCTTGTTACAGTTATTATTACTATGAGAGGGGGCTAAATGGAGGACCCTACCCCTTATTCGCTCCACACCCACAGCCCCTCAAGGTGACAGGTCAGCCCTCGGTAGAAGGCTTTCACCTCCTCCTCCCTGCTCCCTGTCCGCCCCACCCCAGACTGCTGGAAAGTGCTCCAGACTCTGATCGGAAGCTGGCAGCTTTTACGAGCTCGTCATGAGGTGGAATTTCCAAGCTCCAGTAACCGAGTTATCCGGGTTCCTGAAATTCCTGACTCCGATTTCTCAGCTGTTGCTGTGACCACTTTTTCCCATTTCTGGTTAGGTTAGTTTGTGTGTGTGTGTGTGTTTCCTTTTCGCTGTATTTTTAGACTTCGGAAAAAATAAACACAGCTCACACACTAGCACCTTCCTGATCTTTCGGATCTTCATAGGCGTGGGGGTAAGGGCAATTCTTTCCATGACCGCGACCATTCTTCAACCCTGCCCCACCCATCCTTACCTTCTGTTGAAAATTTCCAGCCTTATCCTACCCATCTCGCATTACCGCCTCTCCCATCCCCTCAATACTGGTAACTGTTGATTGTAATGTGAACCTTTGGGTCTTACATCCTTTCTATCCTTTTGTCTTGTTTCCCTCTTGTTTTCCCACAGTGGGAAGCTTTCCCGACTGTGGCATTCTTTTCCCTCCCTTCAGAAGAGCCACTCTATTTCTGCAGTTTTGTGACAGCACCTGATTCAAAGCAGGAGCTGGGGAGTCCAACGAATCTAGGAACCCACACCCCACCAATTAGGTTTGGGCTTCATCATCAATAAAATAGCACTTGCCTAAGCCTCAGCGGGCTTCCCAAGTGGCACTAGTGGTAAAGAACCTGACTGCCAACACCGTAGACATTAGAGACGCAGGTTCGATCCCTTGGTTGGGAAGATCCTCTCGAGAAGGGAATGGCAATCCACTCCAGTATTCTTGCCTGGAGAATTCCATGGACAGAGGAGCCTGGCGGGCTATAGTCCATGGGGTCACAAAAGGGCCGGACACAACTGAGTGACTAAACCACCAGAGTTGTAGCGAGGTTGAAGTGAACTAATGCACGGAGAGTACAGAGCTTGGGTGCCTTGCAGGCGGCAGAGGCCTTGGTAATGGACCTGAGGGTCCTCCAGGATGCAGCGCTGTTTCTCAGGCCTCTTTCATTCAACCCTGTCCCCTGCCCGTCAGAGTCCTCAGCTGGACTCAGTGCTGCCCGAAGACACAGGTGACATCCAGAGGTGGCGCAGGAGAGGTGCCCGGGGAGGGCTCAGGGTTTTCTCTTGAGAAGGCAAGAGACAAGGATTTGGATTATCCAGTCTGGAGAAAACTGGAAGGAAGGAAAGGCTTTTAATAATAATAACAGACGTCAGGACTCTCTGTGTCACATTCTGTTTTGTCTCCCTCAGGGAAGAGGAAGTGTTGGGGTTGGAGCGTCTAGGAACTGGGGAGCAGAAGAATGTCCCAGCTGTGCATGAAACTCTGGCTCAAGAAATTAAAAATCTCTGCCAAGGCTCACAGAGGTTGCCTAAGGTCACAAGGCAGTTGGTGCTGGGCCCTGGACATGGACACAGACCACAGCCCACTGAACGTGGGCCAAGGCTTTCAACCCACACGTTGTGGCCAGAGGCCCAGACCCGGGGGGTCAGATGGGTTGGCAAACCCAGTGGAGACTCCTGATTTGCTTAAGAGTCCCATCCCTAGGAAGTGGTGGAAAGAACACGAGGTAATGCAATATTGCCACCCCCATTTCAGAAAAAGCAAAGCTCAGTGAAAGATGGAGTAATTCACCCAGTTCATATAACAGAATGGCTGGGACCAGGATGCGAACCCGGGCTGCATGATCTGAGCAGCCTCTGGATGTGTGGAGTCTGGTTCTCAAGCAGGTGGGGCTGACTCTGGAGCGGAGATGCTAATGAAGTCCTGTAGCACCTCTTGGACCCTCGGAGGACCGAGGACTGGGTGAGACAGTGCAGGTGGAGCCCAGCACACAGGAGAGCTGACACGGCTGTCCTCATTCTGTCTGGCTGGCTTTGGGTCTGCCTTTCCGCTATTTGCTCTGTGCTGGGGTTTATGCCCTTGGCCTTCACTAATCTGGAAGCAAATATCTGTCCTTCCTCCATCTTTGCCCTCAGTCAGTAAACAGGATTGTGGGTTAAGCGGTGACTGCCTGACCCTCACAGTCCAACCAATGCCAGACTCTGGTTGTCTGGGGCACGTCCCCTGGCATGCCCTGGAAGACTGGACTGGGGGTGAGCCGGGAGGCTCCCAGAGAGCAAGTCCAGCCTCACATTTTGTATAAGGATGCTGAGGCCCAAAGAGAGAGAGTCTGGGTCAGGGTCATTCCTTCAGTCTGTCCACAGTCACTGAGCCCCTGCTGGGTTCCAGCTACCATTCTAGTTGGGGATATGGCAGGAAATGGTACTGAAAAGACCCCACCAAGAGGCAATGTAAGAGATGCAGTTTCGATCCCTGGGTCAGGAAGATCCCCTGGAGGAGGGCATGGCAACCCATTCCAGTATTCTTGCCTGGAGAATCCCCATAGACAGAGGAGCCTGGAGGGTTATAGTCCATAGAATTGCAAAGAGTTGGATATGACTGAAGCGACTCAGCAAGCACACGTGCAAGTCTGCCTTACCAGAGTGGAGGAGAAAGGCAACAAAAAATAGGTGCACAAAAAACACATGCCAGGAAAAGATCGTGGTAACCAATGCCAGAGAACACGAAAGGGAATTGCCAACTGGTTACTTTAGTTAAGGTGAGTTCTCTGGGCAGATGACACTAAAACCCCAGATCTAAGGGATGAAAGGATACCAGTGGGGACCATCAAGGAGCAGGGTGCTCCTGGAAGAGGGAATGCAGCTAAAAGCTCCCAGGGACAAGCAGAGTACATGGTACTTAGTAAAGGTGACTGTTTGGGGAACTTTAATGTTCTTTTTTTCCCCCAGGAACTTTAATTTCATAGGGAGCTGTCATGCTGGGGGAAGTCTAAGGAAAGAGAGGCGCTCGGGAACATGGGAGTGAGCTTGGAAATGATGTGAAGGCTGAGCCACACACACTCCCTTTCCAGTTTCCCAGGCCTGGCCACTTCCTCATCCGCTAGTGAAGTATGAACGTGTGTGTGTGTGATAAATATATATTTATATGTAAATGTATATGTAAAGCGTGAACATGTCTATGTTTTGGGCTGTGATGTAATGTGTTTCTTTTTAAAAAGTGTTTATTATTATTATTATTTATTTGGCTGTGTTGGATTTTAGTTGGGCTTCCCTGATGGCTTGGGTGGTAAAGAATCTGCCGGCAATGCAGGAGACCCTGGTTCGATCTCTGAGTTGGGGAGATCCCGTTAGTTGTGGTATATGATGTTTTCAATTTTCGCTGCGGCAGGCAGAATCTTAGTTGCAGCACGTGGGATCTAGTTCCCTGACCAGGGATTGAACCCGTGTCCCCTGCATTGGGAGCATGGATTCTTAGCCACTGGACCACCAGGAAAGTCCCCATAACAAATTTCTGACTATGACTTGTGATAGAAAATTTGAGAGCCGTGATTGGAGGAAGCAAAGGTTCAGCATGGCTGGAGCACAGTGGGGAGGGGAAGAATACAAGGGCAAGACAGGTCATGTATGGTTCTAAAAGAAACTGGATTTTATTCAAAATGAACCTGACCCCATAAGACTTAAACAGAGAATGGACATGACCCATGTAGTTTCTTGGTTTTGTTTTTAATCTTGCCTTTTAGAAATAGATAAACTGAATCTCCTTATAGTTGCTTTTTCCACCAAAACAGATTTGCCTTGCTTTTGCTGGCAAGAAATTGGGTTGGGGGCAGGCAGAGGAAAGTTATATTTCTGTCCATCTTGCCAGATCAAGAAGGACCTCCTGGAGGGACCCAGGAGAGGGGGCACACAGAGATCCCCGGGAGGCTGTAATGAAGGGTGGCAGAAGGAGGCCCAGAGAGCGTGGAGGAGGGCGGGGGGATTGCCACAACAGCAGATGAGGAAGTGGCTGGACCTGGGAAGCGGGGAAGGGAGTGTGTGCGGCTCAGCCTTCCCATCATTTCCAAGCTCACTCCCATGTTCCCGAGTGCCTCTCTTTCCTTAGACTTCCCCCAGAGTGAGGGCCCCCTAGCATCTTGGCCCTGAACAAGCCTCAGTGGCGGCAAGAGAAGGCAGGAAGCCCTACCTGCTGCGGTCTTACCAGGGTCCTCTGCTCCAGGTACCTGTTTCAGGAATGGTGGCTACACTCACTCTGGCCACACACTGTCCCCCACTCCCAGCTCACAACTCAGTCCAGACCAGGCAGAACAAGGTTTCCCCAGGACCACTGTCTTTACTGTGTCCCTATTTCCCCCCCTGCCCCATCCTCAGCCATCTTTTCCCTCCTAATTCTTAGTCTAGTTCAGGTAGCTTTTCTTTCTTTCTCTTCCTTTATAGGCCTTTACACACACACACACACACACACGCACGCACGCATCACTGGTCCTCTTTTTCCATCTCTTGCTTCCACACCATCCCATTCCCTAGATCATTCCCTATATACTACCCACCTCTCAGCATCTTATTCTTATTTTAACCACAGCTTAATGCTACTTCCTCTAGGAAGTTTCCCAAGAAAATTCTCCTTTTTCCTTTTGTTTCTGCTTCTAATTGCTCACCAGACTCATACAACACTCAGCTCTCAGGAAAAGGAGCAGAAGAGCCCGAGAGAGAGAAAAGCCGCAGAAATAGGCCTGGCCTTCACAGCTAATCTTTGGTTTTCTCCTATGGAATATAACACTTTCACAGAATATCAACATCAAGCAAGGCCACCCAATGACCGAAATAGATCAAGAGCAAGACCTCGCTGTAGTCACATCCAAACACAGACAAAACCAAGAAATTGTCCAAGCCATAAACATGAGCAAACATCCCCCTGTTCTAGCTCATACAAGTGGCTGCTGCTCCTTTACCACTCACAGCGTTAGTCTTGCTTCATTCTTATTTACTAAGGTACCACTGTGGTTTAGAACGGAGAAGGTGGGGACTTCCCTGGCGGTCCAGAGGTTAAGACTGTGCTTCCACTGCAGGGGGTATGAGTTAGGTCCCCGGTTGGGGAACTAAGATCCTTCATGCCAGTGCGGCACAGCCAAAAAAAATAGAAGCCCCCCCCTCCAAAATAAAAAGGTACCGAATTGTAGAATCCTCCAGCTTCCTGACAACCTCTAACACAGGGCAACCTTGCTTCCCTGCTGCTACTGCTGCTGCTGCTAAGTCGCTTCAGTCGAGTCCGACTCTGTGCAACCCCATAGACAGCAGCCCACCAGGCTCCCTCGTCCCTGGGATTCTCCAGGCAAGAACCCTGGAGTGGGCTGCCATTTCCTTCTCCAATGCATGAAAGTGAAAAGTGAAAGGGAAGTCGCTCAGCCCACCAGGCTCCTCCATCCATGGGATTTTCCAGGCAAGAGCACTGGAATGGGGTGCCATCACCTTCTCTGCTGCTTCGCTGACCTCTCCGCAAATCTGCAAATTTAAGTCCAGATCCTAAGCCTTTTCCTGGATGCCCCACAGTTGGTGTGTGGTGTTCTCCTCGATGAAATGAGTTCACAAACCCCATTTGGTTTGACTACAAGTGTCTGCTGGTAGTCTTTGGCTGGAGGGCATTGACAATCAAGAAAAAACATACAAGTATACTTGTGCGTATCTTTTAAAACTCTGAACTCCTACGTTTTGGTTTTTAAGTGTATTTTATGATATTTTAGTACCACATTCCCTTTCCTAATTATGTTCTCAGGCAAACTGCCCCACCCCCTGAATCATCTGCTTCAGCTGGTTACATTGATTCTTCAGTCCTTGGGCGAGCTGAGCATTTTCCTGCATCTTTCCTCTCCAGTCTTTTTTTTTTTTTTTAAATAATGTTTGTCTGTTTATGTATTTGACTACCTTGGGTCTTAGTTGCAGCTGTCTGTAGCACTCGCTTCAATAGTTACAGCGCTCTGGTTTAGTTGCTTCACAGCATATGGGTATGTTTGCTTCCAGAGCAGGGATCGAACCCATGTCCCCTGCATTGTCAGGAGGATTCTTAACCACTGGAGCAAGGAAGTCTTGTCGTCTCCAATCTTGCATTAAAATTGAAGCCCAGGAGAAACCACTCTCTTAGATGAGGCTTCCAAGATCACCTAACCAGATCTGACCTCTCCCTTCTCAGCACTCCTACAGCACTTGTTTCAGTTACCCGCCAGGCTCTTGTTTTATCTCTTCCTTATAAGCTATAAACTCCATGAAGATGGGGACTGAGTCTTAAAATCTTGTCTAGCACTCTAGTGACTGCTCCAGCTAAAAGGCCCCATCAAAGGGTTGGGTGTTCCCATGGCTAGGAGCCAGGGATCCCTGAGATCATGAGAAGTTATGGTTTAGAACTGAGAAGTGGGGCGCCTGAGTCATATTAAGGAGGGGTGAGTGGGCCTTGCCTTCCAGACTCCTGGGGGACACAGGTGGCAGTGTCCCTGGGAGCTCTTTGTAAGGATCCCTAGGGCAGAGAAAGTCCTGGGTTTGTGTACTCTGTGCTAAGAAAGTGGATTTGAATTTGCTACCACCCTGAACACCTTGGTGTATTACGTCACTGTCCTAGATAAGGACCTTATCACAGTAATCAGAGTCAAAAAAGATAGGACAGCCCTGAGCTTTGAAGGTGTGGTACACACACACACACACACACACACACACACACACACACGCATGCACATGATATTCAGGCTAGTGGCTTTTAAATTGTGTTCCCTGGAGTTTGTCCCCTAGGACAAACTGGGGGGCTGAGTGAGTCCCATCCCAAGTCCCTAATTCTGATTTAACCACAGAAGTTTTGTTTTTCATCTTTTTGTGTTTAGGGATACTGCATGAGATGTAATTTGTAAAAGTGTTTAATACATGTTAACAACACCATGGAGACGCAATCAGCAAAATCCAGAATATGGAAGACACTGTAGAATAAACAATGTGGTTTCTTCATCAGGTAAACTATAGGGAAAAAAAGGAAATGGAACCTATGAAATAAAAGATGCTTAAGAGCCATATCAATGAAATTCAGTGAGTGGACTTTGTTCAGATTCCAATTTAACTAAATCAGTGAATGACACAATTGGGGAAATTTTAGCACTGACTGACTATTTGGTGATTTTTAAGGAGTTATTTATTTTTGGTGGGGATAATGGTATTTTGATTATGTTAATGAAGAATCTTTTTATTTTTCAGATGAGTACTGAAACCTCTATGGATTAAATGATATGACATCCAAATTTGTCTTACAATTGTCCAGTGAGGAGGTGTACTGGGGAGAAGCTGGGTGGGGGTATAGATGAAGTAGGATTGTGTGGATGGTTGTTGAAGCTGAGTGATGGTTACAAATGGGTTCGCTGTATTTTTCTATTTCTTTAAATATTTGAACATCTCCACACAATAAGTTTTTTTTTTTTTTTAGGAAAAAAAAAAAAACAAACAAGTTAAAGGAGATTGCAAAGAAAATTTGAAATTATAAACTTATTTATTTATTTTTTAAGTAACCGCTTTGGACTTCCCTGGTGGCTCAGTGGTAAAGAATCTATCTGCCAGTGCAGGAGGCATGCGTTCCATCCCCTGTCCGGGAAGATCCTGCATGCCAAGGAGCAGCTGAGCCTGTGACCACAGCTACTGAACCTGTGCTCTAGAGCCCGTGCTCCGAAACGAGGGAAGCCACTGCAAGAAGCCCGCTCACCGCAACTAGACAGCAGCCTGCACAGCAACAGAGACCCAGCCCAAAATAAATAAATAAATAAAATGTCAGGAAAAGTACCAGCTTTATCAAGATGTAATTCACATACCATACAACTCACCAATTTAAACAAGTCAGTGGTTTTTAGTATATTCAGAGAGTTGTACAACCATCACCACAATCAAATTTAGAAGAGTTTTGTCACCTCAAAAAGAAACCTCGCACCTATTAGCAGACATTCTACAAAGTGAAGTCGTTGAGTTGTGTCCGACTCTGCGACCCCATGGACTGTAGCCTACCAGGCTCCTCTGTCCACGGGATTTTCCAGGCGAGAATACTGGAGTGGATTGCCATTTCCTTCTCCATGGGATCTTCCCGACCCAGGGATCGAACCCCATAACCCTTACAGCCCTAGACAACTACTAATCTCCTTTCTGTGTCTTTGGTTTTGTTTTGGATGCTTCATACAAGTGAAATCATATAACATATGGCCTTTTGTGACCAGCTCCTTTCACCTTAGGATAATGTTTCAAGTAAAACCTTGATTTAAATTTTCCTGGTCTTATAGGAGGGCTTCCTTGGTGGTCCAGTGGTAAAGAATCTGCCTGCCAATGCGGGAGACCTGGATTTGAGTCTTGGGTCAGGAAGATCCCTGGAGAAGGGAATGCCAACCCACTCCAGTATTCTCGCCTGGAGAGTTCCACGGACAGAGGAGCCTGGCAGGCTACAGTCCACATGGTTGCAGAGTCAGCCTCACAGGAAAAAACAACCTTATACATGTATTACTCTGGCTTTGGATTTTTAAAGAAAGATACATGGAAGAGGTTTAAACAAACTTGGGGGAGGTAGTCTAACTGCTAAAAAAAAAAGGCTAAAAACCCCTTCGTTAGTCCAAACCCCTCACCTTACGTTCAAGGAACTAGGGGCCCAGAGAGACTAACCCAAACACACATAGCTTGTTAAGGACAGAGCTGGTCCAACATCCAGACCAGCTGAGTTTTGGTTCCATCCTCCTTTCATGTTGCCACACTGCCTTCTGAACACACACCTCCCCCACATTTCCCACCATAATTCATAAACATGTGACCCACAAAATATCTTCGGAGACACATCTCGACAAGGTGAAGGGACCTAGAGAAGAAGTCTGGAGAGCTCTCCCTTCTGCTCAACGACAGTTTTACTTCAGTCCTGATCCCCAGGAGGCCCCATGATGGGGGCTGCTCTGTCTCACAGCTCAGGCTTTCTGCTTTCCTCCCCTGAAATGCAACCACTCAGGGAAGAAGCAGTGTTAGCACCAGTTCCCAGAATTTCTATCTCAGTGGACCTCAGGAGTGGCAATCTTGTTAGAAGTTAGAGGAAGTTGTTTGCATAGCAAGAACAGTTTTTACTTATTTGAATATTATTTGGAGTGCCTCGGGAGGCTGGGAGAGAACATGGGGAGAGAGAGGGCTAAAGCCTTTCGGGCTGCCATTGGAGGGAACCCAGTTAAGGGTTAAGAGGCTGTATGGGAACCCCACTGGTGCTTCCAGAACTGAGTTTGGATGAGACGGAGGGAGGGAGACACCAGGAAAAAGTCATGCTGAGGGAGAGGACTCCAGGCTGAGGCAGTCTGTGATCTTACAGCTGTTCCTGGAACACTCCCAAACCATGTTTATGGGGAGCTCAGAGAGGCTGTCAGTCTGCTGCAAAAGGGCAGAAAGAGGACAAATTCTATAGACAGAACATTATCTTAGGGCTGAGGATGAGACCTGGGGAATGGTAGGGGAAAGAAGCTTCCAGAGAGCCTGCCTGGGAGAGGAGGGTAACCAGCCAATGGTATCATCTGGTAACTGTCTTTCTACCGTGGAGATTCCCTGAAGTGATCCCTGATCCCTGGAAGGGGGGCCTTAGGGCAGAGGACAGTGCAGGACTTAGCCCCAGGACCCTCAGCCAGGCAACTTGGACTAGACGCAGGAGACCTAGGTTTGATCCCTAGGTGGGGAAGATCCCCTGGAGAAGGGAATACTACCAACCCCAGTATTCTTACCTGGAGAATTCCATGGACAGAAGAGCCTGTCTGGCTACAGTCCGTGGAGTCCAGGAGGTCCCAAAGAGTTGGACACGACTGATTGACCAACACTGTTGGGGCTTCCCAGGTGGTGCTAGTGATAAAGAACCTGCCTGCCAATGCAGGAGACATAAGAGATGCAGTTTCAATCCCTAGGTCAGGATGACCCCCTAGAGGAGGGCATGGCAGCCCACTCCAGTATTCTTGACTGGAGAATGCTATGGACAGAGGAGTCTGGTATTGCAAAGAGTCAGACACTGAAGACTGAAGCTACTTAGCATGCACGCACATTGGTTAGGCCACATTCTCAAAATACTCTCCATTCTCCTGTCTATAGAGGGTGTTAGCAATCCTGTCCCTTTGGGACCAGGGAAGATTTGAAACATCCTATGTAACAGGGAACACACTCCCCTCCCCTGCCCCAGTGGGGCAGCAGTGATGGCAAGTCAGAGTAAAGCTCCAAGGGAATAGGGCTCAGGCTGTGCTCCAGAGGCACTGGGCTTCACAAGGTGAAGGGACCTAGAGAAGTCTGGAGTGCTCCGCTTTTGCCCAGGGTCAGTCTCACTTCAATCCCTGATCCCCCAGGAGGCCTCATCTAGACTGTTTTGGTTCCTGAATAATCAGTATGTTATTCAAGCTGGTTCTGTCTAGTGGCGAGGCGGTAACATGAAGGGCTCTGAGGGCCAAGGGCTGGCAGGTAGCTCGTCTCAACCTCATTTTGCCCTTCAGCTTCCGAATCCCAAAGTCCCAGGCCCATTCTTCCAGTCTGGACTTCAACCAGCTGACACATGCAGTACAGCCGCGTCAATAGGTGTCAACCTGAAACTGGACCTGTGCCTGATTCATCCAGGAAGCTGAACCCAAGAGGCAGAACAAACACCCCTAAAGCAGCTCCTGCCAGGCCTGGGGTGAGAGGTTGTCTGGCCAAACAGACAGCAACTTTGTTTGTTTTGCCCTCTTCATGCCCCTCCCCACTTGCCAGACTCCCTCGTTCCTTTCTCCGTGCCCATCTCTGGGTCAGAAGCTCTGTGGGTTTTTTCCAGATGACGCAAGAAGGTTGTTTAATTTATGTACTTTTTAGTGAAGGTGATTTCTGAGGAAGAGACTTGGGTGTTGAAAGAGGTCCAACCGAGTTAATAAGGGGGTCCAGCAGGAGCTTCTGTGAAAAGAAGCCAGAAATGGGAAGTGGTCCGAGAGTGGGGATTAGATGGAACAAGGGGGCCAGAGATTTCTGGGACCACCCCTTCCCCAAGGAAGTGCCACCAGACTACAATTTAGGCAAGTCCTGTTCTCCTGGGACAGCTCCAGCTTGACTTCACTATCTACATTCTTGGCTAGTTTGTTGTTTTTGACACTAATTGGTGGACACTCAAGACCATTAAAGTTTGGTTCATTTTCCCCCACCCCAACCCCGATACAAACGCAGAACAACGTGGGAATTCCCTTTCAGAGGAAACAAGAAACGGTGCAGCTTTAAGAGAAAGGGAAGGGAAGAAGAGGGTTCTGAGTCAGATCCTCCTGCCATTGGCTGCTAGAGGGGATCCCACTTCAGGGATTGGCTGTGACAGAGTCCGCCTTCTCTTGTGATTGGCTCAGCCATGGCAATATAAGGTGGCAGTACTGGCCTCCTTCTCAGTCGGAGAGAGGCAGGGCATCCGGCTGGGTAGTGTGCTGAGACGCACCTGGCGTAACCCTCTCCTTTCTGAATCCGAGTCCAGGTCCCGCGGAGGCTGCAGCCATGAAGGAGAGACGGGCCCCCCAGCCAGTCGTGGCCAGATGTAAGCTCGTTCTGGTGGGGGATGTGCAGTGTGGGAAGACAGCAATGTTACAGGTGTTGGCGAAGGACTGCTATCCCGAGGTGAGTTGCTAGCCCGCCCGCCGGCCACCTTTCCTCTTTGACCGCCTGCTGCTGCGGGTAGATTCCCACCTGCCTAGGGGAGCTGTTTCATCCCACCGCACCCCTCCCCATCCTCAGCCGCTTTCTGGCTGGAGGACCGCCCTGCCTTAGCTTCCCCTGAGACCTGTTCCACTTCTGCCGCCCAGCTGGCTCCTCCTCACCTCTTCACCCATAGGTCCCTGATCAAATCCCCTCCTACCTCTCTTCATCCTGGAGTCTGCTCTTGGGAGAGGGAACTGGAGGCATTTGAGAGTCAGGGGTTTCTTCTTGACGTAATACCTGCCGTCCCTTCACCCATTCTATGCGCTTGTCCTCAGGCAGGCTTCTGCCGCCCTGCTGGTCCAAGGGACCTGTGGAGAGAAAAAGAGCTAGAATTGATTTGTGGCTCTGAAATTTGGAGACAGGCAAATCTGGGGACAAGAGGAATCCGTGTGTGTGTGTCTGTGTGTCTGTGTGTCTGTGTGTGTGTGTGTCTGTTTGTGTGTGTGGTGTCTCCCTGACCGTCTAGGATATGGGGAGATTGTCCCTGGCAGGAAGTCTTTTACATTTCTCACTTTGATGGAGCAAAGTGCCTGAGCCTCTACACCTCTCTCTGCTGTCCCACGTGGTCCCTCCTGCCCCAGGTATCCTCTCCTTTCCTGCCACGTTAGTGTCTCACTAGGGTGAGTGGGTTCTTGTGTAGCCAGCACTAACTGGAGGGTTCTGAGGGTTGGTACGTCCAAGGTGTGAATAGTTCCTCTCTTTTCACAGACGTATGTGCCCACTGTGTTTGAGAATTACACAGCCTGCTTGGAGACAGAGGAACAGAGAGTGGAGCTCAGTCTCTGGGACACTTCAGGTAAGATTGCTGGCCCTAAGTGCCCCTTTCCCACCCGCACTGGTCTGTTGCAATTGCTCTCTCTTAGAAATTGTTTTTCCCTCTGACGGGGGGGAAGGAGTATGGTGCTTGCCGGGAAACTGAAAGAGAGAGACCTGAAGATTCTTTGGCCGGGGGTGGGGGGGTGGGGCTTGGCTAACTCAGTTGGCTCATCCAGGGGTGCAGAGTGGATGAACCCCAGAAGCTATCACTTCTCTTGGTCTGGCTCCATCCTTTGGAGAGCTGGAATGGGGAGGTGAATGGACCCCAGAAGACTACTGGAGAAGGCAGTTAGCGCTTCTGCATTTCCACACTCTGCCCCCCAACACACGCACTCACAGCCTTTACTGCCCCAGAGCAAAGCCAAATAAGAGGCAGGAGGCAGTGGTGGCTGTGGCAGGGAGACAAGTCTGCTTTGGGGGAAATGTTGCTCCTGACTCAGTTTTCTCTTCCGCATTTCATCTCTGGCCACTGCTGCCTGCCTGCCTGCCTGCCGCAGCTCAGCCCCACTGTCATGCCTCTGCGGCTGAGGGCTGAAGCGATGCATCGTCAGTGTTTTGGAGGGTGGGGGCTCAAATGGGTCATGGTCATGTTGTACATAGCAGGGGGCTGTTGGCTCTGACTAGGCTGAGGTAGAAGATGCTCTATCTTTCTGGAACGTGAAAAGCAATGTTTTAAGTCTCTCATCCCTAAATCTTCAGTGCTAGGCTATCCTTTGCTTTTCACTCTGACCCCCTTTCCATTATCTCTTTACCCCAGCCCTTTTAAAATAGACTGAGCTCGGAATCATAATTAAAGGCTGAAAGCCAGAAATAAGAGAAAGAAAATAAAATCCATTTATCTTCAAAAATGCTGAGTTTAAAGAGGAACTATAAATCACTAGGGGTTTCCTGTTACATATAAATATGCCCTCCTACTCCTCCAAAGATCTATTATTCCCATCATCCAATTTTGAGGATTGGAAAGACGAGGTAGGATATGGGTAATCAGAAAATGAGACATCCCCCTTGCTCCCCACTCCCCAAAACAGGACAGAAATTCCTCCACCTGGTCTGCTTCCCCCTGTTGCAGTTCCAGGCATTGGGAGCCAGGATTCTGATTATCGGGACTGTGCTACGCTGGCTGGATTGAGCTGGAATGCAGTTCAGCTGCATGATATATGGGTTTTCATCTGCTGTACTCTGCCCACCTCTCAATCTTCCCAGGATCTTCCTGCAGCTCATCTCTTTTCACTACCACCGCCCCCAAAGAGCCCCTCCCCCTCCTCCCACAGTCAGAATGCAGTCCTGGAATCCCAATTCAGATAATGGAAAATCAGCAAGGTGGTCTCTATTCCCTGTGCCGCATCCCCACCCCCCAAGTTCCCAGAGGATGCCGGCTGTCCGTCGTGGCCTCAAACTCCCTCTTTCAAATGAGATGCCCGTAAGGAAGGAGGAATGGCAGGGCTGTGTGGGATGGGGCTTCCCAGCACTGGGGCCATTATTCACTTGCTGGTCTTAGGGGAGAGGGATCGCTTAGAGCCAGAAGGGAGGCCTCCTCTCCTCCTCCTTCCCCAGTGCTGCAGTGTTCCCTTTGCTCAGTGATACTGTGATGAGACCCCACTTCATCCCTCAGAGAGGGATGGGGGCTGATTACTGAAGGAGCAGGCAGTTATCTCAGCTCCCCTCTACTCCTTTTTTTGAACAACCAACCCCCTGCCTCAGCTTGGATTCCCCCCAGTTTCCATGGCGATTGCGGTTCAGGGAGAGGGGCTGCTTGCTATTCTGAGCACGGATTGTCTGGGTTCCAAAGCTGCTACTGTTCCTTCCCCAGGGTGGAGGGGGGCAGGTTCAACCCCCAGCCTTCTCCCACATTGGACCACCTGGGTCTGCACTGCCTACTCCCCTCCCAGCGATGGACCCTTATTCGAGAGCCTCTAAATCCCAGCTGTTGGTGTTGCTGTCTTTGAGAATGCCTCCCTGAGATCTTGGGACAGGGGGCTGCAGCTTTCCTTTTGCCCTTTCCAGTGTAAGCTTATTTGGGTGGGAGGAGCAGTGGGACCCTGAATTCCTGATGCTGTCCCTTCCCTGCCTGCCTCCTAGAGTTCTGACCCCATGGCAAAGAAGCAGGGCAGCCAGTTATATAACAGGCAGACGTGTTTCTTCACTGGGGAGACCCTGGAGCAGAAGCCAGGAGCAGAGGTTGGACATCAGGCAGATTCTAGAAAAGAGACCTTAAACAAGGCCTGGTCTCTGCAGGAGTAGGAGGCGCTTCCCCTGGGACTCAGAAAACTGGTGGACCTTCAATGAAGCCCACTGTAGGAGATCCAGACAGGGCCCGATTATACTTCACCTCCCTTTTATTTTGCCCCCTTTCCCTTTTTCAGGATTAAGGAAGATGACCTTCTTGTAGTGTCTCTTGGCAGGTGGTCAGGTGCCAAGCTTCCCATTGCAGCACGTTCCCCCGGGAGATAGGTGGGGCCCTCTCCCTTAAGGGACCAAGCATAGTGTTCCCAGTGCTCTTTGGGTTTAGGCCTCTAGGGGAGGGAAAATGCCATGATTTACCATCAGCTCTCTCTCCCTGCTACCAGGATCTCCCTACTATGACAATGTCCGTCCACTCTGCTACAGTGACTCGGACGCAGTATTACTGTGCTTCGATATCAGCCGTCCAGAGACTGTGGACAGTGCACTCAAGAAGGTAAGACTGAATGAATTCTACCATCTCTAGCTCAGCTGGAGAACAAAAAGGAATCTTGGGGACCTTGTCATCTAACCCTTCTTGTGTAGGAAGAAATTGAGGCCAGGGAAGGAAGAGATTTTCCCAAGGCCACACCATTAGCTACAGTTCTGGGACCAGAGGGGCTGCCCAGGTGGTTCAGTGGTAAAGAATCCGCCTACCAGTGTAGGGGCACGGGTTCAGTTCCTGGATCAGGAAGATTCCCTGGAGGAGGACATGGTAACCCACTCCAGTATTCTTGACTGGACAATCCCATTGACACAGGAGCCTGGCAGGCTACAGTCCATGGTGTCGCAAAGAGTTAGACACAACTGAGCCACTAAACACTGGGGCTAAACCCAGATCTCCAGTCCCTTTTCATCCTGCCTTTGCCCCTGTCCTGCACTGATCTGCCAGAGGCCCAGCAGGGAAGGGTGGTGTTGGAGACTCAGGAAATGAGGGTTGAGGGTAGAGAACTTTCTGGTGATATGGTTTGAGAGTCGGAGAAGGGGCCTTTGGGTGGCAGCTTTACAGACCTTGATCCCAGGCCTTCTGGGACTTAGCCAGGCAGGCCTGAGCTGAATTGCTGGTAGGAAATGCCTCGGTCATGGTAGTAAGGTCTACCCATACTGAGGAGTCCCAGGAAACCTTGCGGAACTAGCCCAGTTTCCCAGAAGACTCCGGGATTATCTCCTTCCCTTGGAAAGAGACTGGTTGGCTTCTTGGCTTTCTGGACTTGTGCAGCCCTTTGGGTTGAGGGGGTGGACCCGTGCCCCATATGCCTGGTGGAGAGTGAGAGATTTGTCCCTGTGCTCTCTTTGGAGACTGGGCCGTTGAATCTGGGGACAGACTCTTGGGTCAGCACTCCTGTGGCCCCAAAGGCCTCATGGGCAGGAAGATGATGTAATTAGTGCAGTGGCGATGCTGTGACTCACAGGGAGGGCTGGGCTGGGGATAAGCGGAATGGTGTATGTGATGTTGCCAACTGGGTTCCTCCGGTGTCCGTCAGCCACTGACTCTCCCTCCTTCCTCCTTCCTGTCTTCTTGCATGGCTCTTCAGTGGAGGACGGAAATCCTTGACTATTGTCCCAGCACCCGTGTCTTGCTTATTGGTTGTAAGACCGACCTGAGAACAGACCTGAGCACTCTGATGGAGCTGTCACACCAGAAGCAGGCACCCATCTCTTATGAGCAGGTGTGTGTGTGTGTGTGTGTGTGTGTGTATGTGCACGCCCATGTGTGGGCTGGGAGTTGAGCTAGGGAAGGCTACAGGAGAGGGCTTGGAAAATGGCTCTTGCTCACACTCTTTCACTATAGCAAGAGAGAATTGGTATTCTGGGGGGCCATCTATAATCAGCAAACTAGTTACCTGGATAGAGGTAGTGGATACCAATTTGCTCAGATTCATACTTTCCAGGTGGCGCTAGTGGTAAAGAACCTGCCTGCCAGTGCAGGAGACAAGTGATATGGGTTCCATCCCTGAGTCAGGAAGATACCCTGGAGGAGGGCATGGCTAACCCACTCCAGTATTCTTGTCTGGTGAACCCTATGGACAGAGGAGCCTGGTGGGCTACAAACCACAGAGATGCACAGGGTTGGACACGTCTGCAGTGACTTAGCATGCACGCAGGCACAAACGATAGGTTTTCAGGGAGCCATTCCTGTGTGTGTCACTGTTTCTCAGGTGGTTTTTTGTGTGTATGTGTGGACCACCTTCATTAGAATCACTAGAGGTGTTTGTTAGATTCCTGACTCCTTATCTGCAGTCATTCTGGGAGAAAAGTATGGGAGTTACATTATAAATTAAGTCCCTGGATAATTTCCTATGCACATGGGAAGGTAAGGATCATTTCTTCAAACCAGTCTTTCACATTACAATCATCTGAGGAGTTCTTAAAAATACTAATTCCGAGGCCTACCCCCAGAAATTCCGATTTACTTGTTCTGGCATCAATATGGTTTAAAAATGTTCCAGATGATTTTAAGGTGCAGTCAGGCTTCACTCTCAGAAAATAATCAGTAGAGGGTGGTGGTGGGAGCCTGGCGGTTGGGTCCCTTGGAGCCGCCCTGGGGAGGACCACTACCCTGAGAAAGCAGGGTTTCAGAGCCATTTTGGGTCACTGCATGGATGACCTCACTTCTCCTGCAGGGTTGTGCCATTGCCAAGCAGCTGGGCGCAGAAATATACCTGGAAGGCTCAGCTTTCACCTCAGAGAAGAGTATCCACAGCATCTTCCGGACGGCGTCCATGGTGTGTCTGAACAAACCCAGCCCGATGCCCCCGAAGAGCCCTGTCCGAAGCCTCTCCAAGCGACTGCTCCACCTCCCCAGCCGTTCTGAACTCATCTCTTCCACCTTCAAGAAGGAAAAGGCCAAAAGCTGTTCCATTATGTGAAGTGGGGGTTGGAGAGGGGAGACAACCTCCCACTTCCTCCCTTGGGTTGCAGAGGCACGGGGAGAGGGAGGAGGAGACAATTTAGGACTCTGGACATGAGATTTTCAGATGGCCACGGTGAGGGCTCAGAAGGAGACAGGAACGAGACAAGGAAAGAGCCAGGCCCGGCTTGAGGACCTGACACTGAGAAAGAACCATCACACCCCAAGCCAGGCACTAGGTGGTGGAGGGGGCAGCTGTCCCCGTGCCCTCTGCTCCAGTGACAGAAAAGGTGTGGGGGCTTGGGGGGCATGCTGGCCTCACGGCTTTGGTTGGGGGCCTACGGGAGCCTCACTTCAGCATCATGCCTCTTCCACACAGCGTTTCCATGCAGGCCAGGGGATGGGAGGGGTCCCTGAACCCTTCCCTTCCCCTCTGAGGAGGCTGCAGAGGAGTGGAGAGTGGGGAAGCCAAGAGGCAGCTCCCTTGGGAGCTGAGCCCAGGTGCTTCATAACTGGTAACTGAAATCAGAAGGCAGGAGCTGGTCAGAGCCACCGAGAAGGAAACCTCATCTTTGCATAGCCCATGCCTCATGGAGAGGTGACATCATACATTCGCATGCTTCTCGCCTGAGTCCCCAGGGTCCAAGGGAGAAGCCCCAGACCCCCTTCTCTTGCAGTGTGGGGGTGGTGGTGCTGCAGGAGGCAGGGCTGGGTGGGGGTCACCAGACTTTTTCTGCCCTTAGGGCAGTATAGCTGGCATTTGTTTTATAGACTCTTGTCTTTGGAATTGGGGGGAGGGGGGAGTGTTTCAATCTGTTATATGTTCTGTGTTTAAAGAAGAAAACCTATTTATTAATTAAATATATAAGACATACAAAGAAGTAGACTCCGTTTTCTTAGTTTCTTTAGTTTCCTTTGGTCTCTGATACTGAGGAGAAAGTGGTGCTGGGGTTCTTTCTGTGCATTGCAGAGGGGCTGCCTCCACTATTCCCTGGCACCTCCAGCAAGGATCTGCTCCCTCTCCCCACAGCCCTGCTTCATCCCCTTCCCCACCCATTTCTTGCTAATCTAGTGAGGCTCTCCTTACCTCTGGGGCAAGGTTTCTCAACGTGGGAACCAATGACATTTTGGAGTAGCTACTGCTTTGTGGTGGGGGCTCTCTTGTGCACAGGAGGATGTCTAACAACATCCCTGGCCTCTCCCTGCCAGGTGTGTATAGCACTCTGAGTTGTCCCAGCCAAAAATGTCCCCTGCATTGCAGGTAGATTCTTTACCATCTGAGCACCAGGGAAGCCCAAAATGTCTCCAGATGTTGCTAAATGTCTCCCAGGGCAAAGTCATTTGGGGTTGACAACCATTGCCCTAGAGAGTCTAGAGGAGAGAGACAAAATCCAGTGAAAGCATCAGTTGGAGAGCCAACCCCACCCCTACAGAAAGTGGGCAGGCTGAAGCCAAGGCTGGGAGGTTCCAAGGGTTCAGGTCTCCTCTGAATTCAGCGTGAGGTGATGCCTTTTGCTTTCTTGAACTTCTAATTCCAAGGCCTGTTGATGGCAGCTCAGGGGCCTTATCATCTCTTTAGCTGCTTATAGCTCCTTTTTTCTAAGTTTCATACTGTACTGGAAATAAAAATTTACTGTGTATTGTGTACTTACTACTATGTGCTCACCATTGTGCTGAGTGCTTTACCTTATCGCATTTTTTTTTGGATTTATTTTTATTTTTTTTGATTTAGTATTAAAAAAATCCTATGGTAGTTTATTTACAATGTTGTATTCTGGTATACAGCAAGGTGATTCAGTTACATATTATTTTTCTTGTCCATTATGGTTTATCACAGGATATTAAATATAGTTCCCTGTGCTTTACAGTAGGGCCTTGTTGTTTATCCACCCTATGTATAATAGCTTATATATGCTGACCCCAAACCTCCAATCCTTCCCCCTACATTATCACATTTCACCTCATAAATGAAAATAACATTTATTAAATGTTTACTATTGGTTAGGTGTGCTTATAAGTTCTTTATGTTACTTATTCTTGTGGTAACCCTATGATGTACTAACGCCACTCTACAGACAGGAATACTGAGGTTCAGAGAGATTAATGTGCTTAAGGTCACACAGCTAGAAAGTGGTAGAACCTGAATACAAATCCAGGCAACCTGGCTGTAGAACCTGCACTTAAAAAAAATGAACCATTTAATTTTTTTTTTAAATTGAATGTCTTTAAATTCTATAGTGCTGTGCAATTTTTAAGTTTCACACACATGATTTCAAATATCCCATATTCTCCCCTTCCCCCCTATATCGCCCCTTCACTCTCCCCACTGGTAACCAGTAGTTTGTTCTCTACAGAACATGCACTTTTTACTGATCTGCTATCCTATGGTTATAGTGGTGTCAGTTGCTCAGTTGTGTCTGACTCTTTGCAACCCCATGGACTATAGCCTGCCAGGCTTCCCTGTCCATGGGATTCTCCAGGCAAGAATACTGGAGTGGGTTGCCATTCCTTCTCCAAGGGATCTTCCAAACCCAGGGATTGAACCTGGGTCTCCTGCATTGCAGGCAGATTCTTAACTATCTAAGCCACCAGGGAAGACCATGCTATCCTATCCTGTGAGGCAAATGGTCTTATTCCTATTTTATAAATGAGTAAATAGAAAAGCCAGAGATGCCATATAACTTGCACAAGATCGTACTCTAGTAAATAGTGGAGTCAGGATTCAAACCCAGTCTCAGTGTTAACTAATTCCGTGAGTCCTTTACTGCTAGCCATGTGGTACTGAAATAGGAGACTATACTTATGAACCCTAAAAGAATGTAGCCACTTTGTCTCCATCTCCAAAGATGCATATTTGTGAAAGAGCTAGCAGGGTAGGACAAACCATGCAAGTATCCTTTAAAAAAAAATTTTTTTTTTTGGCTGCTCTGCTAGGCATGTGGGGTCTTAATTCCCTGACCAGGAATAGAACCCCCGCCCCTTGCATTGGATATGGAATCTTAACCACAGGACTTCCAGGGAAGTCCTGCAGGTATTCTTTAAACTCAATGTCTCACAAGTATCATGAGAAAGCTATGTGCAAGTACTAGGGAACTCTGCCTCTATGCACTTGGACAAGCTTAACCAATTTTCTGGGCCTCAATTTACTATCTTTAAAGATGTTTGAGAATGGTAGCCTGAACATGGGGACAGCATCTACGCTGAAGTTAAATGAACTTGGAGTTGAATCCTGACTTCATTCTTTGAACTATGTGGACTTCAAAGGTATAATTAATCTTTCTGAGCCACAAATCTCCTTATCACTGAAATGGAGATAATGCCCATTTTAAAGTGTTAGAACCAGTGAAGTAAGTAATGTAATTTAAGTATCCAGCACAGAGCTGGGCAGTAGAAGATAACTTAGTAAAGAGCAGTCGCAGCTCTACCCCTTGGTCTGATTGTTAGTTCCAGTCTGTGAGTGGAGAGCCCTCTAGTGTTCACTGGGTGAATTACACCTAAATGATCTTGGACAACTTTTTCCTTCCCTTTTCTGAGGTCCAAAAGGGCAGATAAAGGCTTCAGAGTTCTAAGAGCAGAAGGATGCCTCTCCTGGGGTTACTGTTGGACTTTGTGCAGTGAGGTTCCGAGTTTTAGGTTATTTGGGCTTACTCCAGGCTCTGCTTCAGCAGCACTGAACACATTCAGAGAGAAAAACCAGACCAAGAGCCATGTGGGATTGAAACCCAAAAGCTTGTGATGGGAAAAAAGGAAAGGAAGGAGACATTAGTTACTTCTGGTCCGTGGTGCTGCAAAGAGTCGGACACGACTGAAGCGACTTAGCATGAATGCATCTATCTAAACCGTCCTAGAAGTTGTCAAGATTTTTGTTTTGGGGAGGAAGGGAGGTAGAATTATTAACCACAAGATCAAAGAGAAAAAAAAACAAAAGTACAGTTTTTTGGGGAAAAAAGCTCATTGGAGGACTGAAGAGAGGGAACTAGAGAGAGAAAGAATAAAAAGTATTAAGGTAACCCAAACAACTGGCCAGATTCCAAAGAGCGAGAAAGTGAAAAGGGCAGGTCCTATCTGGGATGTTTAGAAAACCAGGTGCCACAGCCCGGAAGACACTATCTTTCCAAGAGGTGCAATCCACTGTGTGAGCTCATTTCAAAATGTTCAAAATGTTGTAACAGTAACTACGGTGTTAGGGCGGGGGCCAGGGTGGTTAATATGTTCTCCCAAAGCTGGGATAGTCTCACACAATGAACTGTCCCACCCTCACTGGTAAATACTAGGCTGCTCCTGTAACTTAAATTTTCATTTGTCCATCTGTAAAATGGGGCTAATAATCTATCTCAAAGATTTTTTTAAGCCCACTTTTCCACAAATGGTAAAGTATTTATTGCTGTTAGTACAGTTGCTAGTTACAACTAAGTGCTATTGATATGTATTGGACTTTCCTGGTGGCTCAGACGGTAAAGTGTCTGTCTATAATGTGAGAGACCTGGGTTCAATCCCTGGGTTGGGAAGATTCCCTGGAGAAGGAAATGGCAACCCACTCCAGTACTCTTGCCTTGAAAATCTCATGGACTGAGGAGCTTGGTGCAGGCTACTGTCCATGGGGTCGCAAAGAGTCGGCACGACTGAGCGACTTCACTATTGATATGTAAGTTCAGTTCAGTCGCTCAGTCGTGTTCGACTCTTTGCGACCCCATGAATTGCAGCACGCCAGGCGAGTTCATATGTAAGGAAAGCCTTAAATTACTCCGTTGTAAGCCACGGGCCATGATGTCGTTAACTATAGTTTTCGGGAAAACCAGCATATTCCAGGAGGGCTGCGCCCGCAGAGAGAAAAACCTTCTGATGAAAGTCCACCTATGGAAAACTCTTCCTCCCACAGACTCAAATGTTTGGCGAACCACATTGCCCAGCGGCCTCCGTGTCCAGGGACCGGCGCTCGCGCTGTGCATTCGGGGATTGGTAGTTCTCGGCCCCGCGTTGTTGGCCTGCGCTGCCCAGGACCAGGAACTCGCCTTCCCGGCTTGCCGCGCGGCCGAGGGAGCAGCCCGGCGACCAGGAAACGGGAAAGATGGCGACTACTCGGCGACGTTGAGGCCGCGTTGGGCGGTTTGAGCTCAAGAGTGGTGAGTCTCGGGCAATGGAAGCGGTTTCCACGAGCCTGCAGAGAAGGCGAGAATGAGGGCACAGCGGTCTACCCTGTCTCTGGGACGAGGCGAGGAAGAACGCCATAGGGAAAGGGCACGAGCTTGGAAAGATCTATCCGGCAGGAGCGAAGGGGCGCGGGCCCCAGTGGGAGTGTTGGCTCCGGCGGGGATAGGGCAGGTCCCTGGACGATGTTACGGGTCAGACCTTTGCCCATGCGCACAGCACCCGTGATATCCTCAGTCCGATCTTATTCTTTCATGTTTGGAGTAGCCCTTGCTCCAGCCAAACTGAAACTCTGGCTTTTCTCCCATAACTAATCATGCTTTCCCGCCTCTGCGCCTTCTGTATTATTTCTTTTGCCGGGAATGACTTATTTCCGGAACCCTCAATTACACATCTTCAAATTCTACCTATATTTTAATATTCAAGAGCCATTTCCTCTACACTCTTTCCAGATTTCCTTTTTCAAGTGAAAGGAAACTTCTTTGAACTCATCTGAGCCTGCATCTTGGTATGTGTCTCATATCCTCCATTGTTTTGTAAGCTTCCTGTGGACAGGATCTTCCTGATTTCCTTTTGTAACTCACACTGTGCCTAGCACTGTGCCTTGCATATGGTGGTTGTTTGATAAATGCATACTTCATTGAATGAAATGAAGTTCATTCAATGAAGTTCCTCAGTGCTGTCCTGCAAGCACTGAGGAACTCAAAGATCCGGAGGTTTGTGATGAGTAGAACCTACAATAAAAGTTGCCTGTGCTTACTGTCTGCTTATTTGCACTTCTCATTTTTTTCTAAACTCATTGCACTCAGGCTTTTACTCCCATCATGCCATTAAAACAGCTCTTGTCATCTCTGTTTTTACAAAGGCGAGGTGACTCCTTTATCTTCCAGTCTTTCTCCACTTGACACAGATCAGCATTCCCTCCTTGAAACACATTTTTGGCTTCTGTGATGGCATACTTTACTATCTTTTCTTCTTTTTCACTGGCTATTGTTTCTTTCCAGTCTTTCCAATTTTCTTCTCTGGCTTCTATGCCTGACTTCTAAATGTTACAGTGTTTCAGAGCTCAATCCTGGGTCCTCTTTTTAAAACAAATATTTATGACTGAGTTGGGTCTTAGTTGCAGTTCCGGTAGTGAGGGGGTGGCGGCGCCGTGGTGTAGGTTTTTTCTTGCCAGCGCTTAGGCTCTCTAGTTGGGGCAGGTGGGCTTAGTTGCTCTGCAGCATGTGAGATCTTACTTTCCTGACCAGGGATCCACCCTGTGTCCCCTGCATTGAAAGGTGGGTTCTTAACCACTGGGCCACCAGGGAAGTCCCTGGGTCCTGCTCTGTTTTCTTCCTAACTAGAATGCCTACTTAGATAATAATCATTTAGTATCCTATGGTTTTAAAAGCCATCTGTATATTGATAACTCACATTACTGTCTGCAACTCTCTCATAAGTTCCAGAATTGCATTTTCAGCTGCCTTCCTGGAATCGCCACTTGGTTTTCTTACTGACATCTTCCATTCACCGTGATCAAAATGAAACATTCGATTTCTTCCTCCATCTTCTCCTTCCCCAGTCTTCTGCAGTCACTAATGGCGCTGTGAGCCATTTAAGTTGGTCAGGCCATACAGGAGTTTGGGTGTCTCCTCTTTGCTTCCTCCCTTCATCAGTAAGTCCTGTTAGCCCTGTCTTCAGAATCTGCCTTGAGGCTCTCTTCTTTCCGTCTCCACTCTCACTTTCCTAGAACAAACCACTGTTACCTTTGTAAAAATTTTTATTTATTTATTTGGCTGTACCGGGTCTTAGTTGCGACACAAGGAATTGTTTAGTTGTGGCATAAAACTCTTAGTTGTGGCATGTGGAATCTAGCTCCCTGACCAAGGATCAGGCCTGGGCCCCTTGCATTGGGAGTGCAGTCTTGGCTACTGAACCACCAGAGAGGGCCCTACTGTTATCTTCTGTCCAGACTACCATAATAGCATTCTCAGTGGTTCCGTGTCCATTTTTGCCTTTTGCAAGTCACCAAAGTGATTCTTTAAAAATATAAAATAAGACCTTATTACTTCCGGTTTAACACCTTTCTAAGGTTCCCACTGCAGTTAAACTAAAATCCAAGTTCTTCTAGCCTGCCCTAAAACACGTTTCCGTGATCTGACTCCTGCCTACCTCCTTGAACGCATCTTGAGCCAGTTTTCCCCTTGGTCACTGCCACTTCTGACCACGTGGGTATTTTTTTTGGCAGTGCTGCATAGCTTGCAGGATATTAGTTTCCTGACCAAAAATTGAACCTGGCCCTGGCATTGTGAGGGCCTAACTATTGGACCACCAGGGAATTCCACACGTGTCTATTTTTAGTTAGCAAACATGCTAAGCTAGCTCTTGCCCCAGTGTCTTGCTGTTCCTTCTACACAATAAATTCTTTTCCTTGATTTTTACAGACTCTCTATTTCTCATCATTCAAGTCTCAGCTTACATGTCATTTAAAAAATTCTTTCCAGAGCCCTCTTGTTCATGCTGCTCCCCACCACACACCCTGCTTTGTTCTCTTCATTAGCACTTATACTGTTTGAAATTCTCTTATTTTCTGCCTAACTGCTGTCTGCTTCACTAGAATTTAAGCATTGTGAGTTCAGAGGCTTTGTTTTGCTTACTGCTGTGTCTCTAGTACTGGAATAGTTTCTGGCGCCTCTCAGGTACTCAGTGAGTATTTGTTGAAATAATGGTGATGTCCAGGATTGCCTTTCCTCTGATTGTTTTCTTAGGGCTATAAGTGAAAGAGACATAAGTATAATGTCCATGGTCTATGCATGATGTACTGGCAATTCTGAGGTAAAATAGGTTGTCTCCAACTTTTTAAAAGTGCTACTTGTTCATTTTTCTTTTCTTTACCCTCTCCCTTCTTAAAGATACATGACAGGAATTACATGGGAAAGGGGGATTGTAAGCTGAGGTTAGGGAACTGTTATTGCATGGGAACCATTTGGAGATAAAGTAAGTTTTGAGAAATATGTCCTGAGGCTTAGGAATGATGATGGTGATGGTAGAATAGAGGCAGATTCAGACTTGCTGTCTGAATTTAGCACCTCGCTGAAATAGATTTTGTAGTCTAAAGGGCAGTTGACAGTATGATATGGTGTTCAGTGTCCCCCAGGCAGGATGGGGACAGAACAATTCCTGCTCAAACTTTTTGTGGGACTGGATCATAATCAAGGCTGTGAAAATCTGTGTACGGAATGTCAGAACGTCTGTGACCTCTAGTTTTTGGTATACTTCTTCCTCCCTCCCTCCTTGCTCTACTCCATCCCTCCCTCCCTTATTTTTAATTCTAAAATAATCATAGATTCACAGTTCAGTTCAGTCGCTCAGTCGTGTCTTGACTCTTTGTGACCCCATGAACTGCAGCACGCCAGGCTTCCCTGTCCATCACCAACTCCCAGAGCTTGCTCAAACTAATGTCCATTGAGTCGGTGATGCCATCCAACCATCTCATCTTCTGTCATCCCCTTCTCTGCCCGCCTTCTATCTTTCCCAGCATCAAGGTCTTTTCAGATGAGTCAGTTCGAATCAGGTGGCCAAAGTACTGGAGTTTCAGCTTCAGCATCAGTCTTTCCAATGAATATTCAGGACTGATTTCCTTTAGGATGGATTGGTTTGATCTCCTTGTAGTCTAAGGGACCCTCAGGAGTCTTCAACCCCACAGTTCAAAAGGATCAATTCTTCAGTGCTCAGCTTTCTTTATAGTTCAACTCTCACATCCATACGTGACTACTGGAAAAACCATAGCTTTGACTAGATGGACCTTTGTTGTAAAGTAATGTCTCTGCTTTTTAATATGCTGTCTAGGTTTGTCATAGCTTTTCTTCCAAGGAGCAAGCATCTTTTAATTTCATGGCTGCAATCACCATCTGCAGTGATTTTGGAGCCCAAAAAATAAAGTCTCTCACTGTTTCCATAAGACATAGATTCACAGGAAATTTTAAAACAAAAGTGCATGGAGGTCCTATGTACCTGTCACCCAAGTTTTTGCCATTGCATAACTAGAAGTACATTTCTTTTAATCTGTGTAAAAGTGAGTTTCTCTTCTATTTGAACTTAGGTTTTCCTTGAGGTGCTGATCATAATCCCACATCTCAAAATTAAACTCCTTTTTTCTCTTTTGAGTTTTTTTTTTTTTCTTTTGAGTTTTCTTTATGTGCCCAAGATAACTTATCTCCCTTAGATGTAGTTTATTGATCCTAGTGGGCTGGCAGATACAGTAGATTCCTAAGATGAGCAATACGAGATATTTCTAGAGATAGCTAGTATACTATTCATTTGGTAACTTTCTTTTAATACTCTTGCAGTTTAATTATAAAAATTAGGTATGCTTATTGTACACTTTTGGAAATGAATATATACAAAAATGAATCCCAGAGAGAGAGTATTAATAAATAAGAATGGGCCTCTGGAGCCAGACTGCCTGAAACTCTGACACTTAACACCCAGGTATCCTTAGGCAAGTTACTTTATATATCTGAGCTTCAGTTTCTTTATCCATAAAGCAGGCACACCACTATATCTACTTCAGAGGATTGTTTTGAGATTAAGTAAATTGTTTGTAAAAAGTTCAGAAAAGTACCCAGTACATAATAAATACTCGTCTTATGCACGATAGATGGCAGGAGAGCTGGCTGATAAGAAGGACCGTGATGCATCACCTTCCAAGGAGGAAAGGAAGCGATCTCGGACTCCTGACAGAGACCGCGATAGAGACCGAGACCGGAAGTCTTCCCCATCTAAAGACAGGAAACGGCATCGTTCAAGGGATCGGCGTAGAGGAGTCAGCCGTTCTCGCTCCCGTTCCCGATCCAAGTCTACAGAAAGGTAAAGTAACTTGCTGTGTGTTACCTGGAAAGGGAGTGTACATTTCAGACTCCTTTATCCTTGGTTCCTCTGATGCCTCCATATTGGGACATGAGCCTGTCATAGGTTTCTCTACACCTGGGGACCCAGTAGCTCTTAAAGGTAGAGAGGAAACTTGTAAGATGAAGTTCCCAGTGATTGAGGAAGATAGTTCATCTGTTCACACAGTCCATGGCCTCTCATTGTCATGAGTACTTAGCAGTACAGTTTGGAGTTCTAAGACCTTATTAATAGAATTCTCTCATAATTTCTTGGGAAACACATTTTCTAATTTGTAAAATATTACTTTGGGAAGAAGAGAGCATGGGAACCTTCTTAGGACTGCAGTGCAGGTCCACAGGAAATATCACATGATTTCTTAATTGCTCTGTCTTCAGAGATCGCCGGCACAAAGAGCGAGAGCGAGATAAGGAACGAGATCGGAATAAGAAGGACCGAGACCGGGATAAGGATGGGCACCGAAGGGACAAGGACCGCAAGCGATCCAGGTACCTGACTGATTGGAGTGGGCTTTAGGGCAACGCCCTCACTGCTTCTTCTCTGTATCTCAGCTTGCCCAGCTTCACGGGGAATTTTCCACAGTGAATCCTGTTGGTAGTTATTGCAGAGCTGTCTTTTAGAAGGCACACATCTTCTTTAGAATGTATAATCAGTTAGTGAAGTCACAGCCCCTTGAGGGTCCTCTTGTTCTTAGAATTTTGAAATTAGTTTGAAAAGGTTACTAGCCAACAGAACATTCCTATAGCTCCATCAGACCATTCAGTTTCCTACCCAGAATATACAACATGTACTTGTTGGGTTAGCTTAATGTGCCAATATCTTGATCTCTTTGTTCTGGAAACTTTCTATACAAAGGTTTTATTAGGCTCTGAATATGTAGGTTAGAATTCAGGGCGAAGGATAGAATCCTCATAACAAACACTGTGGTTATTTGAGATCTCTTGTATATTAAGATTATAGCAGATATGGGGGAAAGATTACTGGGACTGATAGGAAGGAGAAGTGAGCAAAGGAATATATAGCAGTATCTGGGAAGGGTGTGGGTGGTGGCCATGTTGGCTGAATTCATTGTGCATTACAAAGTAAGGCAGGGTCTTTTTTTTTTCCTTCTGATGTGTATTTGTTATTTGGAGGAATTTTTTTTAAATTGAAATATAGTTGATTTACAATATTGGGTTAGTTTCAGGTGTACAGTGAAGTGATTTCAGTTACACATATATTTTTTTTTCCAACTCTTTTCCATTATAGGTTACTATGAAATATTGAATGTAGTTCCCTTTGCTACAAAGTAAATCCTGTTGTTTATTTTATATATAGTAGTGTGTATCTATTAATCCCATACTCCTAATTTAGCCCTCCCTGCCCACTTTCCCCTTTGGTAACCATAAGTTTGCTTTCTGTGTCTGTGAGTCTGTTTCTGTTTTGTAAATAATTCATTTGATTATTTTTGCAATTCCATGTATAAGTGATATTATCTAATATTTGTCTTTCTCTGTCTGACTTACTTTACTCAGTATGATAATCTGTGTCCATCCATGTTGCTACAAATGGTAATATTTCATTGTTTTTTGTGACTAATGTTTGGAGGAAATATTTTTGATATCAGTAGTTAAGACGCACTTCCCAGAGGAGATTAGTCTCAGAAAAGGAGGTTCAGGTATCATGGGGGCAAGACAGGGCCATCATTGGTTTCAGAGCAGGCGGAGTGACCAGGCCTGCCAAAGGAACTTCAGGACTTGTTGGATGACCATGGGCCAGTCTTGTTGAGTCATGGGAAAACTTCCATTGTCTTTTAGGGGGCTCAGTCTGAATCTCATCCAGGAGCTAGAGTAACAGTGATATGGGGAGTTCTCTGGTGGTCCAGTGGTTAAGACTCCTCACTTCTGCTGCAGTGGATCCCTGGTTGGGGAACTAAGATCTCACATGCTTCACAGCATAGCCAAAAAAAAGTGATGTGGACTGTTCCCTTATTCATTTGCCTTAAAGTTTATCTCCTGGCCGTGGAAAGGATTTTAAATCTCGGAAAGACAGAGACTCTAGAAAGGATGAAGAGGATGAACATGGTGATAAGAAGCCTAAGGTAAAAAGAGGAAGAATTTTTTTTTCCCTTACCATCCTTTTCAGTTTAAGCCTGACTTTGTTGTTCTTCAGAGGGAGAGAGCCTCTATGGACTGAAGTCCTGTGTTTTATCTTCAGGCCCAGCCATTATCCCTGGAGGAACTTCTGGCCAAGAAAAAGGCTGAGGAGGAAGCTGAGGCCAAGGTAAGAGCTTGAGGGTCTGTATTAGTTGCCTAGGGTTGCCACGACAGAACATATGGACTGAGTGACTTAAAGAACAGAAATTTATCTTCTTACAGTTCTGGATGTTAGAAGTTCAAGATCAAATGAGGTTGTTTCTTCTGAGGCTTCTCTCCCTGACTTTTAGGTGGATGGGTTTTCCATCTTCACAGGCTCTTCCCTCTGTGTACAGGCCTCTGGTGTCTCTGTGTGTCCAAGTGTTCTTATAAAGATACAGTTAGATCTGTGTAGGGACTATCTTTGGAGCCTCATTTTACCTTAATCACCTCTCTAAAGGCTTTGTCTCTAAATACAGTCTACTCAGAGGGATGGGAGTTAAGGGCTTCAACATCCAGATTTTGAGGGAGACATAGTTTAGCCTTTAACAAGGTCCCAGGCCTGTTTGTATTTTCCTTACACATTTAGTGCCTGAACAGGTATTTCTGGGCCCTTTGCCATCTCACCACAAGTGATGTGAGTCTACCCTGTCCCCAGATCCTTGTTAACAGTTGTAATCTATTTTGTAGCCCAAGTTCCTCTCCAAAGCAGAACGAGAGGCTGAAGCCCTGAAGCGACGACAACAGGAGGTGGAGGAACGGCAGAGGATGCTTGAAGAGGAGAGGAGGAAAAGGAAGCAGTTCCAGGACTTGGGCAGGAAAATGTTGGGTTCGTTTCCTTACCCCGTGGCCCTCGCTGGGGGTAGGAAAGGGTGGGACAGGATTGCAATGTCACTCAGAAGGGCTTGAGACCTGTTTGAGTTTGGAGGAGGGTGGCTGGGGCACATTCATGAGAAACATCTCTTTCTGTTAGGTCTTCATTTCCCTTGTATCATAAATGTCCCCCCTTCCTTTTTACTCATTTGGTGTCTGCTGTTTGGATGATCTCCATGCCCTCTTTTTTCTTCCACTGAGTTCTTCTGCAGCTTTGTTCTCTTTGGTCTGCAGAAGACCCTCAGGAACGGGAACGTCGGGAGCGCAGGGAGAGGATGGAGAGGGAGACCAACGGGAATGAGGATGAGGAAGGGCGGCAGAAGATCCGGGAGGAGAAGGATAAGAGCAAGGAGCTGCACGCCATTAAGGTTTGGGCCCCACCCTCCACACACAAATGAGGTTTAGCTGTGTGACCGTTCTGATCTCCGTATGTGAGGTTTGGGCCTCCTGCTTGAAGGGCTTTGTGTTTTGTCCCTGGGCAGGAGCGTTACCTCGGTGGCATCAAGAAGCGGCGCCGGACAAGGCATCTCAACGACCGCAAGTTTGTCTTTGAGTGGGATGCGTCTGAGGACACTTCCATTGACTACAACCCCTTGTGAGTGGTTTCATGCCTCAGTGCTAGGTCTTTTAAACTAGGCAGTTGCTAGAGAGAATAAGTGACTACAGAGATAGGAGTGAGATAGGCTGGGACGGGGAGATGGGTAAAACAATAGTCAGCCGGCCCTCTGGGTGGGAAAAGACTCTGACCGAAAGGGGAACTGGTACACTTTCAGCCTTGTGCTTAGCAGCTTCTTCTCTTTTCCTCTTTCTCTGTCTCAATCCCAGGTACAAAGAACGGCACCAGGTACAGTTGTTGGGGCGAGGCTTCATTGCAGGCATTGACCTGAAGCAGCAGAAACGAGAGCAGTCGCGTTTCTATGGAGACCTAATGGAGAAGAGGCGGACGCTGGAAGAAAAGGAGCAAGAGGAGTGAGTGGTCAGGGCTATGGGTTCAGGGGCACAGCCGAGTCTACAGGAAGGAGATGGAGGATATGGACCCCATTTATTCCCTGTGTCCTGCTCCAGGGCGAGACTCCGCAAACTTCGAAAGAAGGAAGCCAAGCAACGCTGGGATGATCGGCATTGGTCCCAGAAAAAGCTAGATGAGATGACGGACAGGGACTGGCGGATCTTCCGCGAGGACTACAGCATCACCACCAAAGGCGGCAAGATCCCCAACCCCGTCCGATCCTGGAAAGACTCCTCTCTGCCGCCGCACATCTTGGAGGTCATCGACAAGTGTGGCTACAAGGTGAGACGCGCAGACTGCCCGAGGTCCGACATGCTGCCAGATTCCAGGGGCACATGCTTAATTTGCGAACAGAAGACTTTGTTCCTTGACTGTTTGGTGCCTCCTCTGCCAGTGGGCACCAAGGTGATGTTGTTGTCAGTTTCTGAAGTATTGTTTGTTGATTGTGTTTCTTCTCGGGTCCCATACCTTTTCGCAGTGCTTGGTTTCTTCCCATTGTGCCCACCCTGACAGCAGTAGTCCAGGTAGCATAATTCTGTACCCAGTGTCTGTACCCGTTGCTATCTCTGGGTCACTGCAGGAGCCGACACCTATCCAGCGCCAGGCAATCCCCATTGGGCTACAGAATCGTGACATCATTGGAGTGGCCGAGACTGGCAGCGGCAAGACCGCAGCCTTCCTCATCCCACTGCTGGTCTGGATTACCACTCTGCCCAAAATTGACAGGTGAGAGCAGCCAGCATTGGCTCCTCTGGGCGGGAAGGGTGAAAGTGCCAAATGAGCATTTGGTCTTCTTTTTAAGTCTGTAATCAGAAGGGCCCTTCTTCAGTTAGCCTGGGTCAGATATTAGGGAATAATTGGATCATGATATCAAAGAAGCATATGGTTATTTTATTGCTGGTACAGATCACTTCTTGGAGTGCTTGGCTGTCCTGGAGTCTGATTTTTAAGAGCACTTGTTGCATTCTTTTCCCACCACCCTCCCCATTCTCATAGCTGCCCTTAAGAGTGACTTTATCTTGCTCCTGTTTGTGGTTGGATGAGAACCAAAGCTCATGAAACTGCGGGCTGCCCCATTTACCACAGGATCGAAGAGTCCGACCAGGGCCCTTATGCTATCATCCTGGCCCCCACTCGTGAGCTGGCTCAGCAGATTGAGGAAGAGACCATCAAGTTTGGGAAGCCGCTGGGCATCCGCACTGTGGCTGTTATTGGCGGCATCTCCAGAGAAGACCAGGGCTTCAGGCTGCGCATGGGTTGTGAGGTTGGTTCACCTAGCCAGCAGCAAGCCCGCCGTTTGGGATGGAAGTGTTTCTAGTTCTGCCATAGATGTACAGTAAATGAAAAAAGGGGCTGGTTTATAGATATGTGCTATTATTTATGGAGGACTTAGGCACCAGGGATTGTACTTTGCACATCATTGTCACAACCACCTTAAGAGAATGGATAATGGTACTTCCATTTTACAGATGAAGCTGAGGATCAAGTTAATAACTTGCTCAGAGTCCTAGCTGGTGATGGGCAGAACTGAGATTCATGTCTGAAGGCTGTGCTCTTAATCACTCTGCCAGACTGCGTCATTGATTTTGCTTTGCATTCTTCTCAGGGTAGAAGGAGAGCTTTTTAGAAGAGGTCTGCTGGAGGAATTGAGTCTTCTGCAGGCTTCCTAATCCTACTATCCAACCCCCTCCACCGTATCACTTAGTCTCTCTTCCATCTAAGAAAGTTCCTGTTGATGTTGCCTCTTCCATCTAACCCCTGGACCTTACCCAGAGACCCCATTCACTCCTGAGAAAAAAAATCCAAGTGATTTCATGCCAGTTCTCTGGAATTTTCACTCCCAAACCTAAATAGAGTTTGGGGGCCAAGTTTCTTAGCACTGGGCATCTGTTGCCCAAGTAGGTGGATAGTTGACAGGACGGGAAGGAAAGAGTACCTGCTGGGGCCACACGTGACTCCCCTGTGCCCCCCAGATAGTGATCGCTACCCCGGGACGTCTGATCGATGTGCTAGAGAACCGCTACTTAGTGCTGAGCCGCTGCACCTATGTGGTTCTGGACGAGGCAGACAGGATGATTGACATGGGCTTTGAGCCAGACGTCCAGAAGATCCTGGAGCACATGCCTGTGAGCAATCAGAAGCCGGACACAGATGAGGCTGAGGACCCTGAGAAGATGCTGGCCAACTTTGAGTCAGGAAAACACAAGTACCGCCAAGTAAGGCTGCTTCCCTAGGCCGGGAGAAGTTGGGCAAGTTGCCAAACCTGCTCCAGGGCCCTTGCCCTTGGTGGGCCAGAGTACCTGTTTCCAGAATGGTGAGGCATGGCCACATACGACCGTGCACGAGCAGTGTAGCCTCTTAGCCTGGAAAGATGATTCTGGAGAGTCACGCTGCTGCTGCCGCGGGTTCTCCAGATGACTCAGCCCTTCTTCTATCATAAGGTAGAAGAAAGTACTCTGCTGAGTAGCCACTGAGGAAAGAAGTGGGAAGGCAAGGGGCAGTTTTCTGAAACACTGTTTCCTGTCCAGGCTCATTTTCTGTTCTTTAGTTTGGGGTGTGCTGCTTGTGCTTATGGTGGCATGTGTGGTGTGTCTGCCTGCGCTCAGGGCTAGACCTCTTGTTTTCACAGACAGTCATGTTCACGGCCACCATGCCCCCAGCCGTAGAGCGTCTGGCCCGGAGCTATCTTCGGCGACCTGCTGTGGTGTACATTGGTTCTGCAGGCAAGCCCCATGAACGTGTGGAACAGAAAGTCTTCCTCATGTCAGAGTCCGAAAAGAGGTATGGGGGCACCTGAGTCGGGAAAGGGAGAAGAGACTTTTTAGTGCGAGTGGTGGCTGGAGGGGTGATTGTTCTACCACGTTGAAGAGTTTCTGTTTTCTTGTTCAGAATTCCATGGGCATTGGAGATTCTGGAATTGGTGTTTGTAGATCAGGGTTGGGCATTTCACTTGGAGTAGAGGGGTAGTATGCGTGTAATTTTTCTCATCCTTTTTTCTCCAGGAAAAAGCTGCTGGCAATCTTGGAGCAAGGCTTTGATCCACCCATCATCATTTTTGTCAACCAGAAGAAGGGCTGTGATGTTTTGGCCAAATCCCTGGAGAAGATGGGGGTGTGTCTGGCAGGGGAGGGCAATGCCTCGTCTCTTTGGTGCTGCTTTCTGAAGCTAGTTGGGCCCCCTGGGCTCCTGCTTTCAATGCCGACCCATTCTTGAACCTTTACAGTATTTAACAAGTCAGGGTCAGAGGGAGAGGGGTGGTAGATGGGGTCAGTTGCTGTGACTCCCTGTCTGTTCCAGCAATGCCAGCCACAGCTGCCTTGGCTTTTCCTCCAGGTGGGCTGGGGCCAGGGAGAGACATATCCTGGCAGGATCTGAGCGTGTGGAGTGGAGTGGGTTGGAGTGTTCTGTTACCAAGTATTTTGGGGAGAGGGGATGGCGTGGTCAGGAGGCAGATGTTAGTGATCAGTGTCCTTTACTCCTGAATCTGGTGTTTGAGGGGAAGGGTGTGTCCTCTCCACTCAGCGCTGAAACGGCCTTGAATTTCTTGGTCCCTGCTTTCCATCCTCATCTTGCCCTCATTCTCCCTTCCACTACTTGTCATCTGTCTTGACTCCACATCTCACCCCGATTGCCCTACCCTTAACACTGTCCTGTCTGTCTGCCGCACCCCCGTCTCTCCCATCCCTTTCCTCGGCTCATCTGCTCCCTTCGTACTTCATTTGCCCTTGTTCTCCCACCTCCTTCCCCTTCCTTCTCCCTCTCCTCTCTGCAACTCTCCCTCCCTGTCTACCCCCTCCTGCCTTCTGTGTCTTTCTGTGATCCCATTGCTCTTTCTTCACCTCACCGTTCTTCCAACAGTACAACGCTTGTACGCTGCACGGTGGAAAAGGCCAGGAGCAGCGAGAGTTTGCACTGTCCAACCTCAAGGCTGGGGCCAAGGATATTTTGGTGGCTACAGATGTGGCGGGTCGTGGTATCGACATCCAAGATGTATCTATGGTCGTCAACTATGACATGGCCAAGAACATTGAGGGTGAGTGCAGGGGAAAGCAGCTTCACTCCAGGTAAAGGGTGATTCCCTGCCTGGTTCTTCTCGAATATCTCCACCGAGGGGGCCGCTGCTGTCAGGTCTCTCAGCCTCGAGCTTGGGGTTGCTTGTTCCTGTGAGAAGAGCTCCTGTCCCTCAGCGCCTGGGACAGCACTCTGTCTTCTGGGTGTGAAGAGTGGAGCTGGGCCACACTGTCCGAGTGTTATAGGGTGACCTCCATCAGCAGTGCTGCTGGGGAGAGCACTGTGGGCCCTGCAGGTTCAGGCAGCACAAGCTGTGTTTACTGCCCTTGGAGGTGTGGAAGGGAAGAGGGTGCCTTTAGAAGTGGAGGCTTCAGACACTGCCCACAGGGCATCTGGCCTGGTGCCCTGACATTTCTCCCCCTCCCCAGATTACATCCACCGCATTGGCCGCACAGGACGAGCAGGCAAGAGTGGTGTGGCCATCACCTTCCTCACCAAAGAGGACTCTGCTGTGTTCTATGAGCTGAAGCAAGCCATTCTGGAGAGCCCAGTGTCGTCCTGCCCCCCAGAGCTAGCCAACCATCCTGACGCCCAGCACAAACCAGGCACCATCCTCACCAAGAAGCGCCGGGAAGAGACCATCTTTGCCTGACACAGCACTCGCCCCAGGCTTCAAGGCCACGCTCTGGAGCCTGTTCCTCAGGAGCCTTACATCTCTTCCCAGGCCCTCACTCCTCCAGGGGCTTAGGAAGCAGTCAGACTCCCTGGCCCAGGCCCTCAGGGCTGAAGGAGCCTGAGTGCAGGTCTGTCAGAGGGGAGGAAGCTGCTCTAGGAGGCAGGCAGAACAAACTACCAGGGATTTGGCCCAGCTCTGCCCCTCAGGCGGGCTTTGGGATTGCATCGGGCCATCAGCTCTTGCCAGTTAAAGGGGCAGCCAATTGGCATCGCCTCCCAGACTGAACAAAAACCTGGCTGCTGGGCTGGGACTTCTTTGGCACAGACTTGACTGCCTAAGCCACGGCACCATCGTTGCCCTAGATGACCCAGGGAATCGGGTACTGAGGATTATGGACCTTGGACTCTTATCGTCATTTTGACAGCTGTTTGCCCTTTTGGATTATAAAACAAGTTGAGAGCCTTGTTTAGAGTTGTGCACGGCCCCTGTGCCAAGGGGTGTTGTGCACTCGAGGCGTCCCTCACCCAGGGAATTTTTATAGTAGATGAGGGGACAGGGTGAGCTGGCTGAGTCCATCTTGAAGTCAGTGAAATTTCTGTTTTCTACTCTCTGAGAAGATGAGTTTGTATGTTCTGAGAATAAATACACGAATATGAAGGCTATGTTTAGTTCTGGCTAAACTCCTCTCCCAGGTCCTCCCTAGTGCCACAGGAGACGGAAGGACAGCACTGGGCACGGTGGGTTGACTTGGGAAATGAAGGCAAATCACATCCAAAAAAGATCCTTGGGTCTAGGCTGTTAGCCTTAAGTCTCTAGGAGCCACTTGAGGGGAGATGGGAAAGGCAGTGTTGGAGGGACTGTCATGCATCTTCCCTCCTCAGTTCTGGCTTCACAGAAGTAGCTCTGGCCTGGACAGCCTTCTGGGGTCTTCACACAAGGGTGAGGAAGGAAAGCAGCTGTGAAACTCTGGCAGGGACAGCACAGTCAGAACCGTTCTCCCACCCTGGAACAGTGTGCTTGACCCCGAGTCTTCAGGACCACTGCTTGTGGCTCCCAGATTGCTGCTCTGGAGGGTGAGGAGACAGGCACCAGAGACAGCAAGGAGAGATGAGCTGGGCCCGGCTGAGTTTCCATGTGGGGAGGGGGCTGCAAGGCCTGGGTCCTCCCCCAGTACTCTTATTCACATGCTCTTCCGTACCCCTCAAAGAGCTGGGCAAGGATATGGAGTTCGAGTTGCAGCTACTTCAGGGCCTTTCTGGCGTGAGGCTGGGACAGTGTGAGGCTGTAACTCAGCCTCTTCTCCACCTCCCCGAACAAGTCCCTTCTGTGCTGCTGACAGTGTCCCTCCAGGGCCTGGGCATGAGCGGCTGGGTGAAGGGGCGCCTGGGAGTCTAGTGCCTCCCCCAGCTCTGTCCTTTTCCTTTCCCATTCGGTCTTTTTTGAGAGAGCACGTCGAGGATAACGTCTTCAACTCCTCCAGACTTGGGCCATGCAGTGAGGACCTTGGCTACCTGAGCCAGCAGACAGAACAGGAGCCCAAGGGTCTGCGCATGGTGTTTATTAGTGATGGCAGTGAGGTGGGGCGGGGTCTTGTGGAGCATGCTCTGTAGGTCACACACTAGAGCCTTAAGACAAGGGTAGCCAGGCTGACAGGGCCTCTGGGGGCTGTCCACTGGGTCCTATCTCCCCCTCTAATCCTAACTTAACGAGCAGCAGCTATGGATCAGGGAAGAAAGTCTGAGGCCCATATCCCATGGGCGTGGGAGGCATGAAGGCCAAGAACAGAAAAGATAGGATGCAAGAGCGAAACAATGAGTGGGGCAAGGAGGTGCCCGGAGCAAGCCGTCCATATATTCTCTGCTACACTCGCCCTCCCTCCCCCAGGCCCCAGTCCACCATGTTCCTAGCCCCTGGTCCCTTCAGATGCTAAGATGCTTCCTGGCAGGTGGGCAGAGCCCTTTCCTGCTGGAGCTTCAGCTGGCCCTGGCCCAGCAGCCCGTGCTCCAGCTTTGGTGTGGATGCCTCACCCCAGCTGATGCCAGGAGTGCCACCCTGCTGGGCTTCGACTGTCTCATGTCTCACGTGTGGCAGTGAGGTGAGTAGAGGCCCTCGGACCCCAAAGCACGACCCCCGAGTCCCTCAGGTTAGGACAGGCTGTACCTGCTCAGGGACCTTGTTTCTCCTTCATGCCATGCTGCCCATGCCCCACCCTCTTGTCTCTTTGGGTGGCATTCCTTCCCTGAGTCTGGTGGGAAGGCCCCTGCTGAGGGGGTCCTGGCCTGAGGGCACTGCCCAGTGGGGCAGTTTCTTGTGCGGGAGGAGAGGAAAGGTGCCAGGGTGCAGCACACACAGCTATTTCCTGGAATGGGAGCCTGGGGGGGGGGGTCACTGTGCCCAGGAGGTGAGGGGGCCCCCTGCTCTTCTCCCAGAACCTCGGGACTACAGGCAGGCCTGGAGCTGGGGCTGGGCAGGGGGGTTCGGGGGCTGAGCCTAGTGCCAGCCTCATGCCAGTCTAACTCCGACCTGCCTGGAGCAGGGGCCCCAGCCAGCCTGTGCCTGTGCCTGCCGGGGCAGGGTGGCAGGAGGCTGTGTCAGTAGCTATCCTTGGGCCAGGGCCGGTTGCGTTGCCAGTTCCGCTCATTGTGGTTGTGCTCCGAGTCCTGGGCCAGGAGGCGGTCTTGGGGGTCGTGCCCATTGGCACTAGGCAGCCCCGAGGTGTGCTGGCGGTGAGGCTGGTACAGGTCGTGATAGGCATCCGCATAGTCCTCCTCCAGGTGGCGGGAGCTGCGCTGTGAAGAGCCCGTCCAGGCTTGGCGGGAGCTCTCGCTGGCCTCATCTGAGGGCATCAGGCTGTCCCGCTCCAGGGGCGAGTGCTCCTCGCCACGCTCCCCTAGCAGCTGCTGGTTCTGGGGGCAAGATGGCAGCTCTAAGTGAGGCCATGTGGACCTCGCCTCAGTCTCCCTCCCCACTCTGGCAGCGTGAGGATTCCTGCCCTCAACTCTCAGTCCCTGGGTACAGGAAATGATGCAGAAGGAGAAGCACCCCGGAGCATTCTTCTACTTCAGACAAGGAAAACTGGAACTTTTGACACCAGCCAAATCCAGGCTCTGCCTTCAGGACAGACGAGGAGGAGTTTGGAGAGTGTTTCTTTGGAATCCTAGGAAAAGTGGCCCCTGATTACCTGTCTCATTGCTTGCTTCCCTCATCAGGGAGTGCTTTCACCCACATACCCTTGCTCTGCTCTCTGATCCTTTGGCCTTCAAACTGGAGGTCAGGAATGATCCGCTGGGTGGGGAGGGGGCATTGCTTTGGTTAGCTCAGCCTGAGCATCAGTGCCCTTGGAAATGGTTACCTGAAGTCCGGGGATGGCACTGGGAGGGCCCAGAAGCCCAGGGCCGGGGGCTGGGTGGTGGGTTGCCCTCCAGTAAACCTCCAGGTACTCAGCCAGGTGCTCACAGGCGTCTTCCAGCTGGTTTTCATCCAGAATCACATCAAATGACTCCTGGAAGGGGAAGGGGGAATGTTCCGTCTCTATCAGCCCACCCAGCCCTGGAAAAGCAAGAGTGGGCACAGGAGTGGTGCCCCAGCCACTTACGGGTGGGCACTGGACCAGCTTATCGTATGCCATCATCTGCACAGTCAGGTGCTTCATCTGCGACTTCCCCCGGGAGCGGATGAGACGCTGGAGCACCTGAAGGGCAAGGGCAGAGCTGGGCCCAGGAAGCACTGGGCATGTCCCCGACTCATGGCATGAGGAGCCGGTGAGGAGGACTCAGCGGTGTTAAGCAGCAGCAGGAAAAGGGGACTGAGGAGCCCCTGGGCAGGGACCAAGCAGAGTTGTACCGCATTCTAAGAGGGCAGCCCTGTAGGCCTCCTCCATCGCCACAGCTGTCTTACCTTCGGTGAGGACACTTTGACAAAGACGATGATGGGGGCCAGTGAGGTCTTGGCCAGCTGTGCCGGGTGGTTGATGGTGTCGGCGTCCAACACTACTAGCTGCAGGGATTTGGCCAGCTCGAATATGCGCTCAATCTCACTCTGTACTTCAGCTATGAAGGGAGGGAGGGGTGGGGGGAGCCGCAGTGCTCACCGGTGGCTCCACCCCCATCTGACTCCAACAGGGCTTTGGGGTCTCCCAAATGATGGATGGGAAGGAATGGTGGAGGGAGAGGATGTTCATCAAGGCCTGGGCAGGTAGAGGCATGGGGAATTGAGACTGGGGTGGGTTCTTGCCAATCCTGGGGAAGGTGGAGAAGGGGTTGGGCAGGAATGCAAGTTGTCAGGAAAGAGAAAGATATGAGGAAGGTTTTCCCTAATGCATGAGTGGGCAGAGAAGCAGGACTGGGGACTTCTCACCAATGCTGGAGCGGGCAGAGGAGCGCTCGATGATGGTCCTCTTGCCAGGGTTGTTGAGCACGGATCGCTTTGCCAGTGAGAGGTCTGCAGTGACTCGGGTGATGGAGATCCTGGGGTGGGCAGGGAAAAGCACAGGGAGAAGCACACCACCTTTAAATTTCAAGCCTAGGGCCCTCCCTACCCAGGTCCCACCAACTTTCACTTTAGAGGACACCTGGCTACAGCATCTGGAAGGAGGCAAGGACTTCTCCCTGGTTCTCATGCCTCCCCAGGCCAGAGTAGCTTACCTGCCATCAAACCTATGTTTGAGGAAGTCGAAGAGCGCCTTCTGCATCATGTCTGTGACCTGGGTTGGGGGCGTGGGTGAGGGGAAAGGCGTGGAATTGACTGGGAGCCTTCTTGGAGATGGGCAGCCTCCCCAGGTATGGCCATGGAGTTCACCCTCTCCACACACAGACCCTGATGGATGGGCAGTGGGGAACACCCCCTCCCACTGTTTCTGTGGCAAGTTTGGTAGAGGCAACTCTGGGGTCAGGGACCTCTCACCTCATAACCTTTCAGAGAGGGTCCCACCAGCACCACAGGCCGCATGGAGGGTACCACATCATATGGAGGAATATGTTCCGCCTGCAGAATTGACCTGAGGTCAGGCAAAGTCATGGCCATGTGGCCTGCCCTTCGCCTGAGTTGGGTGGGACAGATGCAGACGTCTGGGCCCCCTCCCCTCTGTGTTTTCTTGCCCCTTCAACAATGACTGCCCAGAAACCTGTCCCCACAGCCAGACGCCATGAGCCCCCCAAGCCCCAGTCCCTTCCTTGACTCACCTGCTTTTGCTTCTGCTTGGCTTTTTGGAAAAGGAAATAAAAGATTAAAGTTGGTGAAGGGGGAAAGACCCCGAGGGCACGGTGTTCCCGTCCCCAGGGGAAACCCTGGGCTTCTCCCAGCTCCAACCCCTTCCCACACTGTTCACTGGGAGAATCTCCCTTCCCCCTGTGTCTGAGTGGCCCACCTACCCAAGACAGGTGGGTGGAGGGGAGGCTACCTAGAGATGGAGGAGGGGAGCGTCGGCTGCCAATGTCACTCAGGCTGGATGGGTTCCCAGATCTCCTGAGAGCAGAGAGGGAGGTCAATGAGAGTCTTTGTGTGTCTGCTCTACACAGTACTCAATAGCTGTATACACTTATGTTTCTGCTAGTGAGAGAAGTGCATGTGACCTGAGCCTTTGTGTGTGAGCTTCAATACGTGTGCATTTGTACCTGTGCATTGTGAATGTACACGTTAGGTCCGAGTGTGCACCCTGCATATTGCGGGGGGCGGGGTGTCCATGCCTGTGTGGTGATGTGGACCGTGGGTAAAGAGCACACGTCAGGAGGCATTTACTGAGTCTCAGCCCTGCTCTCACCTGGCCTTCTGCTCCTGCTTGAGCCGGATGCTCTCGAGGCGCTGGGGGCTGGGGATGAAGGCGATGTCTCCGCCCTCTTTCACTAGCCGCCCGATCCACCAGTCATTGCTGTATTTCTAGGGGTGGGGTGGGGCGGAAGGGGTGGTGAGAGGAGGCGGTCCAGGCCTCAGCGCTGGCTCTTCAGTGAAAAGGGAGGCGTGGGAGAGCTGGTCTGAGCCAGGCAGCGCAAGGGGAGGGGGTCAGGAGAAGGTGCCAGAGGGGAGGGCAGCCATGTCTGAGACCCCCAAGATTTCCGTGAGGCCTCACACTGGTCACTGGGAGCCTCAGAGGCAACTAAGCTAACTGCTCACTTGTACAGATGGGAGCTGAGTCCCAGGTCTCAGGAGGACAGAGACCCTGAGGACTAGGTCTCGGGTATGAGGGGTGTGTATATGTACAGGGGTGTGTTAAGGATGAGTTTCAGAGTTTCAGGACTTGTTTATTAAAGAGGACTGAAGCAAGAGGCCTGGGAACTTGGGTAAGAGCAGAGAAACCAGGTGGCTTCTGTCCGGAGGGGGTCAGTTACCTCTTTAATGTGCAGAAAGTCTTTGGCCTCAAAGTTGACTCCAGAGCCCTGGACTGGACACTCCTCATCCAGTACGCCACAGTAGCTGACATTGGTCCTTACAGCAAACGCCACAGGTTTGTGCTGGGGAACGTAACCATTGGCGCAAATGAGGAGAACCTCAGAGCACCCCTTCCAGGTTCAGGGCCCAACCGTCCACCCAACCACACACACTCATTCGCACATCCTGCCCGTTGACCCCTCGAGACTTAGGACCTGGCACCAGTTTCCACCCAGCCTGGCCCACTGTGCCCCCAGCCGGCAAGAGGATACCTTGGCCCTTTCCAGCTGCTGCTGAGCCTGGCTCTCCACTTCACGCCGGGCACTCTCCCGATCCTCCTCCAGGGAGACGTCTGAGTCCAGAGATGGGCGGCTGGTATAGGAGTCGGCTGAACCCTGGTATGGGGAGAGGCTGTGACCTGTGGGCTCAGGAGTGCTGGGCACTAGAGAGGCACCTCTGAACCCCACGAACCTCAGCCTCTCCAGTTCCATGGGGGTGGCTGGCCCTGTCAGTCCCTCCTGTTTCCCCAGGAAAGGCACCAGTGCTTGTGGGGCTGCAGGAAAGCCAGTCCAACCCATATGTGCTGAGATCTGGGCTCTTCCTCCCAAACCTATTAATACTGCAGCCGTGAATAGAGCCTTCATTTCCCTCCTTCCTCCCTTTTCTCCCCTTGACCATGTCCTGTGAGGCAGAGGGAAGTGAGATGTACTGAAGATGACATACTGGGGATGATCTGGAATCTTTGGAATCCAGAAGACTCAACCCTCTTGTTCACATCAGCCTGCAAAGCAGCCTGGAAACTATTTCCTTAAAATGCCTGGCAGGAGTATAGCCAGCCAGGAACAGTCAAGAGACACTGGTTGGCATGCTGCTGGTCCTGAGTGTCAGGATATAGCTGCCTAGCCCCTTAGATCCCCTCTCTCATCCAGGGTGAAGGGGAGGACACCAGGCTCCCAACTCCTGGCAGTTACTCCCTTCCTGCTCTCTCTCACTTTCTTTCCTCTCACCCCTGCTGGGACAACTGGCCAGGTGTGGGCAGCACAGACTGAGGAGGCAACATAAAGCTACCTCCTTGAGCCCAGGTGAGCCCTGGCCACGCCTACCAGCTGGCCTACATCTCTCTGCCCCTTGCCCAGGGGGATATCAGCCCTGGAGGAAGGCGGTGCTGGTGCTGGGCAACCCAGCCTGGAGCAACCCTGGGGATGGAGAGAGGGGCTCTCTGGTAACCTGAGCCAGGAGGGTGTGAGTCCTGCTCAGAGGTCGGGCCTCTGGGCAATGAGGGGCCTTGGGAGGGTGGCAGAGCTCACCTTCAAGGCCATGAGGGTGATGAACAAGGGAAGCTGGACCTCAGGGCAGAAGAGAAGAAGTCAGAATGTCTGGGTTTCCCCCTCAGTCTAGGGAGAAGGGAGTCTTTGGTTTCCTGCTTCAGTTTCCCCTCTTTATGAGCAGAAGCCTGAAGTGATACATGCATCAGTTCTGAGGTCCAGGGGGCAGAGATCAGGCAGGAGCCTAGATAAAGGGACCGTGTAGGAATGTACACGTGTGTGCGTGTGTAGTAGAATGTTCTCAGGCTGAGGAACACTCCTTCAGACCCACTGTGCATGACCACCACAGAAGGCAGCGGAGGCCTGATTCTGAGTGGGGAAGACAAACTTACACAGCTTGCCCAGCCCACCGTGGGCAAGAGGGCTGGTCAGCCTGCGGGCAGCCCAGGTCCTAGTGTGGAAGCTAACGACAATGTCCGTGCTAGACCCAAGGCATGAAAACAGCACGAGGAGGGAAGGGCCTCCATTTTACAGAGCACGTTCCCATCTCCCTTGAGAACTAAATAAGGCCGGCTTGGCAGCAAGATAAAGAGCAGCTGAGCCCCGGGAAGAATCTTAGCTCTATCAGCTGAGTAGGGGATCTCATCCCAGGGGCCTGGGGCGCAGGAGATGCCTCTGTGGGAAACAGCTGTCTGAAGTCAACAGGGGCCAGCAGGCGAGGGGGCAGGTCAGGCAGGATGACCACTCGCATTGGTAAGTGCATGCCAGATGCTTCCTAGATGGGAGAGGAGTCTGACCCTTCCTCTGTTCTCCAGGCTCTCAGCCTGAGTCATTGTTGTTTTCCTGCCTGGGGCACCTGGGTTACCTGACCTCTTAGCCTAAGATGGGAACGACAGGGTCTCTTCCTAATGTTCCGTGAGTCACACTCAGAATGCAATTCCTCTCCATCTTTCCCAGGTCCTCAGAGCTCACCCATGACTCAGGGAGGCCAGGGCTGCCCCACCGAGCAGACCCTGGGGTCTTGCCTCCCCCACCCCCTGTTATGGCAGAACAGCCAGAGGCTCAGTGCTTTGGAGCTGCCAGGAGTTGGCACTGTGCCCTGGTGGTGCCCCCCTCGCCTGGTGAGTGTGTGGGCAGGCTGCAGCTCTACTCTTGCCTGGCACGGGGGAAGGAGAGGAGGGAGATGAGCCGTTGGATTTATTTAGAGCCTGATTTCCCTCCTACTGCTTCAGAGGGGGCCTCAGGGAGAGCAAGGAGCCAGGCAAGAGAAAGGAAAGTGGGGGAGGGTAATCCAGGAACCAGAGAGGGGTGGGGAGCCAGCAATGGGTTAGCAGGCTGCCCCAAACACCATCCCTGTGTCAGGCTTTACCTTGTAACAGTCCAAGCCTTCTCAACCAGGGATGGGAAGAACCTTCTAGGGCCCTCCAGCCCCACAGAGGGAGGTTCATTCTCCAGCTCACCTTGGCACCCTGGGCCGTGGCCAGCTGTCCCTTCAACTGTCAGGAAGAGGTGTTCACCAGAGCCTTGAAAATCATCTGCTCTAGCTGCAATGTAATTAGCCTCAGAGGCCCAGTGGGGAATTGGGCCCAGCAGGGGCCCAGTCCCCGAAAAGGACGGATAGATAGGTGCCTTTCCTGAGCCCCAGAACTCATCTATCCTGGACCTGGCAGCAGGAGATGGGAGAAGACGCCAACACTCCCCTTTGACCCTGGCACACTCTACCCTCCTTATCAGATCAGAGACCCCTCTCAAGCCATCCAGCTGCTTTCATAAGGAGGACTTCTTGTCGGATGCTGGAGAGAAGGGACTGAGACAGTGCTGCTCATCCTTGCCGCATCTTTCCAGGCACTCTCCCTGCTCTCTTGAGCTCCGGGAATCACTGCCTAATGAGCTGATTTGTCTCAGTGGGTCAGGAGATAAAAGCAAAGAGGAGAATTAAATATTTATCAGTTGCCTGGTTCTCTGAGCAAAGAGCTTCCTCTCCATCCCCAGGCCCTGGGCTCCTCTGGCTTCATCTCCTGGCCTCCCTGCTGAGCAGGTGCTCAGGAGGGGCCCCTGCTTGGGGATGCCTCAGCAGGAGGAGTGGGATGGCTGGGGCACAGTCAGCCAGCCCACCCATGTGCTGGACACCCAGTTTCCAGCCTGGGAGAGAAGCTGGGCTGAGGGGTGAGGAGGTAAGGCAGTGCCCGGGGATGGCCAGCTGAAGGCGATAATGGAGGTCCTCAAGTTTCATGATCCTTCTGTCTGAAGGGGCTGGTATGGGGTTCTCTGCTCTCCTCCAGGCTCCCTAATCTGTCCTTTACTAAGGCACAGGAGGGCTGGCTTGGCCCCCTCTGTAAGGGCCTCGCATCCTGTGTCTGCTGTGTTCAGACCCCAGAAACCCTCCCTGGGGAACTCCAGACCTTGCCCGAGGGCCTCTCTAATGCCTCCGGGCCCTCAGTCTCCAGCCCCGCCTCCCTCTACCCGTCTGTCCTGGTCTGTGGAGCCACCTGCTCTGAGCCTCCCCCAACCCGAGCCCCTCTCGGCACACACCGGATGCGCCCTGCTCTAGGACGGGGCCACCGGGAAGCCTCCGGCGTGAACATCCATCGCTCCACTTTGCTGGAGCGCCACCGCCCCCCACCCCCCACGCCATGCCCTGCCCCGCCACAGAGGCGTTCCTCAAAGTCCTGAACTGGGGGAAGGGTCCGAGGGACAGGAGTGTCACCCCAGCTTCCCCACCCCCACCCTCCCCGTAGGCACTCACCGCCTCCGAGTCCTCAAACCCGGGCACGTAGGAGTCGTCATACATGGGGGAGTCCGGGTGGGGGGGAAGCGAGCGGCGCCGGGGGCGGGAGCGGCCCGGAGGCAGGGGCGATGACAGCGGGCCGCGCCCGGGAGATGCCACCGAGCCCCGCAGCCCTGCGGGCGGCGGCGGAGAGCGAGAGCGCGAAGGAGGGAGCGAGCCGCGAAGACCAGCTGCTCCGAGCTCAAATCACCGCTCCCCCTACCCCACCCCCCCAAAACCCTGCCGGTCCCACCCCGAGCGCGGCTGAGGAAATCTGGCGCCGGCTCCTACAATAGCGCCCGCCCACCTGACCCCCCTCCCCGGGAGCGGGCGAGGGGGCGGCGGCGGGGGGCGCCGGCCGCCGGGGGAGCCCGAGGCCCGGCCGCCGGAGGGTGGCCGACGCCAGCGGGGGAGAAGGTGGGTCCCCGAGCACCTACGGGGCAGAGGGGCGGCGGGGAGGAAGGGGAGGAGAGACTGCGGGCGGGGCGGATCCCGGCGTGGAGGAGGCGGGCCGAGGAGGGACGCGGAGACCGAGACGCTCGGCAACCCAGGAAATGCTCCGCCGGGAAACAAAGGGCTGGCGCGGGGGAGGGGCGGGGCGGGGCCGGCCGCGGAGCCGGGACCCCGCGAGCGAGGAGCGGGCGCAGGTTAAGGGGAGGCGGGAGAGAGGGAGAGGCAGCGCAGGGGCAGAGGCCGAGAGAGGAAGAGGGGGGGCCGGGTAGCGGGAGACCGGAGGCAGGGGAGGCGGGGCGGGGGCGGGCGGCAGGTGAGAGGGCGGCGTGTCTGCGCCCCGGCGGCCCGGGAGACTCCAAGAACAAACCCTGCAGGGGTCCTGGGGAGGAGTGGCTTTAACGACCCCCGGCCAAATGCCGAAAAGTAGCTCCCGTCCCCCGCCTCCCCAACCCCCCCCACGCCAGGCGCTCGGCCCCGTTAGTGCTGCGACTCGCTCGCAGCAAAGGGCCTCGGTGGTTGCCCAACCCGGGCGGATTGGGGCCCGGCCACCTTACTACACCTGTTGCGCGGGCAGATTTCATCCTAGTCTGGCCAGGATGGGGGTTCCCTTCCTCATTTCCTTGCCAAGGACTGTGCCAGGCATTGCCAAGGCATCGTGGGAATTGGCGTAGGGAGGGGCTGCTTTAGGCGAACCTAAAGGGAGGGGGAAAGAAGCCAGAGAGTGGAGGTAGGGGGGTGGTTGTGGCTGGGACTGAAGGAGGGAGCCTGGCCACGCCGGGGTTGGTGGGGGGAGCAATTTCCTCAGGCACTAGTCCAAGGCCAGATACCCTCCTTAGCAAAAGGATGAGGGTGGTCCGGGTGGCCAGTGTGTGGGTTGGAAGCACATGTACCACTCTTCCAGTCAGTCTCCTTCAAAGGGGCACTAAGGTTTGAGGTTAGAGACCCGAGCAGCATCCCTTGTCTTGAGGAAACTTCCTCAAAGATCCACCCATTTGAACTCCAGAGCAAAATTATTCCTTTGAATTTTGATTCCCTCCCTACCCTTTCCTCCCCTCTCTGCCTCCTCCCAGAGATTGAGGCGGCTGGCGGGGATGGGGGATGTGAGATAGAGGGGTGCTCTTGGACAGCTTCTGGGTCTCAGTCCTTCTCCCCTCCCAGAGTCTCACACCCAGGAGGGTGAATCTGATATTTGCTCATCCCTTTTCTTCCTGGGCTACAGGGGAGTTGGAAAACCAAAACTCTGACAGGGTTGGGTGAGATCTGTGGTAGGAAGCACTGTGCCTGGCAGAGAGAGGAAGACCACCCAAACCAACTGGCTTCCCACTTAGGTCACTTGTTTGTGTTCCTTAACAAGAAAAAGAGAAGGGGGTCTCATTTTAAGACTGTCTTGGTCTGCCTTCAGTCTCTCACCCCTCTGTGAATGGTGCAGTCCAGCCCTGCCCAGCATCTACCTCCCGCAGGGATTTGGCGTGCAACTTTCTTGGAGCCCCTATGGCCCACTATTGGGGGAGGCAGTGTACTTTCACAGTTGCCTCTCCCGAGGCTAGCACCATTTGGGGCTTGGTTATATGTTGGATTCTTCTGTATCGGAAGTTCCCAGACACTGTCTTCTCGCTTTGTGCCCTCCCCCAGTTCCTCAGTATTTCTCATAGCCTCCTTTATTCTCTGTCTCTTCTGTCCTTCCAGAGGGACAGAAAAGGGGCATTAAACGTGACACAATAAGCCCTTAAGGTGCTCTCTCCTGGGAGATGATTCTAACGAAGGCGACAGCTACCGGGGCATCTGCCTCTCTCTCCATCCCTGAATTTACTCTCCTGGCCCCTTCTTTTGGGACTCTAGGTAACAGTGGATCTGCTATCAACCTCACTCCTGTCTTACACACCTTGTCTTCATCCCCATCTGGGACAGTGGTGTCTTAAGTCTGCTTATGAAGCATGAATTGCCATGCCAACCACCCCCAGGAGATGTATTCAAGTTCCTCATACCTGGGCCATCTCCTGGGTCCTGCAGAAGCTTCAGAGCTTCTCCCTGGTTCCCTTCTCTCCGAGTTGCTACTCACTGCCCTCTTCCATTTCTCATCTCACCCACAACTGCCTGCTCTAGTTCTCATGCCAGCCTAGTGCTTCCTGTCCTATATCAAGACATGTGCCTGTCACTACCCATGTGGTCCCTAATCCATTTTCTTTTCCCTGGCTAAGCATAAGGAGAGTGAGCTGAAGGTTAGGGTGGGAGGAGGATTCGTGGACAGGATTCCTCCTGCCTTCCTCTTTCTAGGAGAGCATCATTAGACTGGCAGCTGGCAGATACCCAAGGCATGGAAGCAGGACGTGGGATCGGGGCTGGGGGGAAGCCTGAATAACCGGGTTTGGGAGTTGGAATTCTTGGGAATCTCCAAAATACATTCTAGCTTCTCCTATAAGTGCACCAGGAAACTGGGTGGATCCCAGTCGCGGAGTGTTGAAGGGGGGAAACTGAGGCAGAAGCTAGGACCTCTAGGAAGTCCTCCCCAGCAGTATTTAAGATCTGGAGAAAGCCAAAGCCTCTAGCATTCTAGCTGCTGGGCTGCTCCCAGGGAATGCAGGGAGGAGCACCAGGGGAGCTTCGCAGAGTCCTCCCCTCAGTCCTCACATCTAGACCCCTTTTTGGCCCCCACACGGTTCCCCGCCCCCATTCCAGTCCCAGTGCTTAGAGGGTGCCAGCACTGGCGCTCCCTCCTTTCCTACCTGCCACCTCTACCCTTAGCCTCACCTACTCCGCCTCCCTCCCCATCACTGCAGTCTTCCCCCAAATGGCAGCCCTCTCCCTAGCTCGGAGTGGGCTCTCCTCCCACCCACTGGAGAGGGGGCCCTCGCGTTTACCTCATTCAGCAGGAAGGTTGCACTGGAGTCAGAAAAAGACATAGACCGGGCTGGCGGCCTCTCTCCTTCCTCCGGGGCAGGGGCTCCGAGGCGGGAGCAGGAGCGGGCAGCTGCTCTGCACACTGGCTCCCACCTGCACGCCTGGCCTCGCCCCACGCCCGGCTCCCACGGCGCTCCCTTCCCTCTCTCCGGGCTCCCTCCTCCCTTCCCTTCTCCCTCCCTCCCTCCCTCTCTCTCTCTCTTCCTTTCTCGCCGCCTCTGTCACTCTCTCCCTCCCTTTTCGCTTTTCAGCCCAGCTTTCTCCATTTCCGTCTCTTCCCCCGTCTACGATCCCTGTTTATCTGGGGGCCTGCCACTGTCCTTCCATCCACATATCTCGCCTTTCTTCCCTGACCGCCCCCCCACACACCACCTTCTCTTCCTTAACCGTCTCCCCAGAAAAGGTGGGGGCTCCGGAGCTCCCACTGCCGCAGGCAGAAGGGCAGGAGTAGCCGAAGGGCTGCCCGGACTCCGGAGCTTTAGGCGGAAGGCTCCGCTCCCTTCCGACACCTGCTCGGTGCGCCCGGAAAGAAAGGCGCCGCGGTCCGAGACGACTTCGACCTGTCCTCAGCAGAGGGAGAGATCGGAAAGGAAGAATGCTTGTGTACGGCTCGGTAGCCCCAGCGTCCAGCGCTCCCTCTGGGTTCCGGGGAAGCTCCGTCCATCCACCCGTCCCAGGCCCAGACCCGGTGGCTCCTTTGGGATCCAACTGGAGACACCCCAGCGGGGATGCGCCCGGCACCCGGGGCGTCTCTACTGTCACTCTTCTCTCCCGGGTTCCGGGAGCCGCGGGACTCAGCTCGCACAGGCGGAGAGCGAGGCGAGGCGGCTCCTCCCGGCCAGCTGCAGCGCCCCCTGGGCTTGCTCGCCCCGCGGTCGCGGTCGCACACGCCCTCCAGGTGGTGGCACCCGGGGTCCGCCTGTCGGCCGGCAGGGCTCTGGCCCTGCCAGCAGGAGGCGCTGCCCTGGCTAGACCAGAGGCAGCGCGTTTCGGAGCCAGACCCTCGCCCGCCAGAAGCCTAACAGGGCCCCCCCTCATCCGCTCTTTTTTCCAGGAACTGCGATCCCACCTCCAGACCCCTTTGGGATCTGCACTCTATCCCCTCCCCCAAGGGGCTTCTTTGAGGTCTTTGGCCCTTCTGGGTCCCTACGTTGCTCCTACCTCCATCCTGCTCTCCGGGGGCGCTCCTGCTGAGCCCGGCGGCGTCCTGGCCCGGCCTGGGTAGCAGGGAGTACGGAGTCGTGGGACCAGTCCTCGGGTCAATACCGGCTCCCTCCCGCTTAGGCGGGCACGTCAAATAGGACAAGCCCAAGTTCTGGCGGGGGAAGGGGGGAGCAGGGGAAAGGGGGAGCAGGGGTGTAGCCCCAGCCAGCTCTCTCCCTGCACCCTTGTGAGCGGATCAGCTTCTCATTGGTCCCTGCAAACCCCCAGTATCCCCAGGCTGGACTCTTCTCCATACCAAAGACAGCGGATGGAGGGAGGGGGCGGCCGACAGAGACAGATACACCCTGAAGACCAGTGACCCGGCGTCTCCAACTTTCCCCTCGGCATCAATTAGAACTCTTTCCTTTTGGATCCAGGGTATTCCACTCTCCTTCTTGGCTCTTCTTCTGGCTGCTTTCCTTTGGGGAGTTCCCAATTCCCCCATCCTCCTATTCTCTGGGGATCTTGGAAGACTTCTCCCTGCTTCCCCGTTCAGCTTACCCTGTCCTTGCCCCCATTCCGGAGAGAGCTAAACTGAAGGAGAATCAACTCTCCTCTTTCCACCCCCAACCCCTCCTTATGCTTAACCTGCAAAGTCCTTTGGGGGAGGACCTCCTCTCTCTCTCTCTCTGTGATCTAGTCCCTGCATCCCCTCCCACCCACCTACCCCTCAGTTATTCAGCTTCAACTATTCAGAGGAGATAAAGAGGTTGCTTGTGTGCTTTAAAATTGTGCATGGAGGTTTTTATGGGTTTTGTTTTGTTTTGGCTCTAACAGGGAGCAGAAGCTTTGCTATCATTTGGCAATAGGACCTGGAGGGAGAGAGGCCCCTCCCTACACCCCTGCTGACCACAGCTAATGGACTAGCTCCTCTGGGCCTTGGGGCAGCTTAAGTTTCCATAGGAGAAGGGGAGGGGGGGGGTGCTGGCCAAGGCAAGCAATTGTCCCTAGCTTCCCCCTCCCTCCCTCCTCTTCAAGAACCTACAGCCTCTCCATCCCTTACTTTAAAATAGAAATATCAATGACTTCTCTCTGAGCCTATCAGAGGGAATCTAGGTGCACAGGGACAGCTGAGCACCCTTTACTTGTTCTCATTTCCACTCCAGCTGCTGGAGCACACACCCCTCTCTCTTCTGCTACTGAGAAAAGGTAGGACCCTCAGAGCTGGAGCTGGGAGCCCAGCCTCCAGGTTCACAGAGCAGTTCTCTTCCAGCCCCCTCCATGTGAGATGACTGCTTAGAGGACCCACACAGTCTTCCTCCTCGCTTTACCTCCCTTAGCGCCCCCATCTCTGGCCCTGACCTCACGGTGTCTGACACCCTGCTCAGAGGGGCCTCAAAGCCTGGATGCAGTCCTGTGAGCCATGCTTTAGGTTAGCCCCTTCCGGCCCCTAGCTCCACTATCTGCTTCCCCCACCCCGCACCCCCGCCCTCCAGGTGGCCTTCCCAGACAGCCTTCATCCTCCTCTCTAACCTCCCAGGTTGTCAGGCCCTCAGGATATTTGACAGGACTCTGCTAGCCCTTTTGGCTAGCCTTTGTGCAGACCCCACCCTGCACGGGATGTTGCTGACCTAGAGCTAGATTTCAATCCCCACTTGCCTCCTCAGCAAGGCATAACTCACATAACTGTACTTTGGGGCCCTAACATTTGAAAACCCCTGTACTGCAAAGACAGAGAACAGAGGTCACCATGTCCGTCCCTTTATGTCTACTCTACTGAGAGCTTCTGAGGAAGTTCTGTGGGGGTAGTTTCCACAGGGAATCCCTGTTGCCAACTCCAGATATTACTCTGGGGAAGTTCCTCTACCATCAAACCTCAATCCCTCTTGCTGCAATCTCTGTTTTCTTTTTCTGGGCTCTGCCTCTAGACTTGTGGTGATATTTGATGCTTCTGGGCACTTTCAGTCTCCATCCCCTGACGCAGCATTTGCTATAAATATGTCTGAAGAGTTTCTTGCTGACAGTGCTCAGCAAGACTGCACCTTCCTTCCCACACAAGGCCTCTCTAGAGGGACTGGGCTCTCAGCTATGTCTCCCAGACCCAACTCTTGCTGGTCCTGAGGCAAGTGGTGTGGCTGCTCTGTGAATTTGGGGGTTCCTTTTCATCCCTGGGAAGAGGGGAAGGTGAGAAGGCTGAGATGCTTAGCTCTCATTCTCTTTCTCCCTGGAGTTTGGCTCAGAGTAGGTGGCACATAGTAGGTGTTTGACATATGTCTATTTTAGTCTTAGATCTTAGTTTCCATTGAATGTGACTGGTGATTCCAGTTCCACAGAATGGATTGGAGAGAGGAACAAGGCTGGGCACAGGAGGGGAATGCTAGTGCTGCCCTGGTTGGAGGAAGGGGTATGAGAGGCAGGCTCCCTAGAGTGGCCTGGGGAAGGGGGTGCTGGCCTAGGCTTTACCTCCTTCTCTCCTTTGCTCTTGCCAAACTCTTAACACTTCAGACACTGAATTTCAGCACCACCCAAGGGATCAGGTCAAGTCCTTCCTCCACTCTCACATCTTTACAAGCTTTGTAAACATCAGAGGTGGGGAAGCTGGGGTTGAAAAGAGATGTGATGGAGGTGGGGAATCCCTGGGAGGAGTGCTGAGGCCTAAGTGGGGGCAGGATTCCCTAAGTGGAGGCAGTGGAAGCATCCCAGGCCTTCCAAAAGCTGGGACAGAGTGGACTTGGGCATCCTTTAGAAAAGTGGGGCTGCTGATGAGAGGCTGAGGTGGCCTCAAAAAGGCTCGGGGCAATGGTAATAAGGCGGACCCTGGTGTACATACAGCTGGAATGAGAGAGCTGAGACTTGGGTCCTTTCTTTCTGCACCCTTGGGCCTACTGCAGGTCCTCGGCTCCTTTATCTCTCACAGGACGCCTGACCTCCACCCAGATCAGTCCCCTTCTCTAAAATAAGAATTAGTGGGAGAGGTGTCTGTGGTGGGGCAGGAGGCTGGGTACTCTTCTACTTGCTTACTCTAGCTCTCTCACCCACTTGTGACTCCCACCACTGTCAATTCAGGGTCTGAGCTGTGGTAGCCATCTCCAGCTCAGAATGAGGGCCTGGAGCCCTCAGCCTCCCCGGGAATGAATTATTGAAGAGAACAGAGTGCTAGCTGCTTGGGCGGCTGCCCCCTGGGGCCTGCCATTGCCTGTCACTCTGCTTCTCACGGCTCCTTCACCAGCTGTGAGGAAGATGAGGTCTAGCTGCCTGGGATGGGACAGGCTTTAGGAGATATTAAGGAGAGGCTGGAACTTTGTAGGGATGGGGAAGTGCTGACTCAGGCCTTGAGGAGAAGCCTTCTGGGGAGGAGGGCAGAGGACTGGTGAAGAGTTGTGGCCCCTCATCGTGGATGACGACGGGGTGCTCACCCTGGAGCTGGGTTGGGAAATGAGCCTGGAAGACCCTTGACTTGAGGGGCTGCATTGTCAAGGGGTGGACTCCTATATGCCTTTCTGAGTAACATAGAGCCAGGAGTCTGGATCCTTCTTTGAGTCAGCATCAGGTCACTAGGGGTGCTCTGTACAGAGCTCTCTGTTCCCCCCTGTTCTCCCCCACTCCAGAAATAAGGCCCTACCAAGATTGCAGGAGAACCACAGAGCCTCTGGAAGCAGGTGCTGGTTTACGGTTGACAGGGAGGAGGGCAACAGTCGAGGGTCAAGGTTCTAGGTAGGCCATTGGTGGAAAGAACACAGGATGTGGAGTCTGAAAACCAGCAGGCAAATCCTAATTCGATCACTCACTAGTTCAAGCGAGCCACTTGGAAACAGTTTTCTTACTTTTAAAAGGGGCAAGAGCAGTGCTTGCTCAAGAGATTCTGTGAGAATTCAGCAGGAATATTTGTGTTTCATAAAATGTAAATTCCCATGGAAAAGTTAGTTGTTGTTATAAACAGGGAAGCGGTGCATAGTGGAGAGAACCTGTCCAGAGTCATGATCTGGGTTACCACCCGTGCCCTGTGACTGACCCCTCGTCTTTCCGCTTCTGTGGTTACAGGACTTTTCAAAAGGCCACACTCAGTGCTTGGCTCTGGATTTAGACCTAGATCTTCAGATTCTATCTCCTGGGTTCTTTCCATTACACCATGTGGGCTGGACACTCTGGTCCACTCTGACCTTCCACCCGTGCTCAGCACAGGGGACTTCCCCAAAAAGTCCCCCACACCCTGATGCCACAGCGATGAGTACTTCATTCCTTTGTCTCATGTGTGGCCACACCCCTCTCTCCTTCAGGAATAACACAGCAAATACATTTCTTAGCTTTCCCCTGAGGCAGCATAAATGATATTATCAAGCATGTGGAATGTAGTTTAAAAATAACTTTTTATCATTACAGAAGTAGGGATTATGTATTGGAGAAAGGAAATACAGACAAGCAACAAGATGAGACAAATCAAAACACAGTATTCTCACCACCCTGTTATTTCCACCATTAATGCTTTTGGTGTAATCCTTCTGGATATTTTTTCCTTAAAAAAATTGGGATATAATTTAGTTGTATATAGCGTACTGATTTAAATGTACAATTGGGTAAATTTTTTGCATATATGTACTGATACATCAATGTCTGTGTAACCACATCCATGTCAAGGTCTGTGACATCCTCACTCAAGAGCTGTCCTTGTACCCTTTCATGGTCAGGATCCAGAGTCTTGTGGTGATGGTGCCTTAGGCTCTTATCACCATAGATTAGGTTTGCCTGTTCTTGAACTTCATATAAAAAGGATTGTGCAGTGTGTACTCCCTCATATCTGGTGTCTCTCCCACAATATTATATTTTTGAGATTTATCTCTGTTGCATTTATCAACAACTTAAAAAAATGTCATGTGGTATTCTATTGTTAGAATACACTATGATTTATTTTTCCATTCTCCTCTTGACAAACACTTAGGATGTTTCCAATTTTGTTGTATACTGAATAAAATTACTATGAACATTCTTGAACATGTGTCTTTTGGTTAGACACATGAACCCATTTCTCTTGGAGGTATATAGCAAGAAATGGAATTGCTGCGTTATAGGTTAGGTTGTATGTTTTTTTTTTTTTTTATGTACGCACACATACACACATACACACAGAGAGAAATGAATGCTTTTTTAACCTGCTTATTTTCATCCAATGTTCTCCACGGTTCCATTTCATTAATTTTCTCTTTATCTAATCCCAGTCAATATTCAGATCTCCCAATTGGCCCCAAAATGTCTTGTATAGCTGATGTGCCCTAATCAGTATCCCATCAAGAATTCACACACTGCATCCTGCAACACCTCACCTTGGGTCCTCGCTGGTTGGTGGCTGGAGACATGAGCTCCTTGTCACGTGGACCTCTACGCAGAACTGCAGACACATGGCAGCTGCTGAGAGAGAGAGAGGGAAGGTGTGGTCTTTTTGGAACCGAATTTGGGGAGTGACTTGTCATCTTTCTTGCTGCATTTTATTCCTTAAAAGCAAGTGACTAGATCCAATCCAGACTCAGAGGGTGGTGATTAAACAAGGACTTGGATACCAGAAAGTAGGGATCATGGGGAGCCATTTCAGAGCTGATGGGAAGATGTATAATAATTTAAAGGGAACTTTATATATAAGGACTTCTTCCCTGATAGCTCAGTTGGTAAAGAATCCACCTGCAATGCGGGAGACCCTGGTTCAATTCCTGGGTTGGGAAGATCTGCTGGAGAAGGGATAGGCTACCTACTCCAGTGGCTTGTGGCTCAGCTGGTAAAGAATCCACCTGCAATGTGGGAGACCTGGGTTTGATTCCTGGGTTGGGAAGATCCTCTGGAGAAGGGAAAGGCTGCCCACTCTAGTATTCTGGCCTAGAGAAATTCTGTAGACTGTATAGTCCATGGGGTAGCAATGAGTTGGACATGACTGAGCAAGTGTCACTTAATGTATATATGATACACACACACGCACATATATATAGACCAATACTTCTATTTACATTTTATGAGTGAGAAGACAGCTTCCTTTTTCATTCTATTTAAAGTAGGTCCCTCCGCTCATAGACTTAGAGAACAAATTTACAGTTACCAGGGAGGAAGATGGGAAAAATGAGGCGGGGGAGGGATAGTTAGGGAGTTTGGTATCAACACGTTCTCACTGCTGTATTTTAAATGGATAAGCAACAAGGGCCTACTGTATAGCACAGGGAACTCTGCTCAATGTTATGTGGCAGCCCGGATGGGAGGGGAGTTTGAGGGAGAATGGATACAGGTGTGTGCATGGCTGTCCACTTGAAACTGTCACTGCACTGTTAATCAGCTATGTGTGTCTGTGGTCCGTTGTGGTCCATCTGTGGTCCGTCAGTCATGTTTGACTCTTTGCGACCCCATGGACTATAGCCCATCAGGCTCCTCTGTCCGTGCGATTTTCTCAGCAAGAATACTGGAGTGGGTTGCCATTTTCTCCTCCAGGGGATCTTCCTAATACTCCAATATAAAATAAAAATTAAAAAAAAGTAGGTTCCTCCAGTTACCTTTTATTATAATTACCTCTTCTGGTAAGTTCTCACAACACCCTTAAAAAATAGACTACATTTAGAGCAGTTTTAAGTTCACAGAAAGATTGAGGGGAAAGTACATTTCCCACTAACACCCTCCCCCTACACACGCACTGCCTCTCCCATTATTAATATCCCCCACCAGAGTAGTACAGTATGATTTTGTTAAAATCAATAGAGGATGATTTTGACACATCCTTGTTACCCAAAAGTCCCTAGTTTACATCAGGGTTCACTCTTGGTGTTGTACATTTTATGGTTTTTTAAAAAATTTATTTATTCTTTAATTGAAGGATAATTGCTTTATAGAATTTTGTTGGTTTCTACCAACATGAATAAGCATTAACATGATGCTTATTGATGTTGGTGTATAACATGAATAACATCAACATGAATAAGCCATACATTCTATGGTTTTTTTTTTAATTAATTAATTAATTAATTAATTTAATTTTTACTTTACAATTCTGTATTGGTTTTGCCATACATTGACATGAATCCACCACAGGTGTACATGCGTTCCCAAACATGAACCCCCCTCCCACCCGCCTCCCCACAACATCTCTCTCGGTCATCCCCACGTACCAGCCCCAAGCGTGCCATATCCTGCATCGGACATAGACTGGCAATTCGATTCTTACATGATATTATACATGTTTCAATGCCATTCCCCCAAATCATCTCACCCTCTCCCTCTCCCACTGAGTCCAAAAGTCCGCTATACACATCTGTGTCTTTTTTGCTGTCCTGCATACAGGGTCATCATTGCCATCTTTCTAAATTCCATATATATGTGTTAGTATACTGTATTGGTGTTTTTCTTTCTGGCTTACTTCATTTTCTATGGGTTTTGACATGTATAATGGAATATACCCACTATATGGGAATACCAGACCACCTGACCTGCCTCTTGAGAAACCTATACGCAGGTCAGGAAGCAACAGTTAGAACTGGACATGGAACAACAGACTGGTTCCAAATAGGAAAAGAAGTATGTCAAGGCTGTATATTGTCACCCTGCTTATTTAACTTCTATGCAGAGTACATCATGAGAAATGCTGGGCTGGAGGAAGCACAAGCTGGAATCAAGATTGCCGGGAGAAATATCAATAACCTCAGATATGCAGATGACACAACCCTTATGGCAGAAAGTGAAGAGGAACCAAAAAGCCTCTTGATGAAAGTGAAAGAGGAGAGTGAAAAAGTTGGCTTAAGGCTCAACATTCAGAAAACTAAGATCATGGCATCTGGTCCCATCGTTTCATGGGAAATAGATGGGGAAACAGTGGCAACAGTGTCAGACTTTATTTTTCTGGGCTCCAAAATCACTGCAGATGGTGATTGCAGCCATGAAATTAAAAGACACTTACTCCTTGGAAGGAAAGTTATGACCAACCTAGAAAGCATACTAAAAAGCAGAGACATTGCTTTGTCAACAAAGGTCCGTCTAGTCAAGGCGGTGGTTTTTCCAGTGGTCATGTATGGATGTGAGAGTTGGACTGTGAAGAAGGCTGAGGGCTGAAAAATTGATGCTTTTGGACTATTCTAGTAGGATGCTTTTAGTTCAGTTCAGTTGCTCAGTCATGTCCGACTCTTTGCGTCCCCATGAATCACAGCAAGCCAGGCCTCCCTGTACATCACCAACTCCTGGAGTCCACCCAAACCCACGTCCATCGAGTCGGTGATGCCATCTAACCATCTCATCCTCCATCGTCCTGTTTTCCTTCTGCCCCCAATCTTTCCCAGCATTGGGGTCTTTTCCAGTGAGTCAGCTCTTTGCATCAGGTGGCCAAAGTGTTGGAGCTTCAGCTTCAACATCAGTCCTTCCAATGAACACCCAGGACTGATCTCCTTTAGGATGGACTGTTTGGATCTCCTTGCAGTCCAGGGACTGCAGTAAGGGACTCTCAAGAGTCTTTTCCAACACCACAGTTCAAAAACATCAATACTTCGGCACTCAGCTTTGTAGTCCAACTCTCACATCCATACATGACCACTGGAAAAACCATAGCCTTGACTAGAAGGACCTTTGTGGACAAAGTAATGTCTCTGCTTTTTAGTATGCTTTCTAGGTTGGTCATAACTTTCCTTCCAAGGAGTAAGCGTCTTTTAATTTCATGGCTGCAGTCACCATCTGCAGTGATTTTGGAGCCCAGAAAAATAAAGTCTGACACTGTTTCCACTGTTTCCCCATTTACTTGCCATGAAGTGATGGGACCAGATGCCACGATCATAGTTTTCTGAATGTTGAGCTTTAAGACAATGTTTTCACTTTCCTCTTTCAGTTTCATCAAGAGGCTCTTCACTGCCCTTAAAATCCTCTATGCTCTGCCTATTCATTCCTCTCTTCCTTCAAACCTTGGCAACCACTGATCTTTTTACAGTTTCCATAGTTTTACCTTTGCTAGAAGCTTGTATAGTATTTGTTTTGTTGTTAGCAACTATAGTACCGTTGATAAGTTGTGTCCCCATGGACTACAGCATGCCAGGCTTCCCTGTCCTTCACTATCTCCCAGAGTTTGCTCAAACTCATGTCCATTTAGCCGGTGATGCTATCTCATCCTCTGCCAGCTCCTTTCTCTTCCTATGCTCAGCCTTTCTCATCTCATTCGGCCTTTTCCAGTGAGTCAGCTCCTCAAGTCAGGTGGCCCAAGAATTGGAGTTTCACCTTCAGTGTCAGTCCTTCTTGTGAATATTTAGTGTTGATTTCCTTTAGGATGGACTGGTTGGATCTCATTGCTGTCCAAGGGACTCTCAAGAGTCTTCTCCAGCACCATAGTTCAAAAGCACCAATACTTTGGCATCCAGTCTTCTTTATGGTCCAACTCTCATACCCATACATGACTACTAGAAAACCATAGCTTTGACTATATGGACCTTTGTCAGCAGAGTGATGTCTCTGCTTTTTAATATGCTATCTAGGTTTGTCATAGCTTTCTTTCCAAGGAATAAGCATCTTTTGATTTCATGGCTACGGTCACTGTCTGCAGTGATTTTGGAGCCCAAGAAAAAAATCTGTCACTGCTTCCACTTTCCCCCGTTCTATTTGCCATGAAGCGATGGGACTGGATGCCATGCCCTTAGTTTTTTGAATGTTGAGTTTTAAGCCAGCTTTTTCACTCTCCTCTTTCACCTTCATCAAGAGGCTCTTTAGTTCCTCTTTGCTTTCTGCCATTAGAGTGGTATTATCTGAGTGTCTAAGTTTGTTGATATTTTTCCTTGCAATCTTGATTCCAGCTTCTGATTCATCCAGCCTGGCATTTTGCATGCTGTACTCTGCATATAAGTGAAATAAGCAAGGTGACAATATACAGCCTTGATGTACTCCTTTCCCAATTTGGAACCAGTTCATTTTTCCGTGTCTAGTTATAACTGTTGCTTCTTGACCTGCACACAGGTTTCTCAGGAGACAAGTATGATGGTCTAGTATTTCCATCTCTGTAAGAATTTTCCAGTTTGTTGTGATCTGCACAAAGGCTTTAACATAGTCAATGGAGCAAAAGTAGATGTTTTTATGGAATTCCTTTGCTTTCTCTATGATCCAATGAATGTTGGCAATTTGATCTCTGGTTCCTCTGCCTTTTCTAAATCCAGTTTGTACATCTGGAAGTTCTCAGTTCGAGCATTACCTTGCTAGCATGTGAAATGAGAGTGGTTGTTTGATAGTTTGAACATACTTTGGCATTGTCCTTCTTTGGGATTGAAATGAAAACTGATTTTTCCAGTCCTGTGGCCACTGCTGAGTTTTCCAAATTTGCTGACATATTGAGTGCAGCACTTTGACAGCATCATCTTTTAGGATTTTAAATAACTCAGCTGTAATTCCATCACTTCTACTAGCTTTCTTTGTAATAACACTTCCTAGGGCCCACTTGACTTCACCCTCCAGGATGTCTGGCTCTGGGTGAGTGACCACATCATCATGGCTATCCAGGTTATTAAGACATTTTATGTATAGTTCTTCTGTGTACTCTTGCCACTGCTTCTTAATCTCTTCTGCTTCTCTTAGGCTCTTACTGTTTCTGTCCTTTATCGTGCCCATCCTTGCATAAAATGTTCCCTTGATATCTCTAATTTTCTTGAAGAGATCGCCAGTGTTTCCCATTCTGTTGTTTTCCTCTATTGCTTTGCACTGTTCACTTAAGAATTTTTTTCCCATCTCTCCTTGCTCTTCTCTGGAACCTTGTATTCAGTTGGGTATATCTTTCCCTTTCCCCCTTGGCTTTTGCTTCTCTTCTTTTCTCAGCTATTTGTAAAGCTTCCTCAGAAAACCACTTTGCCCTCTTGCATTTCTTTTTTCTTTGGGATAGATTTGGTCACCACCTCCTGTACAGTGTTACAAACTTCCTTCCATAGTTCTTCAAGCACTCTACCAGGTCTAATCCCTTGAATCTATTAATCACTTCTACTGTATAATTATAAGGGATTTGATTTAGGTCATACCCAAATGGCCTAGTGGTTTTCCCAAGTTTCTTCAATATAAGTCTGAATTTTGCAATAAGGAGCTTATGATCTGAGCCACAGTCAGCTCCTGGTCTTGTTTTTGCTGACTGTATAGAGCTTCTCCATCTTCAGCTGCAAAGAATATAATCAACTGATTTCAGTATTGACCATCTGGTGATGTCCATGTGTAGAGTCATCTCTTGTGTTGTTGGAAGAGGGTGTTTGCTATGACCAATGTGTTCTCTAGGCAACTCTCTTAGCCTTTGCCCTGTTTCATTTTGTACTCCAAGGCTAAACTTCCTGTTACTCCAGGTATGTCTTGACTTCCTATTTAAAAAAAAAAAGAGATCATAGTTTTTTTAAAAAAAATATTTATTTATTTGGCCCTGGGTCTTAGTTGTGGCATGTGGGATTTAGGTCCCTGACCAAAGATAGAACCCAGGCATGGGAGCATGGAGTCCTAGCCACTGAACCACCAGGGGACTCCTTGACTTCCTACTTTTGCATTCCAATTCCCTATGATGAAAAGGACTTCTCTTTTTGGTGTTAGTTCTAGAACGTCTTGTACATTTTCATGGAACTGTTCAACGTCAGCTACTTTGGCATCTGTGGTTGGGGCATAGACTTGGATTACTGTGATGTTGAATGTTTTGGAATGCCTAGGAAACCAACAGAGATCATTCTCTTGTTTTTGAGATTGTACCCAAGAACTGCATTTCAGACTCTTTCACTGTCTATGAGGGCTACTCCACTCTTCTAAGGTATTCTTGTCCATAGTAGTAGATATAATGGTCATCTGAATTAAACTCGCCCATTCCTGTTCATTTTAGTTCACTGATTCCTAAGATGTCGCTGTTCCATCTTGCATCTCCTGCTTGACCACATCCAATTTACCTTGATTCATGGACCTAACATTCCAGGTTCCTATGCAATACTGTTTTTTACAGCATCGGACTTTACTTTCACCACCAGATATATCCACAGCTGAGCATTGTTTCTGCTTTGGCCCAGCCACTTCACTCTTTCTGGAGCTCCTAGTAATTGGCTTCCAGTCTTCCTCAGTAGCATATTGGATGCCTTCTGACCTGGGAGACTTATCTTCTAGTGTCGTATCTTTTTGCCTTTTCATACCATTCATGGGGTTCTCGAGGCAAGAATACTGGAGTGGTTTGCCTTTCTCCTCTCCAGTTCTATAGTATATCCATACAATATGTAGCTAGATTATGCAATATACTTTTCATGATATATATTTTTCTATTTCATTTGCCTGTTTGTTTATTATCTGCCTCCCTGGACTCTAATGTAAGTAGTATGAGGCCATGAACCTTGTCAACATTTTTTACTTCCCATTATATCCCAGTACCTAGAATTGTGCCTGCTACCTAGTAGCATCTCACATGCTAACGGAGTAATGCTCAAAATTCTCAAAGCAAGGCTGCACCAGTACATGAACTGAGAACTTCCAGATGTTCAAGCTAGATTTAGAAAAGGCAGAGGAATCAGAGATCAAACTGCCAACATCTGTTGGATCATCGAAAAAGCAAGAGAGTTCCAGAAAAACATCTACTGCTGTATTGACTATACCAAAGCCTTTGACTGTGTGGATCACAACAAACTGGAAAATTCTTCAAAAGATGGGACTATCAGACCACCTGACCTGCTTCCTGAGAAATCTGTTTGCAGGTCGAGAAGCAACCGCTAGAACCAGATGTAGAACAATGGACTGGTTCCAAACTGGGAAAGGAGTACGTCAAGGCTGTATATTGTCACCCTGCTTATTTAACTTATATGCAGAGTACATCATGAGAAATGCTGGGCTGGAAGAAGCACAAGCTGGAATCAAGATTGCCGGGAGAAATATCAATAACCTCAGATATGCAGATGACACCATCCTTTTGGCAGAAAGCGAAGAACTAAAGAGCCCCTTGATGAAAGTGAAAGAGGAGAGTGAAAAAGTTGGTTTAAAGCTCAGCATTCAGAAAACGAAGATCATGGCATCTGGTCCCATCACTTCATGGCAAATAGATGGGGAAACAATGGAAACAGTAACAGACTTCATTTTCTTGGGCTCCAAAATCACTGCAGATGGTGACTGCAGACATGAAATAAAAGATGCTTGCTCCTTGGGAGAAAAGCTATGACAGATCAAGACAGCATATTTAAAAGCAGAGACATTACTTTGCCAAGAAAGGTCCATCTAGTCAAAGCTATGGGTTTTTCCAGTGGTCATGTATGGATGTGAGAGTTGGACCATCAAGTAAACTGAGCACCAAAGAATTGATGCTTTTGAACTGTGGTGTTGGAGAAGACTCTTGAGAGTCCTTTGAGCCTCAAGGAGATCAAACCAGTCAATTCTAAAGGAAATCAGTCCTGAATATTCATTGGAAGAACTGATACTGAAGCTGAAGCTCCAATACTTCAGCCACCTGATGAGAAGAACTGACTCATTGGAAAAGACCCTGATGCTGGAAAGATTGAAGGCAGGAGGAGAAAGGGATGAGATGGTTGGATGGCATCACCCACTCGATGGACATGAGTTTGAGCAAGCTCTGGGAGTTGGTGATGGACAGGGAAGCCTGGCGTGCTGCAGTTCAAGGGGTCACAAAGAGTCAGATTCGACTGAGCAACTAAGCTGGACTGAACCTAGTAGGCAATTAATGAATGTTTGCCGAAAGGATGAATATCTTTTACAGTTTGTCCAAGTTACATTCTGATTGGAATTCAGGTCTTCCTGACTTCACAGCCCAGACGGATGGGTGTTCATTACATCACATGCGTGCATACTCAGTCACGTCCGACTCTTTGTGACCCTGTGGACTGTAGCCCGCCAGGCTCCTCTGTCCCTAGGATTCTCCAGGCAAGAATACTGCAGTTGCCATTTCCTTCTCCAGGGGATCTTCCCAACCCAGAAATTGAACCTGCATCTGCTGCAGTTCCTGCACTGATAGGCAGATTCTTTACCACTGAGCCACCTGGGAATGCCTCATTACACCGCACTGGGAAGGGAGAAAGACGGTGGGAGAGAGAAGGGGATGGGCAGAAGGAGTGAAGACAAGAAAGGAAGAGGATAGGAGGCAAATAGCTTTTCTTTAGCCAAGGGAGAAGCTCTGGAAGGCTCTCCTTTCCCTTGAGAGCCCTGCCCCAGCAAGAAAGTTAAGAGTTCACATGCCTCTGCAACAAAGAGTGAAGATCCCAAGTGCTGCAATTAAGACCCGGCACAGCCAAACAAACAAATATATATATATATATTTATTATTATTTTTAAAGAAAGTTCCCATTCTCACTACAGCTGGCTTTATCCTTGGACATCCAGGCTTGGCTCCTTTATAGATTTTGCCCCCGAGATAACTGCTACCCAATTTAAAAGTTAGTTTCTTTCTCTCTTTCTCTCTCTTTTTTAATGATTTTGCAGTGAACTCTGGGAGATGGTGATGGACAGGGAGGCCTGGCGTGCTGTGATTCATGGGGTCGCAAAGAGTCGGACACGACTGAGCGACTGAACTGAGCTGAACTGTATGCCTTCTGGGTTTCCCTGCCTCCCAGCTCCTAGCCTGTTTGTGCTGGTTGATGGGTGTGAGGACATGATAAGATACCCTAAGCATGAAAAAGATTATAATGATCCTTGTATAGTGAAAAACAATTCAACCCTCAAGAAACTCAACTGCAAAAAAATTTAGAGGTTTAACAAAATTCTGAAAATTTTCATGACAAATTTGATGTGTGGGGGAAAATATCAAATATAAAATTATTTCTAAATAAATATTTTTCAGTGCCCTGTTTTGCTGACACCTAGCCCTCGGCATATCTATTGAGTAAACAGTCACTGTTAAATCCCCAAAACCCCACCTTGGTGGGATGGAAATGTGAAATTTAGGGGAATTATAGTATATTGTGTCTTTCCTTATTTAGAGTATTTTTCTGAATTGGCATTTCCCCAAAAGTTTGTCTTGAAAATTTCTAAACCTTTCTGTAGATTTAAAGTTGCAAGAATTATATGACTATATATGCCTTTCACTTAGATTCACTAGTTGTTACAATTTTCCCACATTTGCTGTGTAGACATGTGTTTTTGCTGAACCATTTGAGTTAGTTCCAGATATCAGCTTCATTCCTAAATACTTTATCATGTATTTGCCAAGAACAGAGACATTTCTACATAAGCACAAAATGTTATTCACATTCAGGAATTTTAACATTGTTACAATATTATCTACTATATAGTCTGTTGCAAATTTCCCCAATGGTCCCAACAATTTTCCTATGATTACAAAAACAAACAATAAACCAAAAAAACCCCCAAACCCGCGAGATCCAATCAAGCATCATGCATTACGTCTAATTATGTCTCTCTGGTTTCCTTAAAACTATAAGATTTCCCTGCTCTATTTTTTTTCTTGCGTAACATTGATATTTTTGAATGGTGCAGGCCAATTGTTTTAGAAATATACCTCAATTTGTCTCCTTGGGATCAGATTCAGTTTAAACATTTTTGGTAGGAATACGACAAGTGACTTTGTGTTAAACATTTTTGGTAGGAATACGACAAGTGACTTTGTGTCTTTCCCAGTGCATCCTGTGGGGGACACGTGATGTCAGCTTGTCCCATTTTTGGCGATGTTAAATCTGATTACCTGGTGTGACTTCCTTGGTGGCTCAGTGGTAAAGAGCCTACCTGCCAATGCAGGGGACACAGGTTCCATCTGTGGTCCAGGAAGATTCCACATGCCGCAGAGCAACAAAAGCCCGTGCCCCGCAACTGGAAAGGCCACGCTCTAGAGCTGGTTAGCCACAGCTACTGAGCCCACACGCCTGGAGCCCACGTTCCACAGCAACAGAAGCCACCCCAGTGAGAAGCCCATGTACCGCCGCCAAGAGGAGCCCCTGCTGAAAGCCCGTGCAAAGCAATGAAGACCTAGAGCAGTCGAAAATAAAGAAATGAAATCATAAAAATTTAGTCATCAGGTTAAGGTGGCATTCGTGGCATTTTTCTTAATTAGGGAGGATGTTACCTCAGGGAGGAGGAGAGGGATGAGAGAGCCGGAGGGAAGAGTGAGAAGACCAGGGAGGAGAGGAAAGGCAGGGCTAAGGTTGGCCATCATTTTTCCTGGGGCCAACACTGTGCAAAGTGAAGCCTGCTTCCTGCTCCCTGCCGCGGAGCCTTGGAGCCAGCCTGCGCCAAGGCAGCAGCAACTCAATGACTTTCTCTTCTCCCTTCTCTTCCCTGATGCCCAGGTCCTGAACTAAGGGCTGAGATTCACCTGGGTCAAAACCAAGTTCAAAGAGAATCCTTGTCTTGAGTGTCTGCCACCCACATCTACAGAGTGATAGCTGATTTCTAGGTGCTGGTTCTCCATCCTGGGATTTCTCTAGGATCCTTTCTCTTGATCTTGATCTGTCCTGAAGAACTAAGCACAATACAGAAGGGGAAATGCCGTATGCTAAACACCAATTTTTTAAATGACAATATCTATAAGCCAATGACAATCAGCTCCACCCCACATCCTTCTATTCAAGGTGGATGAAAGCACTTTAGTGAGCTTATATATATATCTCTATCTATGTATATTTATGTATTTATGGGGGTTCCCAGGTGGCGCTAGCAGTGAAGAACCTGCCTGCCAATGCAGAGGTCCCAGGAGATGCAGGTTTGATCCCCGGGTTTGGAAGATCCCCTGGGGAGGGCATGGCAACCGACTCCAGTATTCTTGCCTGGAGAATCCCATGGACAGAGGAGCCTGGCAGGCTACAGTCCATAGGGTCGCAGAGTCAGACATGATTGAAGCGACTTAGCACACAGCACACACACATATTTACAACCTTACACACAACCTCTGAGGCTTATGAGATGAGGAATCCTGGTATTAAATATTGTTCCTTTTAGTCCCACTCTCATCTTGAGCACATGTATAAAGCTGACTTTCTAGACCATTTTTGGCAAGAGCAAAAGCAACTTTTTCCATGGCAACTACTCAGCCAGGGAGATTGGGAAGCAGTGGGAGAATGGCCTTATGACTCTCTCCTTACTACTCTAAAATATTTTAAACAAAAGTGTGGACTTCATAATATTCTACCGCTAAAAATTTCAGTAGTATTTCTCAAAAAGAACATTTTCTCATAGCACTGAAATTACATTACCCCCCAACACAATTAAAAATAATTCCATGTGACACCCAGTACATCAAGCTTCCTCTTTTGTAAGAAGGTTGATTGGGAGGAGTTTGGGTTGAGGAGGGACTTGACAAGCCCTCAAGAAGGAAGAGTGGGATTCTGGGGCTTCCCTGGTGGGACAGTGATTAGGACTCTGCACTTTCACTGCCTCAGGCCGAGGTTCAGTCCCTGGTTGGGGAATTAAGATCCTGCAAGTCTTAGGACATGGCACACACCCTCCCCACCCCACCCCCCACCCCCCAAAAGAAGGAAGTGTGATTCTGAACAAGGCCTAGAATGAAAACTAAAAGCTAGCTCACTGTGGCAGGCTGACTCCAAGCTGGCCCCAGAGGATCCCTGTCTTCTGGTATCCACTCCTCTGGTATAAGGGCCAGCCTTGTGACTTGCTTCTAGTTCACAGAACATAGCAAAAGGGATGAGATGGCAGTTCTTTGATTAGGCTACAGGAGCCTGTGACTTCCATCTTGCTAGCAGACTCTCTCCCTCTGGTTTTGATGAAGTAAGCTGCCATGCTGGAGAGATACATGTAGCAAAGAGCTGAGACCCTCAGTCCAACACCCTTCAGGAACTGTCAACAACCACCTGAACCTGGAATTAGATTCTTCCTCATCCAAGCCTCAGATGAGACTGCAGCCCTGGCTGACACCTTGATTACAGCTCAGAGCACACAACTAAGCCATGCCTGAGCTGTAGAAACTGAGCTAGTAAACATGTTTAAGGTGTTAAATGTGTGGTAGTTAGGCAGCAATAGATAACTGATACACTCATTTAGTAAAACAGCCTTGAAAAAAGAATTCACTTTCATCCCTTTTTACCAAAGAGGAAACTAGAACTGAGAGGCTGGATCAATTGTCCAATCAAGGCATCAGTCATCTTCTTGGTTGTAAAAGCAGAAATAGACTTCGACTAATGTGAACAGAAGAGATATTTATTGGAAGGTTATTGGAAGGTTAGGGAATATCTTGAATTTCCCTGGTGGCTGATGATAAAGAATCCGCCTGTAATGCAGGAGACCTGGGTTCGATCCCTGGGCTGGAAAGATCCCCTGGAGAAGGGAATGGCAACCTATTCCAGTATTCTTGTCTGGGAAATCACATGGATAGGAGCGCCTGGCGGGCTACTGTCCATGGCATCACAAAAAAGTTAGACATGACTGAGCGACTAACCACAGGAATAACTTGCTCATAGAACTGATGGAAAGGTCAGAGTACCAGGCTTAAAAAACAGGCAGGAACAAAGGGGAATTACTTCCCAGGTGGCTCAGTGCTAAAGAGCCAGTGCAGAAGATGCAGGTAGATCCCTAGTTTAGGAAGATGCCCTGGAGGAGGAAATGGCAACCTGCTCTAATATTCTTGCCTGGAAAATTCCATGGACGGCGGAGCCTAGCCTAGAGGAGCCTAGCTTCAGCCCATGGGGTCATAGAGTCAGACTCGACTGAAAGACTGCACGCGTGTGCTCACACACACACATACACACACACACACACACAACCATGGAAGAGTCTGGTTCCCATAGTGTCCCCTGCCTTGACCCAGCACGGATTGTCGCTTGCATGGTGACAAACTGGAGAGGCTAACTGTGGGCTGCAGTGTCAGGAATGTGCCACCAGAGGGCACACAAGACTCAGAAATCAAAGGGAGCTGGAGGGCTTGGGAGCAGTAAAATCGAGGGGTAGAGAGAAGTCGGGCTTGGCTGGGGCTCTGGTGTGTTGAGGCTGTAGGGGCTCAGAGAAGCGGGAGCACTGGTGTGGGCACCACTTGGCTTCTCTTGTCCTCATGGCCCTGACTGCCCTATCTCCCCATTGTTGGAGCTTTGGGCTCTCTCAGTCTTTGCTCTGAGATCTTGGGAGGACTTTGGACTCATTTTTTATGGCATCAATTCTCCAGTTGTAAACACTCCCCCCACCCCCATGCCATTAACTCCAGCTCAGCGTTGGAGTCTAGTGCAGGGGTGAGGTGAGGGTGTGGCCATGGCCCTGAAGGTGGGACAGGGCCCGGGGTGGGCAGTGGCTTACTCAGCCTAGAGCTTGATATGGTGGTGGGGCAGCAGAGGGTAGGTTTGTCTTCTTCTCTGGGCTGTACGGAGAAGGCAATGACACCCCACTCCAGTACTCTTGCCTGGAAAATCCCATGGAGGGAGGAGCCTGGTAGGCTGCAGTCCATGGGGTCACTGAGGGTCGGACACGACTGAGCTACTTCACTTTCACTTTTCACTTTCATGCATTGGAGAAGGAAATGGCAACCCACTCCAGTGTTTTTGCCTGGAGAATCCCAGGGACTGGGGAAGCCTAGTGGGCTGCCGTCTCTGGGGTCGCACAGAGTTGGACACGACTGACGAGACTTAGCAGCAGCAGCAGCTGGACTGTAACTTCCAGCGCCTAGCACAGTGTCTGGCATACAGTGGCTGCTCAATACATATTTGTCAGTTTGGGATTATTATTTGTTGTGGATCAACCATGCAGAGGGAACCAAGACAGGTCATTTGGGTACTTCAACTCCAAACCTTTCACTTCTCAATAGCCCACTATTATCACCATCCTTGTCTAAGACATTGCTGTTTTCCACCTGAACCACTATAATAGCTTCCTAAGTGGTTTCCCTTGCGTCTCTTGATCCCTTGATTTATTCTTCATCTAGCAGCCAACATGATCTTTTAAAACCATAAATCAGATCATGCCGCTTCCGAGCTTAACATATTCCAAAGGCTTCTCATTACACTTTGAATGAAATCCAAGCTCCTCACCCTGGCCTCCAAGCTGTTGCACTAGCTAGGGCATGCCTCCCTCTCTGATCTCATCTTTACTCTCTTCCTCCAGCACAATGGGCTTCAACCTCATTGACTTGCTTTCTGTTTCTTGAACCCAGTGAGCTTGCTCTTGCCTCTGGACTTTTACATTAGTTGTCCCCTCTGCCTGGATGCTCTTTACTCATATTTTTTGCACAGCTGATTCCCTGTCATTCAAGTCTCCATGAAAACATTACTTCCTCAGAGAGGAACTTACTTCCTATCTGTCCCTGCTTTTTTTTTTTTTTAATATTTATTTTTGGCTGTGTCAGTTCTTAGTCGCAGCACTGGGGACCTTTCAGTGAATTGCACGGACTCTCTAGTTGTGGCATGTGGGCTCAGTAGTTGCAGAGCATGAGCTTAGTTGCCCCGAGGCATGTGGGATCTTAGTTCCCCACCAGGGATCAAACTTGGGTCCCCTGCGTTGCAAGGTGGATTCTTAACCACTGGACCACCAGGGAAGTCCCTGTCCCCATTTCTAACGGTTATCATCACACCTATTACCATCAACATATCTCCTCATCTATTCATTTGTTTCTTGTCTCCTCCCACTAGAAGGAAAGCTCTATGAGAATAAGGACCCAGTCTGCTGAGACTGTAGCCCCAGTACCTATGAACAGAACAGTACCGGGCCTTAGTAAGCACTTGATAAGTATTTGTGGAAAGAAAGAAAGAATGAATGAATGATGGGGATCTAAGGAATGAGGAAGTTCGTATCCATCTTGGGTTGACAGTTAACCATTCCATTCCCATAGATGGTAGTGGCTGTGGGATTGGTGGCAGCCAAGGGCTCCTCCAATATGGGACCTAGAGGAAGCCAAGAGTCTCTGGGGTGGTGATGGTGGCAGTAGCCACGTTCCGGTGGGGTAGTGGACAGGGGATATTCGGATGTGGGTTGTCTTGACACATCTTTCCAGAAATGAAATACACAGAAATCTGATCTCGAAGAGAGAAAAGTCAGGGAATGGTTGTTTGCACTGTAAAGGAATCCTTGCCTTGTCAAAGGGAGTAGGCAGAGGCTCGCTTAGCTGTTTTCCAAACAACCCAGGGAAAGCTCAGGGGACTCAAGCTCTTCCATTACTTATGTTCCAGGGTGCTTTCAACGCTGGATATTTATAGCACTGTCCAGATACACTTACAGTGATATGGAACTTGCATTTGCATATGATGCACTTTTCTCATAGGAATTTCCTCTTTGTGAAAATGAGGGGTTGAGAGTATAGCACTCTGTGACTGTGGTCTGTATTAGAAAAAACCACAGTCACTGACATTAAGCTAGACTTGGACAATAGAAACAGTTCATGCCGGCTGCCTCTCTCTTTTTAATTCTTTTTGTTAGGGTTAAAACTTTCCAACTGATTCCTGACTGGTTTTATTTCCCACCCTGGGATAAGAAGGTCTTTTCTGAATATTTCACTTACTGTAGTGGTTCTCAAACCAGGCTCAGCAGGGCTGGTGTTCCCTCAGCTGGATCAAGGTGTTCTGCCATGAAAATTGAGTAATAGCCATTGTGTTCTGGCTCAAGGACTAAAAATTAATAGAATTTTCTCAATTTTAAAGTTTCTCCAATATTTTTTTCTAAAACATAGGTGCCTGTGATTCTAGAGTCTGTTAGATCTGGCAAAGCACAACATTATGTATTTTAATATATTAATATTTCATCATGGTCTGCTAAGAGTACCATTTCTTCCAGGGGCTCAGGATTAAGTCTGAGAACCACCGACTCAAAAATTCCATGTTTGCTATGCAAGCTCTTTTAAATAGCCTTGGTGCATTTCAGAGGGAGGTGATTTGACTTAAAAATGTCCCACACGTGCAACCTTCTCTCACCGAGGGGCTGGTGGAAGGCCCAGACTCTAACCCATGGTCTAATCTGGCGTCCCTGGTCCCCGACAGTCAGTCACTGGCATCACGTCTCACTCTTCTGAGGTCAGGAAGCTACAGATCGGGGGCCCACTGTCCCTACCCTTCAGTGCATTCCCCACAGCCGAAGGGGAGAAAAATATTGCCGCCTGCCAGCAGAAGAATGTCGTGCCTCTGAGGGAACATAGGGAAGGATGAGAACAACTCACGTCTATATGATCTTGGGTTGGCTAAAAGGTCATTTGGGTTTTTCCCTAAGGTCGTATGGAAAACCCCAAACGAACTTTTGGGCCCACCCAGGGAAGCTGAGTGGAGAGGGAAAGGAGCCAGGGTCAGGGGCTCTGTGTGCCGGTCCTCCTCCTGTCGCCAGTCAGCTGTGTGACCATTCGTTGTTGTTTTCAGTCCCTAGGTTGGGTCTGACTCTGTGACCCGATGGACTGCAGCACGCCAGCCTTCCCTGTCCTTCACTGTCTCCCAGAGTTTGCTCAAACTCATGTCCTTTGAGTCAGCGATGCTATTCAACTGTCTCATCCTCTGCCACCCGCTTCTCCTGCCCTCAATCTTTCCCAGCATCAGGGTCCTTTCCAATGAGTTGGCTCTTTGCATCAGATGGTCAATGTGTTGGAGCTTTAGCATCAGTCCTTCCAGTGAATATTCAGGGTTGATTTCCTGTAGGATTGACTGGTTTGGTCTCCTTGGAGTCCAAGGACTCTCAAGAGTCTTCTCCAGCACCAGAATTCAAAAGCATCAGTTCTTTGGCATTCAGTCTTCTTTATGGTCCAACTGTCACATCTGTATACAACTACTGAAAAAATCATCATGCTGTGCTAAATCGCTTCAGTCGTGTCCAATTCTTGGTGATCCCATGGACTGTAGCCCTCCAGGCTCCCCAGTCCATAGACTTCTCCAGGCAAGCATACTGGAGTCGGTTGCCATGCCCTCCTCCGGGGGATCTTCCCAACCCAGGGGTTGTACCTGCGTCTTTTATGTCTCTTGCATTTACAGGCAGGTTCTTTACCACTAGTGCCACCTGGGAAGCCCATAGCTTTGACTATACGGACCTTTGTCAGCAAAGTGATATCTCTGCTTTCTAATATGCTGTCTAGGTTTGGGTGATCATAGGCAAGTCCATTCCCATCTCAGGGGCTGGGTTTTCCAGAGTCAGCAGAGGACAGTGGTGACACACAGACTCTGAAGCCAAGCAGCCCGTGCCCAGAATCTGGACCTACCACTCTGTGACCCTGGGATTACTGAACCTCTCTGTGCCTCATTTTTTCATCCTCATTCCAAGGTGAGGATAGTAACAGCATCATGAACGCAATTATGAAGATTAAATGAATTGTTTTAAGTCAAGGGCTTAGAAGACTACTCTGCACAGTAAATGATATGAATGTGCTTGCTATTTTGTTTATGGAAAGTATAGCAGCTGCATTACATAAAGATTTCTTCCTGCTCTAATATCGTATAGATTAAAATGTTTAATGATTGAATATTCCCCACATGCCCAGCACCAGCTCACGTTTCCTATCTGTGAAGTAAAGGGCTGGGATCATTTTTATGGCCCCAATAGCGCTAGAAACAAATCCTCTGTGTAAGGTGCTGATAGTAGGGATCAAAGGAACATGCTGGTGCCAGCCTTGCCCTTCAGAAACCAGAAAAGGACGGCGGAGGCCAGACCGCCACAGCAGCTTCCCAGGAGGCAGAGGGGGCCAGAGATGCGTCCCTGGCATGGTTCTCCAGCTTGCCTGGTTGGTGTCCCCCCAGTTTTCTTTTTCATTCCAAAATAAAATGAAGGATCCAGGCTTCCATTTTGAAATATAAAATTTCATAACACACACATTTCTTTCCCTCTATGTCTTTTGTATTTCCCCAATACTGTCTGTAAACATATTATTCTAAGAGATAAATGGCAGATACTAGATTCAGATTGGAGAGGAAATTTTGACAGTGGTCAGAACACTGGCTACTTGAAGGGAGAAGTCAGCCAGAAAGGCCCCAAAGGTCAAATTACAGGCCAGGCCTGCACCACTGAGACTCATACATGGAAGAATAAACTGTCCCTTTTTCACTTTCAATTTTCAAACATTTTAACCAACATTTTTTCTAGCTTATCCTGAAAATTCTGTAAGACAAGACAGATAGTTTTATCCCTATTTTATAGATGAGGCACCAAGAGAGTAAGTGATGATTAACCGCAGATGAAGAGTTTGCAATTATATATACCTGATAAGTGACTGAAAGAGGCTTTTTTTTTCTTTTTTAAAATATTTATTTGATTGTACCAGGTCTTAGTTGCGGCATGTGGGATCTAGTTCGCTGACCAGGGATGGAACCCAGGCATTGGGAGCACGGAGTCTCAGCCACTGAACCATCAGGGAAGCCCCCGTGAAAGGGATTTTCTTAATTCTTCCCCTCTCTTTCTGGCCTCAGGCTCTGTCCTGGGCTTTGGGATCCTAGTAGGAGTTTGGCAAGGACAAGAGTTGGGCCCTGAAGCACAGTGCAAGTGAAGTGATGGCAGGAGGGCTGGGTCTGAAGAGCAGCTTCAGATATCTAGGCTGGGACCTCCGGGTGGAGAAGGCGCTGCCAAAGGAAGGATGAACTACTGGTCTGGTTGAGGACCCTGCGAGCCGCCTCCAGGGGAAGGCTGACAAGCCGCCCTCTCCCGAGCTCGGGAGGACTGGCACCCCCTCTAAAGCCAGAATCACCTACATCCTGGGTGAGTTCACCCACCCTCCTCTCCTTTCTGGCTACACCGTCTTTCTAACCATCAAAGGGTTAAAGCGGTTTCCACGTGATTTCCCCATCATCCAGGTTACTTGGGCTGCAGCTCCCGGCTTGAAAACCTGGGAAATAAACAAAAGTCCCAAACAATTTCTCAGTACCCTAGCAATGCACCCTCTCTCCACCCCAACCCCCACTCCACAGAGAAGGACAACCCTTTGGGTAAAAAGTGTGTGTGTGAAAGGTGCAGGTGTGTGTCTACATATGCGCAGGTGCTGGGGAGCGGCTTCCCAGAGAGAGTGGGGCCACGTGGTGAGTGCCCCTTCCCTCACTCCCCCTGGGGCTCTGGGTGCAGGAGATTCACGTGGGGCCAACGCTCCGGGGGAGGAGGAAGAGGAAAAAAGTGGTGTGTGGGGAAGCAGGCCGCACACACCTGGCGCCTTGTGGAATGAAATCTTTATTAATTATTAAACCGAGTTCCCTCGGGAGCGAGCAGAGCCGTGGCAGGCGGGGCGGGAATGGCGGGGTGGAGGCTGGGGTAGGGAGGAGGGGTGAGGAGTGGGTGCTGGGCACCCGTTCAGTCCCAGGGTACCCCGACAGGAAGGAAGCTGACCCTCTGGGCGCGGGACCGGGGCGGGAGGGGGTCGGGTGATCGCTGCTGGAGAGTGCGTTTCCCCTGCGCGTGGGGGGACCCCGGGAGTGAGGGTGGGAAGAGAATGCTAGAGGAGGCAGCCCGGGGGTGGAGGGAAGTGGGGAGAGGGCCGGCCGGCCGGCTCCTCCCCGGGGTCTTGATCCCAGAACAGTAGCCGCCTGTTTTCCCAAGACTGGGGGAGGGAGCGGCCGGAGGAGAGGAGGGGGCGTGCGGAGGGAGGGTTTCCATTCTTCTTCGGTCTCGCTCGCCCCTACCCCGCTCCTCCGAAGGGAATCGGGCCGCTCAGCCGGGCGTCCGGGGTGGTGGCGGGGGGGAGGGGGTGCCCAGACAAAAGGAGCTTGTGCCTTTAAGGCGGGGAGTCCGGGAGCCGGCGGGGAGGGGACTTCTGGATCCGGGGTAGAGGGCGGCTGCGCTGGACAACAAGGGAGGGGGCGCGGGCCCGGCGCTCAGCGGACGGCGGGCGGCACGGCCGGGACGCACGGGCACGGAGCAGGACCGCGGGACTGCCGGCCGGCCGGCCGGAGCCCGCGGGGACGGCGGGGCGGGGGCCCCGGGGACGCGCCGACCCCGGCCGGCAGGTGAGACCGCGCGGAGGAGCGTCGCGGGAGGCGGCGGCGCCCGGCGCTCGGGGCTCGGCGCGGCGGCGGGCGGACTCCCGCGCAGCCCCCCGAGAGTTCTGTGGTCGCGGAGGAGCGGCGAGCTCCGGGCCGTCGGGACTGGCGGAGGGAAGTCGGGAGGGGATGGATGGGGGACGGTGGACTCAGGCCCGGGGCTGCAGCCTCCCACCCTCAGCCCTCGCTGGGCGCTTCTCTTTCTCCACCCGGAGTGAGTTCCCGGCTGGCGGGGAAGATGGGGAGAGGCATGTACGGCGGGGAGGGGCTGCCCTGAGGTTTTTGCAGCCGGGTTGTGGGTGCGTCTTCGAGTTTGAAGTAGAGTGTGGTTGTGCTTGGGGAAGAAGGGAGGGAGGGGTGTCCTCTGCCTGCAATCACCCACCTCACCCCAGACCTTGGGAACAGAAAGGGTTGGTGTGCTGGCTGGCTGCTAAGGCAGACTTTATTCAGAACAGCTCTGGGGCCCGACTGAAAAGCTCGAATCAGGAGTCAGGCGGTAGACTCTTTCCCCAGCCTCCCCTGCCCTGCGTGCCTTGTGACTGGAGGACCCTGATGGGGGTTTTCTGGTTGTGGCGGAGGACGGAGCTCAGTGCCATCTTCAGGGAGACCAGGGGCTACGGAAGGGAGGGATAGGGTCGCTGGACCTCCTGATAGAGGCCCTGGCCAGGCTCATCCACATCTGGATAGGCCTGGAATTGAGGCCCACGTCCCAGCCTGATGGGTGGTGCTGGCACTGAAGTGCCCAACCTGGGCAGCGCCTTCTGCCATGAACTTTCTGAAGTCCTTTTAAAGTCCCCCCCGGAGCCTCCTTTTGCCAAGGAGGGCAGGGGCAGAGGGGTCCTGGGAACAGGAGGTGGCCAGGAAGAGGGTGTAGAGTGAAGGGTGTAGGGCGAAGCAGCAAGTACAGCCATCCTTGGGGCTGGGGCCTGGCCTGCTTCAGGCTCCAAGTCGCAGACCCACCAGAGGACCCAGATTTGGGGTCAGGGACCCTGGGCCTGGGTCTGCCAGGCTGCATGGACACAGCTCCCAGATGGAGCTGGAGGTGCCTGTATCTGCGTTGGAGCAGAAGATCGGTGAGAGAGAGCAAAGAGACCAGGAGCCTGGGGAGGAGGGGCCCCGGCGCAGGCTCAGGAGCCTGCATCTGGGGAGGAAGGGGTGGTCTGTGGTTCACAGAGTTGGGTTCCTGGACATGTAGGGGTGGGGGCCCATATAGGGAAGTTTTGTGGCTTTGAACAGTACCCTGCCCTGTTCCCTGCCGTACCAGCCTGGCATGGGGTGCCGGGAGTGAGTTCTCCCAAGTTGGGCAGCGCCTGGAGTGGAGCCCAGGGTGGGATGGTTGCAATGGGTTGGACAATTACAGATCTCCGAAGCTATCCGCTTGTGGGGTCAGAGTGTTCTTGGGAGGGTCATGCGCTCTGCAGGACAGTGTGTGTCCTTCCTCTGTGAGTACAAGCCACAGGCTAGAATGTGCTTCCAGGGGGTGGGAACGTGCGGGAACGTGGCCAGAAACGGGTCCTTTGGGAACAGAGGTCTGGCCAGTGGGGGGGGGGTGGTAAGGACAGGTCAGGGGACGGGTGAGGGAGAGGAGACTGAAGCAAAATATCACAGGGAGTGGGCAACCTGCTCGCTCTGGGTTGTGTGTCATGCAGCTCTGGAGACTGACAGTTGAGGACATGGCGACACGTGACTGGCTGGCACGCGTGTGGTTTTGCTCATGATTTTTCCTCTCTTTCCATCTCTTGGACATTGACAGGCTTTTGGGTTCAAAGTGGTGGAAGGCGGGGAGAAGAGCTCACGTTTATTAAGTGTGTACTCTGTGTGTGGCAGGGGCTGTTATTCTTTCCTCGCAACACTTCTTATTCCCATTTTACAGATGAAGAAAGTGACGTAGGGAGGTGATGTAACTTTGTCCAAGGCCGTGAAGCTAGCAAGTGATCACAGTAAGGTTTGAAGCCTGGTCTCATTCCCAAGACCTCGTTTCCAGGGAAGTGTTTTGAAGAGCCAGGCTTTCTTCGGTGACCTTTTCCAAACGCCAGCCTGACCAGAAGTCTTAGGTTTTGGATCTGTTTCTCCAGATGGTGCTGTTGGTGATGTTAAGGGGTTGAAGGACACCGAGGGAACTTGGTGGAGTGTGCTTGGGAATGGGGGTTTCCCATGTGCGGAGAGGTCCCCAGGCTGCCTTCTGCTCTGAAATCCCTGGCTGTCAGCTTGAAGCACTGCTTCTGTGGCCACCTGGGGCAAGTCCTGGGTACTCCTCTCGTGAATACAAATGTCAATGCTGCTAGCTCTGCAGGTTTAAGTATGAGGAGCCCCTCACGGTGCCCCGTGGCCATGGAGGAGTGTAGCCCTGGAGGGGACACAGGCATCCGTGATGGCAGGGCTCTCACCCTCACCTTCTGAGCTGGGCTCAGCTGGAGACACGTCCAGGGTTTTGTCAGGGAGTCCTCACGGAGACGTGAGATCTGGGGCTGACTTGGTTACTTGTGGTCTCTAGAGTCTGGGCTGGCCGTGTAAGACTACAGTGGACCTCAGTTTCATTTTGTTTTGTTTGGCTATCAAATCTGTCCTGTGCACTGGGTAGCCACAGGACCAGCCTCACAGGGTTTTAGTGATGATCAGATAGTAGTTCAAAGCAGAGGGAAAGTGCATGGAAGTGTTATCTATCCATCTGTCCCCCAACCCAACTGTCCACTCAGCAAACATTCATTTAGACCCTTCTAGGTGTTGTAGATGTGGCAGTGAGCAAAACCAGCCAAAATCCTTGCCCTCGTGAAGTTGGCATTCCAGTTAGGAGAGACAGACAATGAACAAATAAGAAAAATATATAGAATGGCAGTTGCCGATAAGAGTGGTAGAGAAAAATAAAGCATAAAGCTCGGAAGAGAGATAGGGAGCGCCAGGAAAGGGGGTTGCTATTTTAATAGAGTGGTTAGGGAAAGCTCACTGATAAGGGGGTGTTTGAGTTGTGACCTGGAGGAGCCCTTGTTCTAGGCAAAGGGGACAGCAAGCACCAAGGTCCCATGCTGGCTTGTGCATGGTGTGTTGGGGAACAGCAAAGAGGCTAAGAGAAGCAGAGTGCAGAAAGAGAGATGGAGCATCATAGGATTACCACTATTAGTTATTATTTCACGTTAGCTGCTCCGAACTAGCCCCTTGAGCTTGCTTTTTTTCTATCTTTTCCACATATAAATTGGTTGAGTACCTGCTATGAGCCAGGCTCAATGCTCGGGGTACTTGGGGGTGGGGATAAAGTGCTGAACAAACTAGGTGTCATCCCTCCTTTCAAAACATTTGTAGTCTGGGGGCAGAGTCACACAATAAACAAGGGCTGTTGTGGTTGCTGTTCTCTAAGTCTTGTCCGACTCTTTGTGACCCCAAGGACTGCGGCACACCAGCCTTTCCTGTCCTTCATCATCCCCTGGAGTTTGCTTAAACTCATGTCCACTGAGTCAGTGATGCCATCCAACCATCTTGTCTTCTTGGTCCCCTTCTCCTCCTGCCCTCAGTCTTTCCCAGCATCAGGGTCTTTTCCAAGGGATGGTTTAGTTTCAGTTGTGATCAGTTACTACGGAGGGAGTGCATGGAGAGTGAATAGGGACCAAACCTAGTCTGGGTGGGGGTACTGGGACACCTTCCTGAGGAAGTTACGTTTAAGCTGGGACCTGAGGGAGAGTTTGACTTTCACTCGGTGAAGTGAGCGGTGTGTGTGTACGAGCGCACGCGTGCAAGATCCCCCCCCGCCCCCCGTGTACAGAGGTCACCAATTGGCAGCTCACAGGCTGAATTCATTCCATAGATGTGATTTATTTGGCTTGCAGTATTGAGAAATGTTGGTTACTTGCCAAAGTTTAATTTTTTTTTTTTAAATCTTTTGACCGCGCCACACGGCATGTGGTATCTGGTTCTCTGACCAGGGATGGCTCCTGGGCCCCCTGCTTTGGGAGTGTGGAGTCTTAACCACTGAACCACCAGGGAAGTCCCTTGCCAACATGTAAAACCAGGAGATGTCGTGTTAAAGTCTACTTTTTTTTTTAAAGCTTCTGTTGAAAAATCAGATTGGATTCCACTGGGACACCCGTGGCACCAGTCCCCGAGTGCGGGGTGGTGCTAGCCCCTGTCTAGGGTGTGCCCTCTCTCCTGAGCCGGGCGGCTTTTCTCACTGACAGGTCACATCAAATCAGTGCCTTGTAAGGAAGAGGTGGATGTTTAAGTGAACTGCTTTGGAGTCAGACCGATCTGGGTTAGAATCTTAGCTCTTATACTTGTGTGGCTGCTTGACCTTGGGCAGGTGACCCTATCCGTCTCTGCTTCGATTTCCTCACCTGTTGACTAGGGCTACCCTGGTCTTCCTCAGAGTCATTTTAGGAGGAGGATGTGCCTGAAGCACTCAGCTTGGCAGCAGAAAGTGCCGTTAGTGAGAGCTGCTGGTGGTGGCAGCCCACGATGGGGGTATTGACACGTCTCATTCCTTTCCTCCCCGCAGGATGTCGTGGTTTAGCGGCCTCTTGGTCCCCAAGGTGGATGAACGGAAAACAGCCTGGGGGGAGCGCAATGGGCAGCAGCGGCCACGCCGCGGGACCCGCACCAGTGGCTTCTGCACGCCCCGCTACATGAGCTGCCTCCAGGGTGCGCAGCCACCCAGCCCAACCCCCGCCACTGCCCCTCGGTGCCCCTGGCAGGATGAGGCCTTCATCCGGAGGGGCGGCCCGGGCAAGGGCCCGGAGCTGGGGCTGCGGGCGGTGGCCCTGGGCTTCGAGGACCCTGAGGCGGCCGCGGCCGGCGGAGCAGCGGAGGCGGCCCCCGCCGTGGCCACCAGGAGCAGGCGGGCTTGCTGGCGCCGGCTGGTGCAGGTGTTCCAGTCGAAGCAGTTCCGCTCGGCCAAGCTGGAGCGCCTGTACCAGCGGTACTTCTTCCAGATGAACCAGAGCAGCCTGACGCTGCTCATGGCGGCGCTCGTGCTGCTCACGGCGGTGCTGCTGGCCTTCCACGCAGCGCCCGCCCGCCCTCAGCCCGCCTATGTGGCCCTGCTGGCCTGTGCCGCCACCCTCTTCGTGGCACTCATGGTGGTGTGCAACCGCCACAGCTTCCGCCAGGACTCCATGTGGGTGGTGAGCTATGTGGTGCTGGGCATCCTGGCGGCCGTGCAGGTCGGGGGCGCCCTGGCAGCCGACCCGCACAGCCCGTCTGCAGGCCTCTGGTGCCCCGTGTTCTTTGTCTACATCACCTACACACTCCTCCCTATCCGCATGCGGGCCGCTGTCTTCAGCGGCCTGGGCCTCTCCACCCTGCATTTGGTCTTGGCCTGGCAGCTCAACCGTGGTGATGCCTTCCTCTGGAAGCAGGTGGGTGGTCAGGGAGGTAGGCCTTGGGGCATCAGGCCAGGAATGAGAAGGGGTCTGGTGATCAGGGCGGTGGGTGAGCCCTGGATGGACACTGGGCGAGGGATGTCTGGCTGGATCTGGAAGGAGGGGCAGGGGTCTGGAGGCCTGGTTGTGGGGGTCAGTCTCCATCTGGGATCTGGGGCAGAAGGCCCTGCTGAGGGGGAGGAAGGCTGCAGACCCTGTGCTCTGCTCCCATGGGCCGCTGTCCGCAGCTCTTTAGCCTGAGGCTTGTGAAATAGTATCATCTGCAGAGACACCGTGGAGGGCTGGAGGAGGGCAGGTGATATTTAGCCCCTGGGTGGGGGCAAGGCTGAGAGGGCAGGGGAGGCTACATCCTACCCTGACCCCTGACCCCCCAGCCTGAGACTCTGGGCTTGGTGCCTGCCTTCTAGGCAGCTCTCGGCGGGGACCAAGGGGGGACCAAGTAGGCTTTCGATGGAGTTAGCAAGGGAGGAGTCACCTTCTCCTGGACTAAGGCCAGCTCCAAGAGGACAGGGGAGGTGATGGGTGGTCTCTCCTCTCCTGGGCTGGGAGTAGTTTGGGGTGGAGCTGTGGACAAGAGGGGCATTAGGCTCCGACCTCATCTCGCCTACTTCCCACTGAGCACCAGGGCTCTGGCAACTGCCTTGAGGCTCTCTGCCCATGTGGGCTTCTGCCTCTGGGTTCTGAGCGGTATGTGAGGTGAGGCTCTCGTAAGAGCTTGGCTGCGGGCAGACCTGGTTGTCCAAGGGGCTGAAATCTTCTCTGTGAGAGTGCAGACAGCACACCTTGCCTCTCCCAGTCTTAGTTTCCCATTCTGTAAAAGGAAGATGCAATGGTGTCTACCTCGTGATGCTGCTGAGGGCCCTGCCTCATAGGGTGGTGTCCTCACCTGCAGTGAGGTGTGGGGAGGCTGGAGGGGATGGTACCCAGTAAAGGGGCTTCCGGGACGTCTGTTGCAGAGAGATGTGAGCCAGTGGAGTCGGCTGTCTCATGTCGTCCCCTGTCCAGGCACAGGGGCTTTTGCCCAGCTGAGCCTTTGGGGCTGCTATAGATACAGCTCCCCAACACTCCTTGTGATCCCTCCGTGGCCCCTACTTTAGATGATGCTGCCCTCTTTCTTGCTCTGCCTTGCCCAGAGCCTGTGGCCTGTAGCCCACCCAGCCCCACCCACAAAGAGGAAGTTGCCTGGGGCTCCCAGGGTGAGAAGCTGGGTGCTCTGGCATGATGCCCTTCCCTGCCTTGCCTGTGGAACAGAATGTACCTTTTTAAGAGTAACCTTATAGCCAGTTTGTTTGTGGAGCACATACCCGCAGGGCGCTGTCAGATCTCTTAAAGGGCCAGGGTCCTTCTGCCGTTGCTAGCCCCCCATCTCTCTCCAGGGGAGCTGTCACACTGGGCATTGGAGTTGGACTGCCCTTTTGGGGAAGGAGGAGCTTGGAGGTGGGACTTCCCATCCCCCATCCTTTCTAGGGTAGATGGGTGTCTCTTCCCTGCTCCCTGCTGGCCTGGTGCCCAGAGCTAAGCCCAGGGCCTGACTAGGGAGGCATAGTTCCATGGAGGCCAGGACTGCACCAGTCTCCCGCCTCTCCAGGGTGCCCAACCAGTGGGGCTCAGTGGGCATGTTCTTGGGGTGAGTGGAGGAAGCTGCCCATGGCCTGTGCCAGCCCTTGGGGCCAGGGCAGCCCATACCCCTTCTCTGAACTGAGGATTCCCTGCACCCATTTGGCTTTCAGGTTTCTGGGTGGGGCTCTGGCCTCCTTTCTATGGTCCTTGGGCAGCCCCTTCCCAGCTCCAGGCCCTTCATCCTCCTCTGACCCACTCACCCAGACACACTGAGCAGCTTCACCCAGTGACCCAGTCCAGCCTGGTGTGTCCTGCAGTGTCCTGGCAGCCATTTTTTCTCACAGTCAGATCGGGGTCTGTGTACAGATCTATTTCAGTCTCTTGTCCCCCTTCCCCTTCCCTCCACCATGACTCACATTTTCCTCTTGGGCTCCTGGGGCCAGGAAGGGAAGTTGCCTGGTTTGCCCCCCCTTTTCTTCTCCCCCACTGGGGGCTATTCTTAGAAACCCCCGAGGGAGATAGTGTGCCCCCCTTCTTCTCCCCTGCTGCTGGGAAGGGGGTGGTCTTGTGAGCTAGACAGAGAAGGGAAGCTGGGAGACCAATCCTAGAGGGCAGGAGCTGGGAATGGTGGGGGTTAGCTGGCCCACCCTCCGTCTTACCCAAGGAACAAGAAGCCAAGGTCCCAGAGACTGAGTGACAGGCCCAATTTTGCAGGATGAGTCCTGGTTCCAGGCAGAGCCCAGAACTCCTGGCTTCCAGTTGGTGCTCTTGCCCTCCCTTCTCCCAAAACCAGAGCCCTGCCCCAGCCAACTCTGGGGTGGAGCCACGAGTGCCAGGTTAACTCCTGAAGTTCCAGAATCACTGAGGCCAGCTTCCCTTAGACTCGCTCTCTAGTCACTGTTGCTGCTGCTGACTGAGGATGGAACACCCTTGGGTTGGGGTCCTAGGGTGTAGGGACCTGGCTGGACCAAGTGTTGGAGGTGGCCAGGCGTGGTGGCACCCCATCCCAGCTCAGAAGGGTTCTTCGTGTCTGGAATTGGACTCCCAAGCCTGGGTTCTGAGGTGGGCCTCAAGAGCGTTGGTGAGTGGAGTGAGTTGGAGTCCTGGGAACGTGGGCTGTAGTACACAGTAGGGTTAGGACACAGCCTGGAGTCTGACTGTCCTGGACTCAAGTCCCATGCCAGCTACTACCAGCGGTGAGATCCTGGGCAGGTTATACAACTTCTGTGCACCTGAGTCCCTCACCTTTAAAATAGGATCATGCTCCCATCTCATAAGAGTTACAAGAAATGCATCCGTTAATGTATAAAGCACACCTATACAATCCAGGCATGTTGTAAATAGCCAACAAATTAGCTATTAGTAGTCATTATTATCATATTAATTTATGTCAGGGTAGGGAGGAACCTTGGAGATCTTACTGTCCCTCTCCAGGTTCTAGACAAGCAGACAGGCCCAGAGAGATGAGGTGACTTGTCCTGGGCACGCACAGGAAGATTTGGAGCTCAGGTCTCCTGGGTGTCGTCCTGTGAGGAGAACCACATGCTGGAGCAGCAGCATGTCTTTTGTTTGGGGTGTTTGTGGGGCAGGGAGTCAGAGAGTGCTGGGCCCAGGCCCTGTGACCTACTTGGCCCTGGCTGGTGCTTCCACTCCTAGGAGCTGTGAGAAGATCACATTTCTCACCACGGGTGAGCCAGGCAGGGAGCTGGACCCCTGTGGGGAATGGGGAGCTGGACTGCAGGGGTGGGGCTGGCTTGGGGAAGACAAGGCACAGGATCCTGGCTTCCTCCCCAAAGCAGTGCGTCCACCGAGAGCCTAACTAGTTGCAGCTGTGTGTGTTGGGAGTGGTCACCATTTGCCTCTGCTACCCCTCTGCAGCTCGGTGCCAACATGCTGCTGTTCCTCTGCACCAATGTCATTGGGATCTGCACACACTATCCGGCTGAGGTGTCTCAGCGCCAGGCATTTCAAGAGACCCGCGGTTACATCCAGGCCCGGCTGCACCTGCAGCATGAGAACCGGCAGCAGGTGGGGCTGCTCTCCCTCTTCACAGACTTCCCCCGCCCCCTGCCAGTAGCCTGCAGGTTGGGTCTGCCACCTGTGCCATGGAGTACTGTGAATGGTTCCCCCTGACTGTGCAGCACAAAGGTTCTCTGACTTTGGAGTTGCTGGCCTGTCAGAGGAGGAGAGGGAATAGATGCAGTGCACCTGAGGGGTTGAATGGGGTGTTTGTCAGAGAAGACTGGGGTGTGTGTCTGGTGAGGGCTCTAACGGAGGAGGGTCAGGCTACGGTCCAGGAGGGAAGCTCAGGTCTCCAGAGACGTCAGGGAGGGTTCCAGGATGTGGAGGGACCGGGAGGGATTAAAGCGTTGGGCCAGGGAGATAGTGGTGCCCTGTTGAAACCACTGGTCTAGGAGCGGCTGCTGCTGTCTGTGTTGCCCCAGCATGTTGCCATGGAGATGAAAGAAGACATCAACACAAAGAAAGAAGACATGATGTTTCATAAGATCTACATTCAGAAGCACGACAATGTCAGGTAGGGTGGGGGTGGGGAGGATACTGGGAGAGGTGGGGGCGGTCTGTGAGTCTCTGAGGGCCACACCGTCCTTCTGTCTTCTGCCATTGTCCACAGCATCCTGTTTGCAGACATTGAAGGCTTCACCAGCCTGGCATCCCAGTGCACAGCGCAGGAGCTGGTCATGACCCTGAACGAGCTCTTTGCCCGGTTCGACAAGCTGGCTGCGGTGAGGGTGCTGGGGCTAGGGGGCAGGGGCGACCCGGTGGGGCGCACCTCTCTGGCAGCAGCTTGGGGGTGAGAGCCTGTGGAGTCTGCAGTGAGAGTAGTGAGCTAGGCGGGCTGGCTGGTAAGAGAGTAAAGGTGACTGTCCCCCAACTCTTTCTGCTTCAGGAAAATCACTGCCTGAGGATCAAGATCTTAGGGGACTGTTACTACTGCGTGTCAGGGCTGCCAGAGGCCCGGGCAGACCATGCCCACTGCTGCGTGGAGATGGGGGTGGACATGATCGAGGCTATCTCGTGAGCACCGTTCCCTCCCAGGCTTCCTGGGACTGAGGGGGGCTCTGCCTGCCCCTGCCCTTCGATGTGTCCTTAGGACCTTTCCTCAGTCTTGGCTGTCTCTCTGTCTTGGAGATCCACGCCTGGGGAGGGGAAAGGCTTCAGCCCATGTGAAGATCCACGTGCACCTTAGACTCCAGCGGCTGGGATGGGGCAGGGGGAGTCAGGGTGAGGGGGGATTTACGCTGGAGAGAATGCCAGTTGTAGGCCTGCTGGGCGAGTGGCGATTCCTCATCTCGCCCAGTCCCATAGGACACTGCTGGACCCCTGCTGGTGAACAGGGTTCCCAAAGGTTTGTCCTTGAGCCCTGTGCAGCCTCCTACCTGTGTCCCGCCAAGGGCGTGTCCCGCCAAGGGTGTGCCGTGTGCCCTGTGGCTGGGTCTGTCCTTGCCCACTTGGCTCCAAGGCAAGCTCAAGGCCTGGGCTCTGGACTGGGGGTGGGGAGGACTACCGGGAGCTAAGCCAGGCCCCTCCTCCCAGGCTGGTGCGCGAGGTGACGGGGGTAAACGTGAACATGCGCGTGGGCATCCACAGTGGGCGTGTGCACTGCGGTGTCCTTGGCTTGCGGAAATGGCAGTTTGACGTGTGGTCCAATGACGTGACTCTGGCCAACCACATGGAGGCCGGGGGCCGGGCCGGGTGAGTGCGGGCCCAGGGGTGAGGGGTGGCGGCCATTGGGGGAGCCAGGGCCTTACCCGCCTGTCCCACGCAGCCGCATCCACATCACCCGGGCCACGCTGCAGTACCTGAACGGGGACTATGAGGTGGAGCCGGGCCGGGGCGGGGAGCGCAACGCCTACCTCAAGGAGCAGCACATTGAGACCTTCCTCATCCTGGGAGCCAGCCAGAAACGGGTCAGGGTCGGGTGGGGAAGGCGGCTGGGGAGAGGGGCAGATGGAGGGAGCAAGCAGAGGCCTTCTCTGGGCGCCTCTTCCCAGCCTGTACCTGTGCTGTCTACACAGAAAGAGGAGAAGGCCATGCTGGCCAAGCTACAGCGGGCACGGGCCAACTCCATGGAGGGGCTGATGCCACGCTGGGTGCCTGACCGTGCCTTCTCCCGGACCAAGGACTCCAAGGCTTTCCGCCAGATGGTGAGGGACCCACCGCGCCTGGCCCGGGCCTTGGTTTCTTGTTTCCCTCAACACTCAGTATCGCCCTGCCCTCTTCTGCCTCCCTTGTGGAGGCTGTTGTTTCTGTAGTTTCTGCAATTGGGAATGGGAGGGCTGATTTCATCCCAGGGGTCCCAAGCTCCCCAGAATCTATCGGGAAAGCCTTCAGCACTGTGTTGGGGGTGGGGAAGGGACTGTAGAGGTGAAGGTGGCCTGCCCCTCACCTCACTCACACACTGTCCCTTTCTCCAGGGCATCGATGATTCCAGCAAAGACAAGTAAGTCAAGTTGTTGAGGAGGGGGGGTGGGTGAAGGCACTTGCAGCCTGGGGTGAGGCGTTGGGGAGCTGAGATCCCCCTCTTCCCTGGACTTCAGACGTGTCGTGTGGGACCGGGTGCCACCTGCCCCTCTGAGTGCTGCCCATGCCCCTCCTTTCTCATCACTTGTCACGTGGCCGTGGTCAGGCGCCTGGTGAAGCCATGTCCTCTGCCCTCAGCCGGGGTGCTCAGGATGCCCTGAACCCTGAGGATGAGGTAGACGAGTTCCTCGGCCGGGCCATTGATGCCCGCAGCATCGATCAGCTGCGCAAGGACCACGTGCGCCGGTTCCTGCTCACCTTCCAGAGAGAGGATCTTGAAAAGAAGGTTTGGGGGGTACAAGGGTAGCAGGAGGAGGTCCCGGCAGGGCGGTCTGAGCACAAGTGAGGGAACAGGAGAAGTTTCTAGGGAGCGGGGGGTGACCACCGGGCACTGGGGATTCACCTCAGCTGGGCCAACTGGCAACACCCTGCCTTCCGAGGGCAGTGGCAGCCAGCTTAGTCTCCTCTCCTTCAGTACTCACGCAAGGTGGACCCCCGCTTTGGAGCCTACGTAGCCTGTGCCCTGCTGGTCTTCTGCTTCATCTGCTTCATCCAGCTTGTCATCTTCCCACGGTGAGAGCTCTGCCCCTCCCTGCTGGGCTTCTCTTCCCTCTACCACTTCCCAGGCCCTTCTTAAACTCCTCGCAAGCACACAGTCCTGGGGCCTGCCCCCTGCCTGCCCAGGGAGTGGGAAAGGACCCCCAGATCTCCCAGAGTAACATCTTCCCTGGCCCCCTCCCGCCCAGCTCAGCCCTGATGCTTGGCATCCACGCCGGGATCTTCCTGCTGTTACTGGTCACCGTGCTGACCTGCGCTGTGTACTCCTGTGGCTCTGTACGTGGGGGACCTTCCGGGGCTGGTCGGGGAGGCCAGGCCGGGAGTGGGGAGGGAGGAGAAGGCCAGGCCTCTGCCACTAGGCCTGGCCCTGGGTGGCCTTACCCGTTGGGTGACGTGGCCTCTGTCTCTGTCTCCTGCCTCCTGACAGCTGTTCCCTGAGGCCCTGCGACGTGTGTCTCGCAGTATCGTCCGCTCGAGGGCACATAGCACCGCAGTTGGCATCTTTTCTGTCCTGCTTGTGTTCACCTCCGCCGTTGCCAGCATGGTAAAGGTCCAGGGAGAATTCTTCTCCTCCTCCTCTGTGCCAAGCACTGTTCTGGGTGCTGGGGCTACAAAGAGGAAGGAGACACATTTCCTCCTCAAAGCAGGAGTGAGGTTAACCCCTGTCCTCCTGGCTTTCTCCCTTTGCCTCTTGTTATCCCTCAGTGAGAACTTGGGCCTCTGGCATATAAGGCACTTGGTCATGGCCCTGGTAACCCCTTCCCCCCTCAGTTACCCTAATATATACCTCCTCTTCCCCTGTTTTTGCAGTTCACCTGTAACCACACCCCTATACGAACTTGTGCAGCCCGGATGTTGAATTTAACCCCTGCCGACATTACCGCCTGCCACCTGCAGCAGCTCAATTACTCTCTGGGCCTGGATGCTCCCCTGTGTGAGGGCACCGCACCCACCTGCAGCTTCCCCGAGGTGTCCAGGCAGTGGTCAGGCGGGGTGGGGGGGGTCCTGATCAGTGCCAGTTCCTCATCTTTCTGTGCCAGGCTTGGTGGTGGGCACTGGGGACCCAGCATCTCACCAGAGTCTCCAACTCCAGGAGCAGCCCTGGCGTGGTGTGGTGTCAGGGTGTGTGGAGGGCGAAGGAGGCTTGGGTTTGAGGTGGTCAAGGGGGCTCAGGCCAGGCGGCGGCGTGCCTTGTGCTCTGCCCTCTCACCCAGACTTCCTCTGCCTTCGCTCCGCAGTACTTCATTGGGAACGTGTTGCTGAGTCTCTTGGCCAGCTCTGTCTTCCTGCACATCAGTAGTATCGGGAAGTTGGCCATGATCTTTGTCCTGGGGCTCGTCTATCTGGTGCTGCTTCTGCTGGGTCCCCCAGCCACCGTCTTTGACAACTATGACCTCCTGCTGGGCGTCCATGGCTTGTGAGTTTATTCTCAACCCCTTTAATCCCCCAGGAGCCTCTTGACCCCGCCAGGTCGCTGAGAGCCCTTTGTGCCCTGGCATGCTACCACTCATCCCTCACATGAGGGGAAAGGAGGTAGCAACTGACCCCTAACAGTCAACTCAAGGAAACCCCAGACCTGGGAAATCCCTTTGTCTTTAGGTTAGACATTAACAATAAAAACTCCCTCTTGCATTTGCAGGTTTCATATCCACTCTTAACTACTTGTAGGTCACATAGCTGCTTGGGGTAGAGCCCCGGCTAGGAAAGGAACCAAAACTCGGGCTCCTGCTTTAGGGCTCTGCCTGGGACAACACTGGCTTTTCCTCTGTAAAAGCCCACACCTTATGTGGCAGAAACGTATGGTGTGGTAGAAAAAGCCTCTGCAGCCTGCTGAGTTTGAATCCCTACTCTGCCACTTATTAGCTGTGTGACCTTAGATCGGTGAGTTAACTTCTCCGAGCCTCAGTTTCCTCATCTGTAAAATGGCAGTGCCATCTATATCACAGGGTAGTTGTAAAGATTATAGTAACATTTATCGAAGACTTGCTGATGCCAAGCACTGTGCTGTCTTTTTTTTTTTTAATTTAAAGCATTTTTTAAGAATTTAGACTGTGCTGTGTCTTTATTGTGCTACTTGGGCTTTCTATAGCTGTGGATGTGCTAAGCCTTTTGCTCACATTGTTTAGATCTGATCACTCTTGTATTGATGAGGAAACTGAGGCTTACAGAGTTAAACAACTTGTTCCAGGTCACATAGTTGGTGGGTAGAGGAGCCAGGAGTGGAATCTCTGCTCTTAATATAAGCAAATGCCTTGGCCTGGTCCCTGATCTGTGGTGCTCAGTAAATGCAGTTTCTGTCTCCTCTTCCATGCCCTGACCTGGTGACCCAGGAAGAACCAATGACTTTGTCTCTTGTATCTTCTTGCCAGGGCTTCTTCCAATGAGACCTTTGATGGGCTGGACTGGTGAGTGAGGGCTCCAGGGCAGCAAAGGGCTGGGCTGCCAGACGCCTCTTTCAGCCACTGAGCCCGCCTCTGCTTCCCTCAGCCCAGCGGCCGGGAGGGTGGCACTCAAATACATGACCCCCGTGATTCTGCTGGTGTTCGCACTGGCGCTGTACCTGCATGCCCAGCAGGTGGAGTCCACAGCCCGCCTGGACTTCCTCTGGAAGCTGCAGGTGACAGGGCAGGCCTCTGGGGTGGGTGGGTGGTTCCTGGGGGCGGAGCCTGGGCCGTGTCAGGCATCTCTTAGTCTGGTCAAGGTTCAGCCTGCCCTCAGCCCACCCTGGCTCCATGCTTTCCCTGTGCCCACCCCCATCCCCCGCCTCATCCTGTCCCTGCCCCCTCGGCCCCTCTGCCTGTTCTTCGGCCTCATCTCTCCCTGGTTTTCTTCTCCCATGCGGTTCCCTTAGATACCCTTCTCCAGGTGTTGGCCGCTGTACCCACGCCTTGTGGATGTTGGGCAGTGGGTGATGGGTGTGGTGTCCACAGGCAACAGGGGAGAAGGAGGAGATGGAGGAGCTCCAGGCCTACAACCGGCGGCTGCTACATAACATTCTGCCCAAGGATGTGGCCGCCCACTTCCTGGCACGGGAGCGCCGGAACGACGAGCTCTACTATCAGTCCTGTGAATGTGTGGCCGTCATGTTCGCCTCCATTGCCAACTTCTCTGAGTTCTACGTGGAGCTGGAGGCCAACAACGAGGGTGTCGAGTGCCTGCGACTGCTCAATGAGATCATTGCTGATTTTGATGAGGTACTTGTCCCTTAGGCTGGTGCTGGCAGAGGGTAGGGGGATGTGGGGACCAGAGAGGTGGGAGAACTTTGGATAAGAAGGCAAGGATTGGAGGGGCTCATCTGATGAGACCCAGAGATGTGAAGGGTAGGAGTAAAGGTAGGCACCGTGGAGTTAGGGACAGATATGAATGTGTCACAGGCAGCAGGGTCAGCTCCAGTGGGGCAGGGTCATTGTTACTGAGGAGCAAAGGAGGACGTGAAGATCTGTGGAGGGGCCAGTAGAGTTAGCGAGTGGATGTCATTGAAGAAGGAGCTGGTAATCTGTAGACTACAGCCTCATGAGGCCAAGTAATCAAGATGATCCCCTGAATAGAGAAAATGGAAGTAAAATATGAGGAAGCGTCCTGAACATCCAGGTCAGGTCTGGAGAGAAGGCACTTCCTCAGTCTGGGACTCTCTCCAGCGTTGAGGGTTGGAATCATTAATGCCTGATATCCCTCCTGTGGTTCTGGGTTCTGTAGCGGGCTGTAGAAGTTGTCCTGGAGTTGTGTGCTCAAGTCCCTGCTTGGGTTTTGACAGCTGCCTAGTAAGGGAAACGTTTTCCCAGTTCCTAGCCCAGCACCAAGAGCAGTAGTTGGAAGCGGGGCTCACATACTGGAGGGAAGTATGAGGCAGGGAAGTGAGGCAGGGGCCAGAGCATGGCCAGGAAGGAGCCTTGGGGCAGGACTGGGTCTGGCCTTTCTGCCTTGACAGCCGGGTCCCCCTGTGCTATCCAGATCATCAGTGAGGAGCGCTTCCGGCAGCTGGAGAAGATCAAGACAATTGGTAGCACCTACATGGCTGCCTCTGGGCTGAATGCCAGCACCTATGATCAGGTGGGCCGCTCCCACATCACTGCCCTCGCTGACTATGCCATGCGGCTCATGGAACAGATGAAGCACATCAATGAGCACTCCTTCAACAATTTCCAGATGAAGATTGGTAAGAAGGCCTGGATCATGGCACGTTTTCCCAGGGATGTTTCTGGGGTGAAGCTGAGGCAGCAGGCTAGGGATGGTGTCTCAGACTCCCCATCAGGAGTCCCGTGGGGGTTTCCTTTTCTCTCGCTTCCTATATCATCTGATGTTAAGAATAGATACCATTTATTAAGGGCCTCCTATGTGCTAAGCATTGTCTCAGATTTTTTTTTTTTAACACATATCAATCCTCACATTATTATCCCCTTTTACAGAAAAGAGTTGGATTTTCAGAGTGGGTAAATAACTCAGCCAAGGTCATACAACTAGTTACGGCTGAACTGGGATTCAAGACCAGGTTTATGTAGATACCAGTACCTATGTCCCTATCTGTGGCTGGTCTGGTAAGAGGCACTTCCTCCCAGATGAGCTGGTGGATGGGAGTTGTTAATAGTGTGGGTTCTGGAATCAGAATGTCAGAATGTTTGAATTCTGGCTCTTCCACTTATGTGCTTATTTAGCAAGTCACCTAACTTCTGTAAGCTTCAGGTACCGTTTCTATAAAATGGGGATGGTGAGCCCTACCTTGTAGGGCTGTTGAGAGGCTGAGATAGTGTAGAATGCTTATAGAGCGGTTGGCACGGCATGAGCCTTTGGTGGATTAGCTGCCGTTCTGGCATAGCCTTTCTGACTCAGGGGAGCTCCTTGACATTCTTTACAACCAGGAGACTTGTCCCTTTTCCACTTTCTTCTCTGGGTCCTTCTAAAGGTGCCGGGCGGTGGTGGCTCCCTGGGCTGACTGGGGAACATCCACTGCTCTCAATTTCTTACTTTTATCCCTGCCCACCCCAGGACTGAACATGGGCCCAGTTGTGGCAGGCGTCATTGGGGCTCGGAAGCCACAGTATGACATCTGGGGGAACACAGTGAATGTCTCAAGTCGAATGGACAGCACTGGGGTCCCCGACCGAATCCAGGTGAGGGGGTTGTAAGCGGAAGCTGGAAGGGGTCTGGGTGTGGGGAGCTTCCACAGGGCCCCCTCTGCAGTCAGCCAGGACAGGGGTAGGGTGGCGATATTCTGTATTTGGTGGAGGAGGTTATAGGGGGAGATAGTAGCATGACCAGAGAACCCCTGAGCCCCTGCAAATGCAGCAGGAAGGATCCTGGCCTAAGCAGGTTCCCCTCCCACCCCCCCAGGTGACCACGGACCTGTACCAGGTTCTAGCGGCCAAGGGCTACCAGCTGGAGTGTCGAGGGGTGGTCAAGGTGAAGGGCAAGGGGGAGATGACCACCTACTTCCTCAATGGGGGCCCCAGCAGTTAGCAGGGCCCAGCTACAGATCAACTGAAAGGACCAAGGTGGGCATTTGGGTGGACTCTGTGCTTGCTGGGGGAAGCTGTGGCAGGGGCCACTGAGCTTTCAGACCCTGCTGATCACAAAGGGAACACCCCAGCAGGCTGTTCAACTACGTCCTCAGGCTGGTGAACGAGGGGATACCAAGAGGATTATGCAAGTAACTTTTAAGATCTAGGGTAGGGCTGTTTTCCCTCCTTTCTTCCAGCTTTTGGGAGCAGGGGAGGGGGCAGCAGCAAAGGTGGGGGGACCCTTCCTGCCTGAGAGATTAAAATGGCAGCTTGTCACACCTCCCCTTTCCCTGTCTGTCTGGGCAACATGCTCAGGGCTGGGCCCTTTCTTTCCCTTTTTCCTGGGAATCTTTTGTACAAAGACTGGGGCAGGGTTGAAGAGTGCCTGTTCCACGCTTGCCTTTGCTGTGCCTGCATCCCCAGCATGGGTCCTGGGCCCTCCCCACCCTGCCAGGTCTCCCTCAGGGACACAGGGCCAAGGAGGGAGAGGCTTGGGAGACCCAGCTCTGTCCATATTTCAGGGGAACGTTTCCATTTGCCAAATCCTAGTCCCACGATCTGTCCCCAAAGGGGAACAAAGGGACTTCTGACAGCTCAGATTAGCCTCAGTTCCTGCACAGCTCCAGGGAGAGGGGCATCTGGTCTCATTGGTACTGTGAAAAGACCCAGCCAGGGAGCAGGCACGTGCATGAAGGTGTTAGAAGACTGGAAGGTGGACGTTCGCCTGCAGGTGCCAAAGAGAGCAGGCCGGCCAGGGATGGGGGTGGTGCCAGACTCTGAAGGTCAGGATCAGGCCACTCTGCCCCCGCACACTCTTGCTGTCTGCTGCAAGAGACACAGAGCGTCTCTACCCCTTCTGTTGCCAAATAGAAAAGGGCCAGGGCCTGGAGGAAGACGACCCTGATCCTAAACCCGTCCTCCCAGACCTCTGGCACTGGGGAGGGCCTGTGTGTCTGTGTAACTGTGTGTGCACGGTGGTCCGTGTGTGTCTGTTTTCCAGGTCTATGTATCCTTACGCTCCTGCTCCTCAACTCTCCACCCTGGGTTGCCTCTTTCCTGTGGGCCTCTGTCTTCTGGGAATAAGGCAGATGTCTGATTTCAAGGGATGGAGACAGATGCCCAGTTTGCACAGGAGTGGGATGGGGTATGGTAACAAGAGGAGGGTGACTGGGGAGAGGAGGTCTTTTGTGCCAAATCCCTAATTGCCTTCTGGGGACCACGTATGCAGCATGACTGTCTCTCTGCTAGGGCAGGGACCCAAGCGCCTGCTGGAGCCCCCATGCTCCTTGCACTTGAAGTCTCTGGGGTTTGGTGGGCAGAGGCTCAGGAGTCCCCTGGATTTCCCCAGCTGGTATCCTGGGATGTGGTAAGCCTTGGGGCTTAGGTAGCATGGGATCTCCCGAGGACCCAGATTCTGGTACTAGGGGCAAGGGGAGGGGAACCCGGACCTCAGCCGTCCCTAGTCTACAGCCTGAGCCCAGCGTGCTCCAGGCTCCCCAGTCCCCATGAAGCCTGCGGGGGCTGGCAGGAGGATTAGGAGGGCTGGGCCTTAGATTCCCTTCTTGTCCGTGCCTGCCTTTCACCCGCTTCCCTTCAGCCTTGCCTCTGGCCTGAATGAGTCGGTGCCTTGGTTTCTCTGTACCTGTTTAAGCTGAGGCAGTGGCCACAGTTTTGCTTGAAGATCGCTTTGTCTCAGAGGTGTTAAGAGGCAGAGGGGAGAGGGTCCCAGAGTTGCTGACTTTGGGGACTGGAAGGGGTAGGTGGTACTCTTGCCCTTCCTCATGCCCTTTCTGACTCTAGTTCCTTGCAGAGGTTGTTTCTGGCTCTTATTGACTGCTCTGGGGCATCTTCATGTATCAACCAAGTGGGCCATCAGTCACTTCATTAGCCAAGGCATGAGAAGAGAAAAGACTAGGTGGTCCAGATGAAGTCAGCTCCCCTTCCCTCAGCCACAGCCCTGGACAGGAAGGTTCTGCATGGGGTCCTGGGGTGGGGGTGAGGCTGTAAGGAGACCAGAGTGGAAGACTGCTTCACTTACAGCAGAAGTGAGTGACTTGTGTCTGCTTCTTGCTAGTGGAAGGGGCCTGTCTGCACCCTGGCTCCCTGCACCACAGTGCCAGCCATGCATTTCTCCTGGGCTGATATTGCCCTCTTCCTTGCCAGTTGGTGGGGGAGTCAGTGGATGGGAGGCCATGGACTTTGGTTTTATAATGTAACCAGCGTGGAGGCCGGGGGGAGGGTGGCATACCGTTGTATTTCAGTGAAATATTTAATATATTTAAATATCAATAAAAATCAAATTCTTTGTAAAATTCCCTGTTCTCTGCAGCTGTTCTGGGCCCTGGGTTGGGTCCGAAGTGGCAAAGCCTGGTGGAGGGGGCAGGCCCCTGCCAGGGGTTCTGTAGACCTCTCATCTGCTAAGATGAAGCTGCAGTGTCTGCAGAGAATGTGACCCCTCTGAGGCCCGGCAGCATTCGTTACTCTGACTCCTGCCATACATGAGGTCAGAACCCCTTGTAGTGGTCTGTCCTGGCCCCTCCCAAACTAAGCACCAAGCTCCGACTCCTTCAGGAGTCTCTCACAATCCTGATCTCACAGGAATTGGGGAATAATTTCCTACTCACTCATTTCCTGTGTACACAAGTTACTTCTAGATCAGTCTATTTATTGCACTTTCTCAGTCCCCTCTCCCCATTAGTCAGCCATTGAAACCAGGATACCACCTCTTCATCGCTCCATCCACAGTACTATCTTGTCCTTCTGCAAACGTATCCTGGTTAATACAGACTGAAGTTCCTGTCATGGAGAATAGAGTGATCCATAAACCTGGAAAGAGACAGTCTCAGATTCAGCTAGGTTAGGCTGGACTGGGGGTGGGGTGGGGCTTAAACCTTGAATGGGCAGGGGTAGTAATGAAGAAGTGGAGCTGCTGCCAATGGGTGGTGCTTAGAGGGGTGGGAGGTGGCAGCGAAGGGAGCAGAAACATTCCAGGCCTCCCACAGGAATGCTGTAGATTCTTGAGTGTTCAGAAGTCATAGCCATAAGGTGAAACACAAAGACATGGATGAATCTTTAGCTCCTTTGAATAGCCACTACTAGCAGTAGCCACTACTGCCCAGATTCCGGGGCCAGTTTTCCCTGGAAAGACCAAAACCTCCTATTCCATTTCCCAACTCTGAATAAGATGGAAAGCATCTCCAAGGATTTAAGTGATCTCCCCACCCTCCCCCCTCCCAGCCTAACCTGGTCATTGCGCTTTTGATGAGGCAGTGGCGGGGGTTCCGGATCCACGGCATGGTCTCTTCTGGGCGCACTCCTGCAGCGTTGGACCGCCAGAAGCTGAAGTTCTGAGCATCAGTCAGGGGGACCCTGAAGACCTGATTAGGGACTGAATGGTTAGGCAGGTTATCAGATTTCTTAGAGTTTGTGCCTTAGGGCACCACAAGCCCAACGTAGCAACTAGGCTTGACCAGATGCTGAGAAGTCCCGGAAATGTAGTCACCACACTCGGCTCCACTTCTGGATTTCAGCATCTTACACCCTACATGGTCAGTGGAATCAGTCTTGGTTCTTCTGGTGTTTACCACAAGTCAATCTCTAAGAGCGCTTTCCCCAAGTGCTAAGGTGGTGCAAAAACAAGTGGTCCACCTACTTGGTTTCTTTTCTATTTGGCCATGCCACATGGCTTGTGGGATCTTAAGTTTCCCAACCAGGGATTGAACCTAGGTCCTCAGCAATAAGAGTGCAGAGTCCTAACCACACATCCCACTTGGAAAATGTGCAAGATGGGTCTACTGGTTCTTCCTTCCCTCCCCCTTTGATTATTTCAGGAAATTCTCTGAAATTTAGCAGTGATACTGCCTTATATTTAGGTATTGCTAACATATAATTGTGAGAAGGCAATGGCAATCCACTATAGTACTCTTCCCTGGCAAATCCCATGGACGGAGGAGCCTGGTAGGCTGCAGTCCATGGGGTCACTAAGAGTCGGACACGACTGAGTGACTTCACTTTCACTTTCCACTTTCATGCATTGGAGAAGGAAATGGCAACCCATTCCAGTGTTCTTGCCTGGAGAATCCCAGGGATGGGGAAGCCTGGTGGGCTGCTGTCTCGGGTCACACAAAGTCAGACACAACTGAAGCGACTTAGCAGCAGCAGCAGCAACATATAACTTATCAAGTGAAAGTGAAGTTGCTCAGTCGTGTCTGACTCTTTTCGACCCCATGGACTGTAGACTACCAGGTTCTTCATTCGTGGGATTTTCCAGGCAAGAATACTGGAGTGGATTGCCATTTCCTTCTCCAGGAGATCTTCCTGACCCAGGGACTGAACCCGGGGTCTCCCACATTGTAGGCAGATGCTTTACTGTCTGAGCCACTAGGGAAGTCCTATAATTTATCCAGTACCTGTTAAATTTTAAATGTTGTATTAGATATTTAAAAAATTTTGAATATCAGACTTACCTAGATTTTCTTTTTTTGGATTTTCACTCTTAATTTATTGTATAAATCTAATTATACCAGTGTATAAAACTTGTATACGTTTTAAAACTTAGAATTATAGCCTAATATTCTGGCTATCTAGTCTTTATAATTATTATTTTTTTAAAAAAATCCCTACTATATTATTGGGGCCTTCCAGGTGGCTTAGCGGCAAAGAATCTGCCTGCCAGTGCAGGAGTCTCGGGTTTGATCCCTGGGTTGGGAAGCCCCTCTGAGGAAGGAAGTGGCAGTGCACTCTGGTATTCTTGCCTGGGAAATCCCATGGATAGAGGAGACTGGGGGACTACAGTCCATGGGATTGCAAAGAGTCCAATACGATTAAGCAAAAAAAAAAAAAAAACAAAAAACACCACATTCCCACTTTTCAGTTACAACTAGGCTATTAACATACTGATACAGTTCTGTCACCACAGGATCCCAGAGTTGCCCTTTTACAGTCACATACTCCTCCCTCCACTCCTTGGTAATCGGTAATGTGTTCTTTAGTTCTGTAATTTTGTCAGTTCAAGAGTGTTGTATAAATGGCATCATACAGTATGGGATCTTCTGGGGACTGGCTTTCTTTACATAGCAGAATTCCCTGGAGATTCCTGCAAGTATCTGCCTATATCAGTAGCTTGTCCTGCTGCTGCTGCTGCTAAGTCACTTCAGTCGTGTCCGACTCTGTGCGACCCCATAGATGGCAGCCCACCAGGCTCCTCCGTCCCTGGGATTCTCCAGGCAAGAACACTGTAGTGGGTTGCCATTTCCTTCTCCAATGCAGGAAAGTGAAAAGTCTAAGTGAAGTCGCTCAGTCATGTCTGACTCAGCGACCCCATGGACTGCAGCTTGTCCTAGGTACTTTTTAAAATGTAAGTTTCTCTTTCTCAAAAAACACTAGAGTGTTATTCCAGTTTTCAGATGGTCTAGAGGCTTCCTTGGTGGCTCAGAGGTTAAAGTGTCTGCCTGCAATACGGGAGACCCGGGTTCGATCCCTGGGTTGGGAAGATCCCCTGGAGAAGGAAATGGCAACCCACTCCAGGATTCTTGCCTGGAGAATCCCATGGACAGAGAAGCCTGGTGGGCTACAGTCCATGGGGTCACAAAGAGTTGGACACGACTGAATGACTTCACTCACTCAGAGAAGTTACGTGATCAGAGGATTTTGCCCAAGGTCACACAGTTTGTTTGGAGTTGAAAAAAAGTAAAGTCGCTCAGTCGTGTCTGACTCTTTGCGACACCATGGACTGCAGCCTACCAGGTTCCTCCCTCCGTGGGATTCTCCAGGGAAGAGTACTGGAGTGGGTTGCCATCTCTTTCTCCAGGGGATCTTCCCGACCCAGGGATCGAAACCCGGTCTTCTGCATTCCAGGCGGACGCTTTAACCTCTCAGCTACAAGCTTTGATCCTCATAACAATCCTGTAAGATTGGTGGAGTCGGCATTTTCTGCCCTTTTTTTTTTAATGAATGAGGAAACAAGTTTAAAGAGGATACGTGACTTATCCACGGTGAGACACTTGAAAGAGACAGAAAGTACTCACGGGTAGATCTTCTGCTGTCAATTCTGATTCAGTTTTTATCTTATCTTGTTTATCTCACTTTTGGAGCCCACTTTCTCCCTCTTCTCAGTCTCTTCTTGGCTCTTTTTGACCTCGCCGCCTGCTCTAAAACAGTGCCCACCACATCCCAGCCACTTTAGCAACTCAGACCCACCTTTTCTGCCCCTAGAATTGTGACAAACCCAAGATACTTACATGTCTTTAACGATACCTTCCGAACAGCTTCGTGGTACTTTGTGTGGCTATTTTGGTGCACAGAATAATTCCCATCTTCTGAGGAAATAGGGGGAAGCCTCGTGGGCACTGGATCCTTCTGGTCTGAAACGAGAGCAGACTTGGTCTGAGTGCCTAGCAAATGGGATTGTTTGGCTTTCTCAGTCTCTGGTCTCCACGCTAACCCGGCACAGGCAGGGGTCCCTCCAAGCCCCTCACAAGCCAAGTGCTGCAGGGTAAGAAGGGGTTCATGGGACACAGTAGTATCAGGAAGAGCATTTTGGGCAGCAGGCATCAAGTGTGTTAGGAGCATTAGAGAGCTCTCAGCTTGCTATTGGTTTAGAGATGGACTGGTGCTGGGTCAAATGGAGAGGGACAGGGCCAGGAGCTGGGAAGGCAGTATAGAGTGGGATAGTGTAGTCTTAGCATTCTTATGGGGGTTTAGAAATCTCAGATGCAAAATCTGTAACTTCTTATAGTGACTGAAAAGATGAGATTTTCCTTACCCAGTGCTGTGGTCTGAATGTTTGAATTCCCTCCACTCCATCCTCCCCCCAAATCCATATGTTGAAAACCTAATGCCCAAGGTAATAGCATTTGGAGGTGGGGCTCTTGGGGTGTGATTCATGAGATGGAGCCCCCATGAATGGAATAAGTGCCCTTATAAAAAGAGGCCTGAGAGAGCTTCCTGGCCCCTTCTGCCACGTGAGGGAACAACAGGAAGTCTGCAACCTGGAAGAGAGCCCTCACCTGGCTTCCTGATCCTGGACTGCCAGTCTCCCGTGAGAAATAAATCTCTGTTTATAAGCCACCCAGTCTATGGTATTTTGTTATAGCAGCCTGCATGGACTCAGCCTCTCTTGTAGCAAGGCCAAGGGCCAAGAGTTTTGGCTAGGCTAATCAACACGTCTTCTTCAGATTCTGAATCAAAGATTGGGGTTGCAAAGAAGTTGGGACCATGTGAAGTCTTTTTCTGTTGATGGAGGTTGGGGCAGTGAAGCTGCCTCTTGTCTCCAGCAGCACTGTCTGGGGCCCAGTGTCCTCGGTGCCGGCAGTGCCCACCACAGCACTGAATGCATTGGCGGATCTGCACAGCCAGGTCTATGGCATGACTGTGAACCTTGTTTCTGGTTACTATCTGCCAAACTTGGTTCTCTGTCCCTTCTACAGTTTTTATGTGCCTCCTAATATTTTTTAAACAACTATTTCAAGGACTTGCCTGGTAGTCTAGTGGTTAAGAGTTTGCCTTGCAATGCAGGGGGCTTGGGTTTGATCCCTGGCAGGGAACTAAGTCCCACACGCCACAGAGCAACTGAGCACACACACCACAACTAGAGGGTCTGTGGGCTGCAGTGAAAGGTCTCACATGTTGCAACGAAGACCTGACACACCTGAATAATAAATTTTTTTAATAAAAATTACTTCGTTGTGAAACACACATAAAAAAAGTTTATGTATATAATTTATACAACTTAATGAGTTTGGAGATAAGTATACACCTGTGAAACCATCACCAAAATCTATGCCACAAACATATCCATCTCCTCCAAAAACTTCCTCTCACCTTCTTAATTATTATTTTGTAACAAGAACATCTAACATGAACTCTAATCTCTTTGTAGAGTTTTAAGTATATAGTATAGTATTAACTATACTATGCTGTACAGTAGATCTCTAGGATTTATTCTTCTTGCATAACTGAAACTTTGTACTCTTTGATTATTGCCCTCCTGTTTTTTCCTCCCCTGAGCCTCTGGTAAACACTATTGTATTCTTTGCTTCTATTGAGTTTAATTATTTTGGATTCCTCACATAAGTGGTATGTAATATGTGTCCTCTGTCTGGCTTATTTCACTTGGCATATCTTCCAGGTTCATCCATGTTGTTGCAAGTGTCAGGATTTCCCTATTTTTTTTAAGGCCAACTAATATTCTGTTGTATGCACTTACCACATTAAAAGAATCCATCCAAGCCCTAATGGACATTTCTGTTACTTCCATGTCTTGGCTAGTGTGCATAATGCTGCAACAAATATGAGAGTGCAGATATCCCTTTACGATCATGATTTCAGTTTCTTTGGGGATATATATACCAGAAGTGAGACTGCTGGATCATATGGCAGTTCTATTTTAATTTCTTGAGAAATTGCCCTGTTTTCTATAGTGGCTGTACCCATTTGCTTACCTACCACAATGCATGTGGGTTCCCTTTTCTTCTCACCAATGCTGTTAAGTTTTGTGGATTTTGTTTTTTATTATACCCACTTTAAGAGGTGTGAGGTGATATATCATTGTGGTTTTAATTTGCATTTCCCTGGTGATTAGATGTTGAGCATCTTTTCATATACTTGTTGGCCATTTGTTTGTCTTCTTTGGAGAAGTCTATTCAGATCCTCTGCCCATTTAGTTGGATTTTCTTTCTTTTTTTGCTGTTGAGTTGTAGGAATTCATTATGTGTTTTGGGTATTAACCCTTTATCATATATATGGTTTGCAAGTATTTTCTCCCATACTGTAGGCTGTCTTTTCAATTTGTTTCTTTTGCCACATGGAAGCTTTTAAGTTTGGTGTAGTCTTACCACTATCTTTAAAAAAAAATTCATGTTCTACTTAAATAGGCTAGATTTGGCTTGCATCTCAGAATCCTGAGCTTGTAGTGAACTGGGTCAAAGCTTGCCATTCTCTCTGGAAATTGTTGAGATTGCGGACTCATCTTGGGTGGGTGGTGGGGATGCCTGCTGTTCTGTAGTTCTTCTGCAGTTCCTGCTTTCCCCTTTATTCTGCTTGGCCCCACATGTTGTTCATCATCTCTGTCCCTCCATCCTCCCTTTTGCCCTCCCATGGACACCCTTAACATTCTCTGCGACAGTGACACCACAGAGTGGGGCAAGGTTTGAGTCCCCTCCACTGACAGTTGAGGGCTGGGACAGGTGGAACCCTGGACTGAACCAGGGGTTGGCTTTGTACTTCATCACAGGTTACATTTCCTAGAAACAGTGTCATTTGAGTTTGGTTGTTTGACTTTGGGCTAAGTGAGGGTGGCAGAATGTCCATGGCCAAGTAAGTGTAGACCAAGAAAGAGCAACAGCATATTCCTAGTGAGCAATGGGACCTGGATTGCAGGCAAGTACTGATTAGGGTGCCGGTGACAGAGGGAACTCTTTCTCTGGTCCTGAGGCCTCAGGCTGATAGTTCTTTAAAGTATAGCCGTATGATTATTATCAGATGACTGTTATGTCAGTTTCTGAGTAGTGGGTGCTTAGCTTCCTGTATGGGTTACCATGTGCTTGGAGGCATATTAGACAGTGTCACCCACTTGGATGCCTTCCTCGTGAATCAAGCACCAGTTGGCCTACTCTTCGGATCAGTATTTGGCAAGCTGGAAGATATTTTTGGTAACCCATAACTTTGCCAAGTTGTGGAAGCCACCCGAGGTGAAGGGTGGTGAGGGGTAGGTAAGAATCATGCCACAGCTACTGTGAAAGAGCATGTTCTGGATAGCGCAATGCAATGAACTCTTTATAAGCAAATTCCATTGTGGCAAGGGAGAAAAATTCATCATTTTTTTGGCAGATGGTATAACAGAGGTTCTTCATCCACTTAGTTAATACTATACTCCATATGGTTTTTTGTGGTAAATAGATAGGAAGGGCCCTGACAGCTTCTTCTAGAACCAGGCCATAAATTAGGAATTACCAAAAGACCAGATTTAATGCTTTGAATGGACTGTGAAGGATATATGGGGTAATGCAAAAGTATGGCTGGATCTTCTACTTTTCCAAATTTATGTTGCAGATTTCTCAGTAGTATAAGCTTCCCAGGGCCCCTAAGAAGGTCACAAAATCTTAGTTTCCCACTGCTTTGCCCACTGTTTCTGTTAGTTAGAACTGGGGCTGATTGGCCACAATGTTTTCAGGCTGAAAACTTTTTAGAATGGGTCTACCTATGATGGTTCAGATGGTAAAGAATCTTCCTGCAATGCAGGAGACCTGGGTTTGATCCCTGGGTCAGGAAGATCCCCTGGAAAAAGGAATAGTTACCCACCCCAGTATTCTTGCCTGGAGAATTTCATGGACAGAGGAGCCTGGTGGGCTATAGCCCATGGGGTCACAAAGAGTTGGACATAACTGAACAACTAAGCATGTACGCTACCTCAGTGACTCCCAGAATTCTGAATTTTAGGTTAAGGTATTTGCCTGTCTGTTCCAGATTCTTAGTACATAGTGATGATATTATCTAACAGATATTACTTGAAGTTGGTGTCACTATAAGCAGAGTAATACCACCCAGACTAGAAATGCATACAAGATATTTGTAGAACATACTTGTAGAAATGCAAACAACATTTCTAGATGTTATGGTATTGTACATAAAATATGACTCCTATCTAAGAGGTTGTATCAGATATGAGGCAAGTTGACTGGAGTATTAACACAGACTGAAACTGGTTGAAATATTTTTGGAAGCTATCTTGTACTTAGTCTTTCCTGACATCAGGAAATTGTCAGTGATTTGGGAGAAAGTGAACAAGAACATAAACCCAGGCAACCAGACCAATTCTCAGGGCACATTTTACACATGGGGGCAGTTCCTTTACCTCTGAAAATATCTTCCTTAAAGTGGTGGAGTTCTTCAGAATTCTGAACACAGGGAAAGTTGGGGGGTGCATGAGATAAGAGAGAGACAGTGCTGGTTGCAGACTGCTGATATAAAATGGACTGCATGGATCTTCTAGCGATAACAACAATAAGAGCTGATATGCAATGAATGTGCTTGGCACAACTGTAAAACGTGGGTACTATTACTTTATTTTATAAATGGAGAAACGGAGGCCCAGAGAAGTTTACTGATTTGCCAAGATCACATGACTAGCTTATGGCCAAGACACGAGTTTAACCCAGCACTTTGGCTCTACTGCCCATGCTCTTAACCACCACATTAAATTGGCTTCTGAAATATCATCAGAGTTTCCAGGAAATACCAAAGGCTAAGGAAAAATATGAACTGATAGAACTACCCTCTTAGTGGGCTCTCTTGTGTATAGCTGAATGAGGGCCCTGTCAAGGGTGTCTTCTCACCCTGAAGAAGCCTTGTGTTGGGTAAGGGACTTAGTAATATAACCTTGTTCCAGAAGCAGATCTTCGCCTCCCTGAGTGTCACTTAAATGCAGAACACCATTTCCTATGGCTAGCATCGAGGGAACAGAGAAGACAAACCTGGTGGGTCACTCTTCAGTGGATTAGACCAGCCTCAGTGGGGAGAACCAGCAGGGAAAGACCCCTGTGAAAAAAGTGGTCTGTCTGCTGCAATACAGACACAGTCACCTACCTTGGAGGTGCCCATTCCTGAGGCTCTGGCAGGGTGGTATTACTCTGCTTGCAGTTATACCAACTTCAAGACAACTGCAAGTAATGTCTATTAGATAGTATCTAACTGTGAGTAGCTTGAGTATCTTGTCCCTCTAGTTTCAGGTGGATGAGGATGACGGTCTGCAGAAGCTATGAGATGTATGAGTGTTTCCAAAAATAATTTCAGTACATTTATCCATTTAGAAAGGTAGAGGGGCTCAGAGACTTTGGCCAGTTCACTCTTGGCTGCATTGTGCCATTCACGCTCCTGTTCGAAAAGCCAGAACTACAGTGCCCTCTGCTGGAGTCTAAGAATGGCATATCCAGCTGTCTTCTCATAGCGGGTCATCAAACAGGCAGCTAGCAGAGGTCAAGAGAACTAGGAGACTGAGCAGAGTACTTTCCAGCAAGGGTGGGGAAAACCACCTATGGGATCCCTTTGGCAAGATCCAGAAAATGAGAATACAAGTGATACATACTCAGTTTTTACCAAAGATATACTTTTTCTTTGAAGAGATTCATTTGGAAGTAAGAGCAACTAGGAGGACTCATTATGGAATTCCTCTGGGAGGAGGAATGATAAAGGCTGCAGTGGAGGAAGATGGAGTGAGGCCCTTTGGATATGCAGAGCTCGGAGGTCACTGTGTCTGTGGCTGGAGGGCAGTCACTAGAGAGTCTGGCAGGCAGACTCTGTCATTCGTTTCCAATCAAGAACAAGCATAAGCACCCTTTACCACCAATCCCCATCAATTTGCCTCTGAGACGCCTGTCAGTGGGCAATGCCCTGAGTGGAGATGTGTGTTGGGATTATGTCTAGCTTGACCTAGGTTTTTCATATAACAAGGCAAGGGAGTTGTCTTAGCAAAGGGCCATATAAGGGAATTTTTCTGAAATTCTAAGACACTTCTGAACCAAGAAAAGAGTCCAGGTGTGATGCTAAAAGAAGATAGGAGAATAGGACTCAAAGCAACTGGTGAGACAGATTCAGCAAAGGAAAGGATAGATATGTGGCCAGGCTCTCCTGGGCAGGATAGGGAAGGGAAAGCTTAGGCACTCAAGGTGAATGAACTCAGGAAGCTGGGCTGAACCTGCAGGGGCAACTAGTAGAATTAGGATCAGTAAGGTGAGTCTGGGAGGGGTAGGAATTACTGATTGGTGGACAAGAGAGTTCTGGTCACTGGTCAGGGATGCACTTCTGTGAGCAACTGCAATTGACCAGGCTCTTTCAGGGTCTGGGATGAGCTATCCTTTGATGCCAGCTAGCATTTGTTGCTTCTCAAGAAATCTTATGGTTAAAAATATTGCTTTCCATGGGAACTCCCTGGTGGTCTGATGGTTAGGACTCGGAGCTTTCACTGCCAAAGGGCCCAGGTTCAATCCTTGGTTGGGGAACTAAGATCCTATAAGCTATATGACCCAAATATATATATTGCTTTTCAGGCTCTCTACCCTGGCAAGTATGTTTGGAGTAGCAAATATATTCCAGTCAGAGGAAAGGTATATATTCCCTATGTAAATAAAATTATGGTTTTTAACTTTTCTTCCAATCATCTGTCATACAGTTTTATGTGCTAGGTCTCAGGTGTATTACATACATTGTATATTTAATTTACTCTCCAAAACAGATCAGTAAGGAAGGCATTATTATCTCCATTTACAGGTGAGGAAAATGGGGCACTCTGAATTTGCTTAGTGTGAGTTAGCTTTGAGTACCTGATAAGAATGAGTTTCTCAAGTCAAGGATAAACCAAAATATGCTCTCCACACCCGGTTTTCCTCTTTGGCTTTTCTATTTTGGTTCTTTATCAGGAGGAAAAGAAAGGAAGGGGGCAGAGACTGGCAGAATATTTAGTTACCTGTGTTGACTCACTTCTACAAGTTCTCATTATGACTATAATAAGGAAAGGTTGAGTGGGCCCTCATATCTACTAGAAGGGGAAAAAAACTTTCTTCAAAGAAAAATTGTGAATAACTCAAAAATATCATTATAGTATGTGTTAAGAATGTGAAGTGTTAATAGATTCATTTTAATGTTGCTGTTAAAGCCCTCACTGAAGAGCCAGGTAAGAGTGTGGCTGATCTGAGCATGGAGAACAGGTTGAAGTGCTAGTACAGGCAGTCAGAAAAGGGTCAAGCCACTTGAGTGAATGTATTAACAAGGTGAAATCAGTCAGAAAGTGAGAGGGGCCAGAGAATCATTCTGAATACAACTCACAGTCCTGTAAGATCACTTGTGTTGTGGAACTAAGGGTGAGCACAGTCAGGAACTGTGTGTTCCTTAAATTAATGAATGTAGAAATTGAGATTAGAAAGGCCTGGTTAAGCGTGGTGGATGGATGTGGTTTTTAAGAGCCAAACAGAATGCAGTATTTTCTCCACACATAACTTTTTCCGAACCAGTTCTGAAGTAACAGAAGGGTATGAAGCAAGTTCCTCATTATGGTGGTCCACATTCCCAAACCTCTACCAGCTGACATACTGTAAGCAACATTAGCACCATCAGGATTCAGAACCAGGTGAGCTCTGTTGCTCTTTCTTGTTAATATGTTAAATGAGACGAAAGCCAAGAGTTTACCATTTAATTTAGCAACATCACCATGGATAGGAGCACTGGTGACTAGGTATGTTTCAGTGGACTGGTGGGGGCAAGAGCCCGACTGATGTAGGTTCAAGAGAGACTGGCAGGACATTTGGAGACAGAAAGACCCGACAATTCTTTTGAGAAGCTTTTCTGTAGGCAGGGAAATAGGATGTAAGGTTTTAAGATGGAAAAAATTATAGCATGTATGTATGTAGATAGGAATGGTTAGACACAGAAAAACTGATGCAACATTTGGAGTAGTACTAGCAAAGTATCTTTGAATAGTCAAAAATCTGATGCACAAGTGGAGGGGTTGGTCTTAAGTGTGTAGAACATTCGCTTGTTATTATAAGACATGTATGGGCACAGATGCGGTAGATGGATAGATATGGTTTGTGAGGGGTTATATAAATTATCTTCCAGTTGCTTTCATTTTCACTGTGAAATAGAAGGAAAGTCATTATCTGAGAGTGAGGATAGGGGAGGAAATGGTGGAGGTATGAGGGAAGAGAAGATATGAAGAGGCCTTCAGCAGAGTGAGAAAATGCATAGAACAAAGAAATGTAGTCTGACATTTGGGCAGCCATAAAGACCCATTTGAGTTTAGTGATCAGGAATTTTAAAGTGAGGTCAATCAGCATGGTTGTTTTTCTCCTGTTGATGAGTATAAACTACTTTTCCTAGGAATTTTGGTATAATCAGGAGTGGGAGTGGGGAGAGTGGTGGAGCAAGAAATGGGGATAACAGCTTGAGGGGATCATATGATCAGGAGAGGATTCCTTTTTTTCCCAGATGGAAGAGATTACAGCACATGTGTATACTTATGGGAATGATCTGGGAAGAGGGAAAAAACTGAGGGAGAAGGGGATAATTACAGGAGCAAAATCCTTGAGGTTAAGAGTGGATTAGATCCATGACTTCCCTGGTGGTCCAGTAGTTAAGAATCCACCTGCCAGTGCAGGGACACAGGTTCAGTCTCTGTTCTAGGAAGATCCCACGTGCCACAGAGCAACTAAGCCTATGTGCCACAACTACTGAGCCTGCGCTCCAGAGCCCGTGCTTCATAACAAGAGATGCCACCACAATGAGAAGCCCGTTGCACTGCAACAAAGAGTGGCCTCCACTTGCCACGACTAGAGAAAGCCCACTTACAGCAGCAAAGATCCAGTGCAGCCAAAAATAAATAAACCCAAAAAAAGTGGATGAGATAGAGCAGACAAATGGAGTTAGTTCATTCATTGTAGCAGAGGGAAGATAGAAATGCAGTGGAATGTTAGATGTGATGACGGACAGTGTCTTTTGATTACTCCTACTTAGTTAAATAAGAAACAAGGAAGTTATTACCTCAGAGTGAGGATGGGAGAGGGCATTTTAGAGATTTGAGGAGAGAATAGATGTGAAGTTGCCTTGAGGAGTAGGAGAGTGGCTAGGGAAATATAACAGGATTATCAGGAAGTCCCAAGTGCTCACTTGAGATTTGTGGTTATTGTTCCTAACCATTCTAGGAAGACTAGATATCCTAGGAGGAGAGCCATATACACATACCTTTGTCTTGATAGATTGCCCTGGAGTTCAACACTCCAACTCCCTTGAGTTTCATAGCCTTATCCTGAGCTTCTAGAGTCAGCCTATGTACCCCAGAGCTTGGTCACATGAGCCCAGACTTCAGTTCTGGGGCAGCTGAAGTGGCTTCAAGGGAATACTAGAAACAGAACATAATTGCTATTGAGTGGAATTTTTACATAGAAGTCTGAATAATATAACTGAAACCAAACTTCGCAGAGGGTAGTCAAGTTCCCTGAATGTCTTTGTGCATAGATATTTCAGGATGTGCACAATTAAAATGACTGGTGAAGAATATACAGTATGCTGCCACTTTATGGCAAAAGACACACATGGATTGAAAGTGAGGGGATGGAAAAAGATAATTCATGCAAATGGAAACAGTAAGAAGTCAGGGGTAGCAATATTCTTATTAGACAAAATAGACTTTAAAACAAAGTCCATGAAGAAAGACAAAGAAGGACACTGTCTAATGATAAAGGAATCATTATATTACAAGAAGAAGATATTATATGTGTTATTAATAACATACATACACCCAATATACACCCAACAAGACAAAATGGTTCTCTAAGGAGGTATTACAAAATAGCTGAAAAAAGAGAAACAAAAGTCAAAGGAGAAAAGGAAAGATATACCCATCTGAATGCAGAGTTCCTAAGAATAGCAAGGAGAGACAAGAAAGCCTTCCTAAGTGAACAATGTAAAGAAATAGGGGAAAACAATAGAGTGGGAAAGACTAGAGATCTCTTCAAGAAAATTAGAGATACCAAGGGAACACGTCATGCAAAGATGGGCACAGCAAAGGACAGAAACAGTATGGACCTAAAAGAAACAAGACACTAAGAAGAAGTGGGAAGAACTGTACAAAAAAGGTCTTAATGAGCTGGATAACCACCATGGTATGTTCACTCACCTAGAATCAGACATCCTGGAGTGTGAAGTCAAGTGGGCCTTAAGAAGTATTACTACGAACAAAACTAGTGGAGGTGATGAAATTCCAGTTGAGCTATTTCAAATTCTAAAGGATGATGATGCTGTAAAGTGTTGTACTCAACATGCCAGCAAATTTGGAAAACTCATCAGTGACCACAGCACTGGAAAAGGTCAGTTTTCATTCCAATTCCAAAGAAGGGCAATGCCAAAGAATGTTCAAATGACCGTACAGTTGTGCTCATTTCACATGCTAGTAAGGTAACGCTCAAAATCCAAGCTAGGCTTCAACAGTATGTTAACCGAGAACTTCCAGATGTACAAGGTGGATTTAGAAAAGGCAGAGGAACAGAGATCAAATGGTCAACATCTGTTGGATCACAGAAAACCCAAAGGAATTCCAGAAAAATATCTACTTCTGCTTCACTGACTAATCTAAAGCCTTCAACTGTGTGGATCACAACAAACTGTGGAAAACTCTTAGAGAGATGGGAATATCAGACCACCTTACCTGCCTCCTGAGAAATCTGTATGCAGGTCAAGAAGCAACAGTTAGAGCCAGACATGCAACAATGGACTTATTCAAAGTTGAGAAAGGAGGCTGTATATTGTCACCCTGCTTATTTATGCAGCGTACATCATGTGAAATGCTGGACTGGATGACTTGCAAGCTGGATTCAAGATTGCTGGGAGCAATATCAATAACCTCAGATATGCAGATGACACCACCCTAATGGAAGAAAGCAAAGAGAAACAAAAGAGCCTCTTGATGAGGTGAAAAGAGGAGAGTGAAAAAGCTGGCTTAAAACTCAACACTGAAAAAACTAAGATCATAGCATCTAGTCCCATCACTTCATGGCAAATAGGTGGGGAAACAATGGAAACAGTGAGAGACTTTATTTTCTTGAATTCCAAAATCACTGAAGATGGTGACTGCAGCAACAGCAGCAGGAGACTTTAACACCTCACTGACATCAAAGGACAGATCTTCCAGACAGAAAATCAGTAAAGCAACAGAAATCCTAAAGAACACAATAAAACAGCTGGACTAAACTTATATCTACAAGACACTACATCCAAACAAAACAAAACAAACAAAAAAAGAACCAGGACTTCCCTGGTGGTGCAGTGGATAAGAATTTGCCTGTCAATGCAGGGGGCACATGGGTTTGATCCCTGGTTTGGGAAGATTCTACATGCTGAGGAGCACCTAAGCCCATGCACAACTACTGAGCCCATGCTCTAGGGCCCACAAGCTGCAGCAGCTGAAGGCCACGTGCCTAAAGCCTGCGCACCACCACAAGAGGAGCCATCACAACGAGAAGCCCACGCACCAGAGTGAAGAGGAGACCCTGCTCGCCACAGCTAGAGAAAGTCAGTAGAGTAACGAAGACCTAGCACAGTCAATAAAAATAGATAAATGATTTTCTAAAAAAGAACCAGAGTACACATTCTTTTCAAGTCTCAAGGAACATTTTCTAGAATAGACCACATAATTTCACACAAAGCAAGACTCAACAAAGTTAAGAGGAGAGAAATAATTTCAAGCATCCTTTCTGACCATAGCAGTATGAAACTAGAAATCAACCATAGGAGAAAAAAATTCTTGTTACAAATGGGAGATGAGTCACAGGTTTCTGACTGGGATTCAGTGAAAGTAGTCTGTGATCAAAGTGGGAGTTGGAAGTGCTTTGCTATAGTTTTGGCCTTGAACTGCTTCTAGATTTTGAAATTTACTCTTATGAAGTTCTTGCCTTACCTCTACACATGGCTAGTTCATTCTCATTTTTCATGAAGTTGCTCAAACATTGCTTCCTTGATTATTGTCTAAAGTGGACCTCTCCAAGTTACTCTCCATCATGGGATCTATGAATTCAGTTGCCTCCAAGAGTCAGGCAGATAATGAATAAAACAAACTGAGCAAGAAACTTGTCCAATCAAAATGGGCAGCTGCTACTTGACTCTGGCCGTTTGTGCTCATGTGGGAACTTAGGGCCAGTGAGGCCAGTTCTAATCTTTAAGAGAAGTCAGAAATGTGGAATTTACATAAAATCTCCTGAGTTTTAGATGTTGGACCAAATTTTTTCAAGAAATCACTCTGCAGGCTGAGTCTGGCCCTCTGGCCAGCAGTTTATAACTCCTGAGCCATTGCATCAACTTTCCCACCCTTATATCCTTTCCATACTTGTTATACTTGTTATAATCTGTGAATATCTTGTTTGTTTATTTATTGTCTGTGTTAGTCACTTTTGTATTCCCAGTGTCTAACACAGGGCCTGGCACAGTCAGTTCCCAAAAAATAAATATCTGATGTTGAATGAGAAGGAGAATCTGGATTGATGCCCTACTTGGGGGTTTTCTATGTACTCTGAATATTATATATATGAATTATAAATATGTGTGTTTTATATGTATGTGCGAATTATAAATTTGTGTTTATATAGAGGTGTGTGTATATATATAAATATGTGTATACACACATACACATCTATAAATAGCAAATATTTTCTCTTAGTCTTTCTTTTATTTATTTAATTTTGGCCATGCTGCATGGCTTGTGGGATTTTAGTTCCCAGACCAGGGATCAAACCCAGGTCCTTGGCAATGAAAGTGTGGAGTCCTGACCACTAGACTAACAGGGAATTCCTCTCTTAGTTGCTTTCTTACCTTTAACTTTATGATGTCTTTTGATACAGAATTTTTATTTAGGAAAGGTTGTCAATCTTTAATTTTAGGCTTCTGGGCCTTATGTCCTACAAGAAAGTTTTCTGAAATCATCCTAGGATTGTGAAAATATTTTACATTTTCCTCTAATATTTCTATAGTTTTGTCTTATATGCTTAGGTCTTTACATCATCAAGAATTTATTTTTGTGTATAAATATGAGGTAGATACCATATTATGCTAATGATGTCCTTTTTTACTTAATTTACAAAGTGTTTTCTAAAAGTATCAAATGCCTTTTTAGTTCCTAGTGATAGTTGGATATAACTGTTGGACATACAGGTGTGGTGTATTTATATTTATCTATTTCCTAATAGTAAATCATCATTGCATTTCTGGAATAAATCCTACTTGATGGTATATGATTGTCTTTATTCTTGAACTTAACCTATTAGTGAATTTGTCCATTTATTGGTCTATGGGTTCCTCTTTTGTACTGTATTCTATATTGTTTTATGTTATTTTATCAGTTTGTGTTAGTATTGTAAAATTAATTGGTTATTTTTTTTTTCTATTAAGAATGGAATTATCTGGAACGTTTTGAAAATATTTCCTATCAAATTTGTCTGAGCCCACATTTTGTTCTACACAACTGTAATAACTTTCATTTTCTCTTATGATTATTGATTTAATAAGTTTATACTTATTTATTTTAAAATCTGTCTTATAATCCAAACATTTACAAAAACACATAAACCTCTTTTCACTTACTTGACAGTTTTCTTTGAAACACAAAATGTTTTAATTTTTATGAAATCCAGTCTATCTTTTCTTCTGTCATTTATGCTTTTGCTGTCATTTATTACAAAACATTGCCTAATCCAAGGTCATGAAGATTTTTCTTCTAAAGTTTTAAAGTTTTAGCTCTTAATGTCTGTGATCCATTTTGAGTTTATTTTTGCAGATGGTGTGAGGTGGGGTCCAGTTCATTCTTTTGCAGGTGATTATCCAGTTTTTGCAACACCATTTGTTGAAAAAACTATTCTCTCCCATTGAATTGTCTTGGCACCTTTGTTGCAAATCAATTGACCATAAATATAAGGGTTTATTTCTAGACTCTCAATTCTATTTCACTGATCTAATATGGCAATTCTTATGCCAACATCACCATGGTCTTGATTATAGAAGCTTTGTAGAAGAATTGAAATTGGGAAGTATGTCCTCCATCATTCTTATTCTTCAAGATTGCTTTGGTTATTCTGGATACCCTACATTTCCATATGAATTTTAGAGTATCTTGTCAATTTCTATCAGATATCATTATCTTTGGGTAATATTTCTTTGTTTTTTAACTGAAGTATAGTTGACATACAATATTAGATTAGTCTCATTTGAGTGATATTTCACCACAAGGAATTCTAAGCTTCTAAAATATGTCTGGAAAGAGACCTCACATTTATTTCCCCCCGTATCCTAACTCACATATAGAATTTGGCAAATATTCAGGAACCTCTAGCTTGGTCCAGGACAAGCATATCTAAGTTTTTATCAATAATTCTTTACAATGCCCTAGTTCCTTGGTGTATTTTAGAGTATTAAATGTGAATAGCTCAATATTATAAATATTAGGAGCTCTTCTAAAGAAGCTCCATTGAATAGGTTTGCTAGATTAATGTTCTGCATTTCCTCTGAAAAATGTATTAAAAGATGCCTGAAACACTCCAGTTGCAGCCAAGAGCTACTCTCTAGCATACCTGCATACTTATGCTCCCACCAGCTGAACTGTATGCATACCAAGAGTCAACTGTTATTTTTCTCCCCGCAAAATTTACTCCAGTTTTACTTTGTAATTGCAATTTAATGATATATTATTTAAACTAATGGAATATGTATTTTTAAAAAAGGATCAGTGGGTGCCTCCATGAGATTTACTAGGGGCACCCCAAGCAAATAGTCCCAACCTTTCTCTATAAAATGTATCAAGCAAGAATTAAATAAACTTCCGGGATATTAAAAAAAGAGCAGTGATTTTGTATAAAAATGAAATGGAATGCTTTGGAAAAACTCATGCCTAAATTTTACACTTGGAGTTAAAATGGATGTGAGAAAATTACCATTTTGGAACTATCGTAGAGATAACCGAATCATCAGTAGATGCTAAAACTAGTAAGAAAAAGTTTGATGTAAAATAGGGTATTTACATTTCTTCAAAATATCTTCCTGGAAATCACTACTAATTACAAAATAAAAATAGCAACTTTGAAACTGTTTGGGTTTCGTCTCAGGGGCTCTGAAGAGCTCTGATACTGTAGTACTTTATGTCTCAGTGCAGAAAAGAATTCAACAAGAGACAAAGTGATAGGTAAGAAGTAGCTGATTAGAGGAGGACACTTGGGAGGCTTACAAGTAGGTGGGCAAGGGGATGCCATGCTCTGAGAACTTACTGGGCTAGTTTTATAATCACAGGAAAAGTGGGGAGAGGGAGAAGGACTTCTTTGTCTTTCTTGAGTAGACGTCATGCTTCCATCATCAGCTCCTCCTCCAGGTTGGACAAGGGAGTTTTTTGTCCCTACATGGTCAAGCTAGGTGCACAAATTATTGTTTTTTATGTGTGCAGAGAGCATGTCCTAGGGATCATTAACTTACTGAGCTCAATGGGCAGGATGTGAGTCTCACGCCACCATTGTTTTATTGTTTTGGTTCATGTCTTCTGCCGCTGCGTGGTTCTGTTGCTAAGCTAGTCTGCTTGGTTTCGTGGTTAAGCAAACCTGCTTTCTTAAGTAATCATTAAATTACAGGGTCTCCCATACTGTTTCGTATAATCTCCCAGTGGGATTAACTACTTATTCACCTATTTTGTTCCTTTACTCTGTCACTATCAACTTGGCAGTGAAGAAGACTGGAAAACACCACCTTAATCAAATGGTCAAAGTTAACATCACCAATAATGGGACAAAATGACATCTCAAGCCTCCTGATGTGATGTATTAAAAACGTACTATTGCTTATTCCTGCCCAAAATATTTAAACCTGATCTAGAGAAAGGAAGTGTTAGTTGCTCAGCTGTGTCCAACTCTTGGCAACCCTGTGGACTGTAGCCCACCAGGCTCCCATGTCCATGGCATTTTTCAGACAAGAATATTGGAGTGGGTTACCATTCCCTTCTCCAGGGGATCTTCCCGACCCAGGGACTGAACTTGGGTCTCTCACACTGCAGGCAGATTCTTTACCATTTGAGCCATAAGGGAAGCCCTTAATCTTAATAAACATCAGATAAACCCAAATTAAGAAAAATTGTATTAAATGTCTTGCCTGTACTCTTAAAATTGTCAATGTCACGAAACAAAGGAGCAGAGGAATTTTTCCAGATAAAAGGAAACTAAAGAGGCATGCCAACTAAATGCAATGCCTGATCCTTAATTGGATCCTAAAAGGGAAAATTTTGTTCTAAAGGACATTAACAGGGCAACTGGAAAAATTGGAATATAGACTGTAGGTAATTAGATAATAGTATTGTATCAGTGTTAAAATTGCTGAGTTTGATAACTTATACTGTGGATTATCTAAAAAAATGTCCTTATTCTTTTTTAAAAATAATTTTATTTATTTGTTTTTGGCCGTGCTGGGTCTTTGATGCTGCTCGGGCTTTTGTCTAGTTGCATGGAGCAGGGGCTACTCTCTAGTTGCAGTGTGCAGGTTTCTCTTTCTGGTGGCTTCTGTTGTTGCAGAGCATGGGATCTAGGGCATGTGAGCTTTAGTAGCTTTAGTAGCTGCGGCTCCCAGGCTCTAGGGCACACGCTCCATAGTTGTGGCACACTGGCTTACTGCTCTGGGGCATCCCAGATCAGGGATTGAACCTATGTTCCCTGCATTGGCAGGCGGATTCTTTACCACTGAGCCACCAGGGCAGCCCCTAAAAAAGTGTTTTTATTTTTAAGAAATACAAACTGAAATATTTGAGAGTAAAGGACATAATATGAACTACTGATTCTCAACTAGCTGAGAAAAAAATAGATGTTTATATATAGATATGCTAATATATATAATATATATATATATGAGGGGAGAGAGAACAAGCAAATATGGCCAAATATTAACAATTGACTAATTTGGGTAAAGGGTATAGGGAATTTCTTTGTACCAGTCTTACAAATTTTCTATAATTTTGGAAATACATCACAAAAATCAGTTTTAAAAATGATTAACCATAAAGTTTATTTTCTTTCCCTCCTAAATTTCCTAAAGTGACGTCAAAATAGCAACAACAAGGACTTCCTTGGTGGTCCTGTGGTTGAGAATCTGCCTGCCAATGCAGGGGACACAGGTTCCATTCCTGGTCTGGGAAGATTTCACATGCCACGGGGCAACTGAGTCCATGCACCACGACTACTGACACCAGTGTGCCTAGAGCCCATGTTCACAAGAGCAGCCACTGCAGTGAGAAGCCCACACCCTGCAACCAGAGAGCAGCCCCCACTTGCAGCAACTAGAGAAAGCCTGTGCACAGCAAGGAAGACCCAGTGCTGCCCCCAGAACAAACAAGCAAAAAAACAGTGATGAAAATGGCATTAACCTTCAGGGGCAGAGGGAGAGTAAGTGTGCAGTAGCAGATGATTATTTCACTGGAAACATCTTTTGAATAATGGAAGTGGATAAAGGGGCAGCAGCTAACTTATCAGAATGCCCATGCGTGTGTGCTGCAGCACTTCATCCTGTCTGACTATTTGAAACCCCATGGACTGCAGTCCCCCAGGCTCCTCTGCCCGTGAGATTCTCCAGGCAAGAATACTGGAGTGGGGCATCACGCCCTCCTCCAGGGGATCTTCCCAACCCAGGGATGGGACCCCCATCTCCTGCATTGGCAAGTGGGTTCTTTACCATTCATGCTACCTGGGAAGCCCCAGTTTATCAGAATAGGAAAAGTTTTAACTCAAGTTTCTGCAATGGAGGATATATCTAGAATTGACCTAATCTGCTTGAGAATCTCAAACTTTGGTATATAGCAGGTACCACAGATGGTAGGAGTAAAAAAATAGGTCTGAGAACAGGGAGGTACTCACTGAAACTCTGTCTACAGAAGGCTCATCATATTCACCATGCCCCAGCAAGGAGATGAAAGAGTTCTCTGTCCAGAAGCCCCATTTCTGGCTATATATTCAAAGGCAATAAAAACAGGATCTTGAAGAGAAATCTTCACTTTCATGTTCACTGCAGCATTATTCACAATAGCCATTTACAGAATCTCAAGTGTCTGCCAACGAATGAATGGGTAAAGAAGATGCGGTATGAATACATTTACAATGAAATACTATTCAGTCATGGGAAAAAAGGAAATCCTGTTATTTGCTGCCACATGAACGAACCTTCAGGGCACGATGCTAAGTAAGATAAGTGAGTGAGTCAGACAGAAGAAGACAAATACTGTACGATCTCACTTATATGTGGAATCTATAAAAGTAGAACTCAGAAGGTAGAATGGTGGTCACCAGGAGCTGGAGGTGAGCGGATGAGATGTTGGCCGAAGGGTATAAACTTCCATTTATAAGATGAATAAGTTATGGGGATCTAACGTACAGCATGGTGATTATAGGTAATTAAATGGTATTATATATAATTGAAAGGTACTGAGAGAGTAGATCCTAAATGTTATTACCACAAGAAAGAAATGGCAATTATGTGATGTCATGGAGGTATTAGAGCTAATGATACAGTGGTTAACATTCTGCAATATATTTTAAATGTATCAAATCAACATATTGTACACCTTAAACTTACACAATTTGCTTGTTGTTGTTTAGTAGCTAAGTTGTGTCCAACTCTTTGTGACCACATGGACTGTAGCCCACCAGACTCTTCTGTCCATGGGATTCCCCAGGCAAGAATACTGGAGTGGGTTGCCATTTCTTTCTCCAGGGGATGTTCCTGACCAGGGATTGAACTCACGTCTCCTGCTTGGCAGGTGGAGTCTTTACTGCTGCACCACCAGGGAAGCCCAAACTTACACAATGTTTTATGTCAATTATATCTCAATAAAAATGAGGAAAAAAGAGAAAGATGTCTTTGGAGGAACTGAATCTTGGAGGCACTGCACTCCTGGACAAGATTTACTGTGAGGGATGGCATATGGTGTAGGACTAAAAATACCATGATTAAGTGAAAACCAAGATCCTCAAAAGTGAGACTCTCAGTCTTGGTCGCAGTATGCTAGCAACAAACACGTAACAATCCCCAGAGAGGCAAGTATGGTGTTCTTCCCTGGAGAACACGTAGAAAGCCAGTGGAAAGCTCCTAGAGAAGCCCAAAATGGATAACCAACCCTGCCCTCCAGGCTTCTAGTCAGCTTTTTAGTTCCTCACTCTTACAATAAAGAGCCAAGGATAACCAGTTATTTGACAATAGTTATCAGTGAGGAAAACAGAGCCCAAAATAAACTCATAGGAAAGAAAAGAGCAGGAGAAACAGAGCTAATGCAGAGAACAGAAGAGAATTTCAAATAAAGTATAAATATCCTGGAAGAAAAAAGATGTGGAAAAGGAAAACCAGAGGACCAAAAACAGTCCTTGGAAATTAAGAATATAGTCACCAAAATATTCTGATACAAAGATATGGTGATTTGCCCATGTCCACAGCTTCTTTATTACCCTTCCTCTTGTGTGTGGGCTGGATTTAGTGACTCTCTTCTAACAAAAAGAATAAGGTGGAAGTGACAGTCACTTCTGAGACGAGGTCATAAAAAGACATTTGGCTTCCTTCCTCCTTCCTCTCTTTCTCTGATCACCAGCTTTCAGGAAAGTTAGCTGCCAGGTTAGAACACTCAAGCAGCTTATGGGGAGGCTCATGTGGTGAGACACTGAGGTGTCGTGTCAAGAGCCAGAGATGCCCAGCTGTTGATAAGAACTGAGGCCTCCAGCCATGAGATGACTGGAGCCCCTGTTGACACCCTGTCTGAAAACACATGAGAAACCCGGAGCTAGAGCCACCTCCCTAAACTCCTTCCGGATTCCTGATTCACAGATACTATAAGGTAATACATGTTTTGTTGGTTTAAGCCTCTATGTTTTAGGGTAATTTCTTACACAGCAAAAGATAATTAACCCAGAAGGTTGGAAGATAAAATTGAGGAGGCTCCCAAAGAGTAAATTTTTTAAAACCCAAAGGAAATATAGAGAAATATGACTAAAGTTAGAGGATCACCTCAGGTTTTACAGCTGATAAATGGAAGTTCCAAAAAGAGAGAAGAGAGAAAATAGAGAATACATTAATAAAGAAGTAATAGAGGAAAATTTGTCAGAAATGAAGGGTACAAATGTCCAGGTTGAAAAAGCTCATGGAAAGTCTATCACAGTGAATAAAAAAAGACCCATACAGAAAGTTCCAACATTATGAAATTTTGAACACTTTGGGTACAAAGAAGGAAACAAAAAGCTTCTGGAGACAAATAAATCCTACACAAAAGAATACAGCCGGAAGTTAGAGGGCAATAAAGTATACCTTCAAAGTTTTCGGAAAATGACTTTCAACCTAGAATTCCATATCTGGAAAAGCTGACAAGTGTGATGGCAGTCTAAAACCATTCTTCACTCAAAAACATACTTCCGATACATTCTTAGAAAGCTAGTCAAGGATATATTCCAGGAAAAGGAGAGAGTAAAACCAAGAAAGAAAGAATCCAGGAAATAGGGAATAAAATCCTGGACAGAGGCAAAAGCAAGTTTTAGGAAAGAGCTATGTGCCAGGAATAGAAGGCAGAATGTAGGAGTAGGAGAGAGAAGTTTGGGAAAAAAGGAATTGGTAGATTAGTTGTTGTGTTTTGAATGATTGGAAAAGATATCACTGGGCATTGGATAGAGTTGTTGAAGTAATAGCAGAGAACCAAGCAAATGGGGGGAAAAAAAAACAATGGTGGCAGTTCTTAACTCTAGGAATAAACAAAAAATTGAACAAAAAAGTTATTATAGTCAAATTAATTGCCTTAGAAGTAAACAATTTTTACATATTTTAAGACTACAAGACTATAGATATAAGCTTGTATTAGGGTTTCTACTGCTACATCTCAAATGACCACAAATTTAGTGGCTTAAAACAACACCCTGGTGGTCCAAGTGGCTAAAACTCCACTCTCCCAGTGCAGCTGGCCAGGGCTCAATCCTTAGTCAGGGAACTGGATCCCATATGCTGCAACTAGAAGAGGATTCCTGTGAGCAGCAACTAAAGATCCCACATGCTGCAACTAAGATGGGAGAGCCCATCTGCCGCAACTGAGACCGGACACAGCCAAAATAAATAAATACTTAAAACAACAACATCATTCACTCACCATCTGACACTTCTATAAATCAGAAGTCTGGCAAGTCTCTACTTAGTCTCACAAGGCTGAAATCTAAGTCTTGGCTGGGCTAGGGTCTTATTTGGAGTCTCTAGGAAGAATCTTGGAGAAGGCAATGGCACCCCACTCCAGTACTCTTGCCTGGAAAGTCCCATGGACAGAGGAGCCTGGTAGGCTGCAGTCCATGGGGTCACTAAGAGTCGAACATGACTGAGCAACTTCACTTTGACTTTTCACTTTCCTGCATTGGAGAAGGAGATGGCAACCCACTCCAGTGTTCTTGCCTGGAGAATCCCAGGGACGGGGGAGCCTGGTGGGCTGCCGTCTATGGGGTCACACAGAGTCAGACATGACTGAAGCGACTTAGCAGCAGCAGCAGCAGCAGGAAGAATCTATTTTCAGGTTCATTCAGGTTATTGACAGAATTCAGGTTTTTGTTGTTATAGGACTGATGCCTTGCTGACTGTCAGCTGGGACACTTTTTTCAGCTCCTAACTGCCACCCACATTCCTTGGCATGCAGCCTGCCTCCATCTTCAGAGCCCCACATGCTTCCAATCTCCAAATTCCACTTTTTCTGTTAACTGGAAAAAACCACTCAGATTTTAAAGGGCTTGTGTGATTAGATTAGGCCCACTCACATAATCTCCTTTTTTTCTATGTAAAGTAACAATCACCAGAGTGTTTTCCATCATATTCAGAGGTTCCACCCACATTCAAAGGGGAGGGGATGATATAAGGCCAAGATTCACTGAGGGTCATTCTTAGAATTTTTCTTACCATAAACCTAAAATTGTGACATAACTATACTAGAAGAACTAGGACGGGAGAGGGGAAGCTAAATTCTCAACTATCATTACAGGAGGGCAATATATAAACCAAAATGGAACATGGGAAATTAGTGAGTAGGCCAAGTGTGTTTCTCTGAGAGAGGGTGATGAACTAACTGAGAGAGGGTGATAAACTAATTTGGAGACAAAACTATCCTCACCAGAGCACAATGCTTCGACCCAGCTGGGTGGGGGCAAGTAGGGTGTAGCGCTATTAAGGGATTCCTAGGGTTTATTCAGAGAAGGCAATGGCACCCCACTCCAGTACTCTTGCCTGGAAAATCCCATGGACGGAAGAGCCTGGAAGGCTGCAGTCCATGGGGTTGCTGAGGGTTGGACACGACTGAGCGACTTCACTTTGACTTTTCACTTTCATGCATTGGAGAAGGAAATGGCAACCCACTCCAGTGTTCTTGCCTGGAGTATCCCAAGGACTGGGGAGCCTGTCTATGGGGTCGCAGAGTCAGACAAGACTGAAGCGACTTAGCAGCAGCAGCAGCAGCAGCAGCAGGGTCTATTAGTGGGACCCTTTGTACAAATCTTACTTGAATGCTAAATACATGAAACAGAGCTTCTTTGATATGATTAGAGAAGAGAGAGTGCCCAGTGGAGTCCTACACAAGCTCAGTCCTTCTCAGCCTTAATTTTGTGCTTTATCCTTCCCCAGTTATCCCCTCCCTTTACCCCAATACAACTTTTGCAACAGTTCCTGCCCACATTTAATTTCCTTCACATGTGTTTCTTATTCTGCCTGGAGTACCCTTTCTCTTTTATTCCCGTTTTCAAGCAATTCATCTTTTACTATCTTAATCTTGTCATATCTCCTGTAAATCCTCCCTTTAGAATTAGTCATTCAGTATCACTTATTCATTCATTCACCCTACAGATACATTTATGAGACCTCTATTAGATATAAGGTACTGCTAGGTATTGCAGATATAATATGGGTCTGATTATTTACTCACTGCCTACTAAAATTCCTTCAATAGTTCCTATAAAGTTAAAAGGTTAGCATGGATAACATAATCCTCAATTATCTGGCCCCTGCCTAGTTTTCAACACCTGCTTCTTAGCTCCTGTCTACCACTTGTCTGTACTCACGGACTTGGAGCTCATTTAATAAGACTCTCAATTCTCTGTTCCTTTGTCTGTGCTGTATTCCCTTCTTGTCTCCTCAGTTAATTCCAATCATCCTTTAATATTGAGTTCTAGAAGCACTTCCTGTGGAAGTTCTTCTCTAAAGGTCCTTGCATTCTCATTTCAATCTAATAGCATTAGGTACTTCCTCTTTAGTGGTTCTACAGCATTCCATATTTAACTGAATCATACACCATATTGCAAACTTTTTTGTTTGCATACTTATCTTTATTGGATAGTTGGCCACTTTATGGCAGAGAGAGGTCTAATCCTATCTATCTTTGTAACCCTAGTCACCAACATAAAGTCTGACTCATAGTTGGGGTGCTTAAAAAATATTGATTAAATGAGCAAATGAATTCATTCAGTTGAACAAACTGGGTGTTTTAACAAGGATATTAAATGACAGGAGAGGGAATGGATGGTTACTTTCTCTACTACATAATTTTAACTAGTGTAGTGGTTAATCTTGGGGGATAAAACTCTAACCCAAGGTAGGAAAAGAAATGACTAAGAAGTGGCCCTTCTAACCCTCTATTCTATGTTTCCCTTACTTGTTTCTTCAGGTTTGTCCCTCTTCTTGTTCTGAAAGGAATTTTGATATCCTAACAGATATAAGTTGAAGAAGGCCATCTCAGGTCCTCCCTGACTTCTTCTAGAATGTTCAGGCGGGAGCAGTGGAGTCTGTTTGGTAACCATGGTAATGTCCTGAAAAGGACATCTTTTTTTGGGTGTTAGTTCTAGAAGGTCTTGTAGGTCTTCATAGAACCATTCAACTTCAGCTTCTTCAGCATTACTGGTCGGGGGATAGACTTGGATTACTGTGGTATTGAATGGTTTGCCTTGGAAACAAACAGAGATCATTCTGTTGTTTTTGAGATTGCATCCAAGTACTGCATTTTGGACTCTTTTGTTGACTATGATGGCTACTCCATTCCTTCTAAGGGATTCTTGCTCACCATAGTAGATAAATGGTCATCTGAGTTAAATTCACCCATTCCAGTCCATTTTAGTTCACTGATTCCTAAAATGTTGATGTTTACTCTTGCCATCTCCTGTTTGACCACTTCCAATTTGCCTTGATTCATGGATCTAAGATTCCAGATACCTATGCAATACTGCTCTTTACAGCATCGGAATTTACTTCCATTACCAGTCACATCCACAACTGGGTGTTGTTTTTGCTTTGGCTCCATCTCTTCTTTCTGGAGGTATTTCTCCACTGATCTCCAGTAGTATGTTGGGCACCTATTGACCTGGGGAGTTCATCTTTCAGTGTCCTATCTTTTTGCCTTTTCATACTGTTTATTGGTTTGCAAGGCAAGAATACTGAAGTGGTTTGCCATTCCCTTCTACAGTGGACCACGTTTTGTCAGAACTCTCCACCATGACCCATCCGTCTTGGGTGGCCCTACACATCATGGCTCATAGTTTCATTGAGTTAGACAAGGCTGTGGTCCATGTGATCAAATTGGTTAGTTTTCTGTGACTGTGGTTTTCATTCTGTCTGCCCTCTGATGTAGGATTAAGAGGCTTATGGAAGCTTCCTGATGGGAGAGACTGACTGAGGGGGAAACTGGGTCTTGTTCTGATGGGCAAGGCCATGCTCAGTAAATCTTTAATCCAATTTTCAGTTGATGGGCAGGGCTATGTCCCATCCCTGTTGTTTGACCTGAGGCCAAACTATAGTGGAGGTAATGAAGATAATGGCGACCTCCTTCAAAAGGTCCCATGCAGGCGCTGCTGCACTCAGTGCCCCCAACCCTGCAGCAGGCCACCGCTGACCCACCCCTCTGCCAGAGACTCCTGGACACTCACAGGCAAGTCTGGGTCAGTCTCTTGTGGGGTCACTGCTCCTTCCTCCTGGGTCCTGGTGTGCACAAGGTTCTGTTTGTGCCCTCTAAGAGTCTGTTCCCTTAGTCCTGTGGAAGTCCTGGTGGCTCTACGGTGGGGTTAAAGGCAACCTCCTCCAAGAGGGCTTATGCCATACCCAGGTCTACTGCACCCAGAGCCCCTGCCCCTGCAGCAGGGCAAAGGCTAACGGAGTTTTGCCAAGAGAACACACTGGTCATAGCAAACACCCTCTTCCAACAACACAAGAGAAGACTCTACACATGGACATCACCAGATGGTCAACACCAAAATCAGACTGATTATATTCTTTGTAGCCAAAGATGGAGAAGCTCTATACAGTCAGCAAAAACAAGACCGGGAGCTGACTGTGGCTCAGATCATGAACTCCTTATTGCCAAATTCAGACTTAAATTGAAGAAAGTAGGGAAAACCGCTAGACCATTCAGGTATGACCTAAATCAAATCCCTTATGATTGTACAGTGGCAGTGACAAATAGATTCAAGGGATTAGATCTGATAGACAGAGTGCCTGAAGAACTATGGATGGAGGTTCATGACATTGTACAGGAGGCAGTGATCAAGACCATCCCCAAGAAAAAGAAATGCAAAAACGCACAATGGTTGTCTGAGGAGGCCTTACAAATAGCTGAGAAAAGAAAAGATACGAGAGGCAAAGGAGAAAAGGAAAATATACCCATGGGAATGCAGAGTTCCAAAGAACAGTAAGGAGAGATAAGAAAGCCTTCCTCAGTGATCAATGCAAAGAAATAGAGGAAAACCATAGAATGGTAAAGACCAGAGATCTCTTCAAGAAAATTAGAGATACCAAGGGAACATTTCATGCAAAGATGGGCACAATAAAGGACAGAAATGGTATGGACCTAACAGAAGCAGAAGATATTAAGAAGAGGTGGCAAGAATACACAGAAGAACTGTACAAAAAAGATCCTCATGACTCAGATAACCACGATGGTGTGATCACTCACCTAGACCCAGATATCCTGGAATGAGAAGTGGGCCTTAGGAAGCATCACTATGAACAAAGCTAGTGGAAGTGACAGAATTCCAGTTGAGCTATTTCAAATCCTAAAAGATGATGCTGTGAAAGTGCTGCACTCAATATGCCAGCAAATCTGGAAAACTCAGCAGTGGCCACAGGACTAGAAAAGGTCAATTTTCATCCCAATCCCAAAGAAAGGCAATGCCAAAGAATGCTCAAACTACAGCACAGTTGCACTTATCTCTCATGCTAGCAAAGTAATGCTCAAAACTCTCCAAGCCAGGCTTCAACAGTATGTGAATTGTGAACTTCCTGATGTTCAAGCTGGATTTAGAAAAGGCAGAGGAACCAGAGATCAAATTGCCAACATCCGCTGGATCATCAAAAAAGCAAGAGAGTTTCAGAATAACATCTACTTCTGCTTTATTGACTATGCCAAAGCCTTTGACTCTGTGGATCACAATAAACTGGAAAATTCTGAAAGAGATGGGAATACCAGACCACCTAACCTGCCTCCTGAGAAATCTGTATGCAGGTCAAGAAGCAACAGTTAGAAGTGGACATGGAACAACAGACTGGTTCCAAATCAGGAAAGGAGTAGGTCAAGACTGTATAATGTCACCCTGCTTATTTAACTTATATGCAAAGTATCTCATGCGAAATACTGGACTGGATGAAGCATAAGCTCGAATCAAGATTGCCAGGAGAAATATCAATAACCTCAGATATTGCAGATGACACCACCCTTATGGCAGAAGAACTAAAGAGTCTCTTGATGAAAGTGAAAGAGGAGAGTGAAAATGTTGGCTTAAAACTCAACATTCAGAAAACTAAGATCATGGCATCCAGTCCCATCACTTCATGGCAAACAGATGGGGAAACAATGGAAACAGTGAGAGACTTGATTTTGGGGGGCTTCAAAATCATGAAATTAAATGATGCTTGCTCCTTGGAAGAAAAGCTGGACAGCAACCTAGACAGCATATTAAAAAGCAGAGACATTACTTTACCAAATGAAGGTCCGTCTAGTCAAAGCTATGGTTTTTCCAATAGTCATGTATGGATGTGAGAGTTGGACTATAAAGAAAGCTGAGCACTGAAGAATTGATGCTTCTGAACTGTGGTGTTGGAGAAGACTCTTGAGAATCCCTTGGACTGCAAGGAGATCCAACCAGTCCATCCTAAAGGAAATCAGTCCTGAATATTCATTGGAAGGACTGATGCTAAAGCTGAAACTCCAATACTTTGGCCACCTGATGCGAAGAACCAACTCATTGGAAAAGACCTTGATATTGGGAAAGATTGAAGGCAGGAGGAGGCGGGGACAACAGAGGATGAGATGGTTGGATGGCATCACTAAAGCGATGGACATGAGTTTGAGTAGGCTCCAGGAGTTGGTGATGGACAGGGAAGCCTGGTGGGCTGCAGTCTTTGGTGTTCCAAAGAGCTGGACATGACTGAGCAACTGAACTGAACTGAACTGAATGTCCTGAAGAACTACTATGACTGAAACTCCCATTGTCTGAGGAGGCACAGGATTTATGGGTTCACAGTAGGGATGGAATGGCAGTGGACAAAATAACTTCACAAAAATTGATGAACCAAAGTGCTTGTTACCCTTTTTCTTGTCCTAGTCTTTATACTGTAAGCTTCAGAAAGCAGAGTAGAAAGAGCGCTGAAAAAAGTGAAGTGAAAGTGTTAGTCGCTCAGTTGTGTCCAACTCTTTGTGATCCCATGAACTGTATAGCCTGCAAGGCTCCTCTGTCCATGGAATTCTCCAGGCAAGAATAGTGGAGTGGTTTGCCATTCCCTTCTCCAGGGGATCTTCCTGACCCAGGGATCAAACCCGGGTCTCTTGTATGGCAGGCAGATTCTTTACTGTCTGAGCCACCAGGGAAGCCACTGATGTGGGCTCAAATCTTAGTTTTGCCATATTCTAGGTGTCTGACTTTAAGGGCTATGATATCTACTTCATAGTTAACAGAATTAAATAATGTATGCAAACTTCCTCAGCATGTGTTCTGCATATAATAGAACCTTATATATGTATATAAGGCATTAATAAATCTGAATATGGTACTTTCAATAAGTAAGTTATTTCAATAGTAATGTGCTGTGCCAGTTCATACTGACTTTTGAGAACTACCTGCTAAGTTTTCAGGAATTCTGTGAGCTGGTTAACCCATTATTATTATTGTTGTTGCTATTACAGATAATCTACAGATTATCTAGACTTACAATTGAATAAAATATACTTATTAAAAATAAGGGTGGTGGTTGTTCAGTTGCCCAGTCATGTCTGACTCTTTGCAGCTCCATGGATTGCAGCATGCCAGTAGTGAATCCTAAAAATTCATCTTTTCCTAATTATTTTATTACATTTTACTATTATCTATGTTTATGAAGTTATTTACATCTACTGTATCTAGATATTCTGTTCTGTTGTTTTCATTACTTTTCCTCTTTGCTTTTCAGTTTGGGAAGTTTCTACTGACATATTTTCAAACTCTCTGATTCTTTCCTTGGTCATATCCAGAGTAGTGATTAGTCCATCAAGGCATTTTTTATTTCTGCTATCGTGCTTTTGATTTCTAGCCTTTTGATTTTTTCTTAAGAGTTTTCATCTCTCTGCTTATATCACTCACTGATTCTTTCATGGCGTCCACTTTTTCCATTAGAATCCTTAGGATATTAATCAGTTACATTTCCAGTTTCTGCCATATATGAGTCTGATTCTAATGCTTGCTTTATGTGTACATAATTTATATATATATCTCGAATGCCCTGGGCATGGCCAAATATATATTTGTCCAGTTGTCCAGTATGTATTTGTATATATGGCCATGCCCCAGGGCATGTGGAATCCTAGTTCTTTGACTAAGTGTTGAGCCTGGGCCCCTCTGCAGTGGAAGCATGGAGCCTAACCACAGGACTGCCAGGGAAATACCCAGACTGTATTTTTTGCATTTTAGCATGCCTTGTAATTTTTTGTAGAAAGTGAGACATGATATATTTGGTAAAAGGAACTGAGGTTCTATGTTTGTCTGGCTGGGAGTTAGGCTATGTTTCCTGTTTGTTAAAGCTGTAGGTGTCAAATTTCCTCTGATGTCCTTGTTTCCTCTGATGTCTTTGGGTTTCCCTAGAAATTCCTTCTTAATCGGGTCTGAGTTTATAGTTCTTTTAGACCGAATCACCTGTTAACAGGAACTCAACTGATGTATTGGTAAAGGGTGGGGAGGGGAAGTGTCCTGTGGGTCTCATTCTTTTAGTGAGATTGTGTCCCCTTACTCTGACTTTCATAGATGCTTTTTGTCTTTTTTCCCTCTTACATGAAACAAGACAGCTACAGGAAACTGGAGTTGGCTTATTTTCCTTCTCCCACTTTGGTCAGGCTCTGTTGAATAGTTTCCCTTGAGGGAAGGGCTTTTTAAAGAACTGAATGCTCTAGTATATTTCAAAATGGCTACTTTTCACTCTTCCCATTGGAAGGATGAAAGGATTTTTCTCCTATCTTCATAGTAAGACCTGTGGGGCTCTGAGAAGTAAAACTCATAAAAATGTGGATATCTACTTAGGCTGGGCACTAAGGAGTTTTTGTTTCTGGAAATCTTTCAATCAAGTTCATGTTCAGTCTCCAGTAGTTAATCAATTGTCCTTTAAATATTTACATCAGTTACTGGTTCCATGATTTTGCTCCTAGTAAGCCACGATTCTGTGTTCTGCCTGTTCTGATTCTTCTTTTTTGTGGTAGAGGTTTGCCCTGTCACCTTGATTCTCTGAGGGATCTAAGAAGGGTTACTGCTTTTCAGTTTGTTCAACTTTTTTGTTGTGAGAACAGGAGTGATAACTTCTAAGCTCTTTATATGTCATACTGGAAACCAGAATCCCTGTCTATTACATCTGTGTGGAGGAAATACTATGTGATGGTATGTTCATCTCTTCCCAATTTCATGGTCAGTGATGTCACACTGGTAGTTTGAAATTAACTATGGTGAAAGAATTACACTACAGAAACTGGTAAATACTACAGTCAATTTATTTGCTTTGTCAACTGTTTAGACTTAAGAAAGTGATCAAGAAAATGTTAATAATGTACGTTAAGTTTAAAAATGTATCATATCTGCAGCCATTAAATTGTCAAAAGCACAAAAAATTGAAATATTTTCCCAGTATTCAAAAACTATTCTCCAATTCAGCAAAGATGTTGCTCAAGTCACTGACAAATAAGTGAAGTTCCAACATGTCTTTTTGCTTCACTTTCACCTTATTAATGCATATGAAAATGTCAACCAGCAGTCAAAGCTATACAGGCATCCCTCATTTTATTGCCCTTTACTTTTTTGCACTTTGCAGATTCTGTGCTTTTTGAAAACTGAAGGTTGGAGTGAGTCTACCAACATGAACTTTTTTCTAACCATATTTGCTCACTTTGTGTTTCTGTGTCACATTTTGGTAGTTCTCACAATGTTTTTAGCTTTGTCCTTACTATTACATTTGTTATAGTGATCTGTGGTCAGTGATCTTTTGTGCTACTATTGCAAAAAGATTACAACTCACTGAAGGCTCAGATGGTGGTTAGCATTTTTTAGCAACAAAATATTTTTAAATTAAGGTATGTATTATTGTTTTTTAGATATAATGCTACTGCACACTTAAGAACCAAAATATTCATGACTCACTTTATTGCAATATTTGCTTTATTGTGGTGGTCTGAAACTGAGCCCACAATATCTCCAAGGTATGCCTGTATTTGTCTGTCAAATGTCACCACACATTTGGTTCTTGATTCAAGATTTGGGAAAATTCAATGAAAGCATTTCATGAGGATCAGCTGGCTATAAAAAATTTACAATAAAGAAAATTATATATTTTAGTTTTATAAATTACATGCTATATATCCTATCAGTAAATTTTGTAATAAACTTATGTAAATATACACATCACTCAACGTGGAGCTAGGGATAGTTATGAATAGCACACCATCTTTTCATATTTTCGTTTGGAAACTACATGAATGTGTGGAGAGATTGTTGTAAAAGCAGTAAATGGTAATGTGTGACATGACTGAAATATGACGTTCATAAGCACAATGCAAAATAAGATCAAAGCATGAAATATCATCCTATACCCAGAATGAATAGCCTTGTAAGTGTGACAGGAAACAGAGTCCTATTTAAAATGTTAAAAAAAAAAAAAAAGAGGGAAATTTCTCTGGTCTAAGATTTTGTCAGTTGTTCTTTAAGGGCCATGTGTCTGAAAGCTAACGCTATTCTGACAATAAGCATATGTTGAACACCTACCGTGTGCCAAATGGTGTTCTGTTCAGGATGACATTTAAGATCACAGCTAACAGCAACCAGTGAAGAAAAATAAGTAAAGGGAATCCAAACTGGAAAAGAAGAAATTAAACCATCACTGCTTGCAGATAACATGAGAGTATACATAGAAGATCCTAAAGACGCTACCAGAAAACTACTGGAACTCATCAGTTAATTTGGTAAAGTTGCAGGTTACAAAATCAATACACAGAAATCATTGCATTTACATACACTAGCAATGAAAGATCAGAAAGAGAAGTTCAAGAAGCAATTCCATTTACCATCACATCAAAAAGAATAGAATCAGTTCAGTTCAGTTGCCCAGTCGTGTCCGACTCTTTGAGACCTCAAAGACTACAGCATGCCAAGCTTCCCTGTCCATCACCAACTCCTGGAGCCTACTCAAACTCATGTCTATTGCTTCAGTGATGCCATCCAACCATCTCATCCTCTGTTGTCCCCTCCTCCTCCTGCCTTCAATCTTTCCCAGCATCAAGGTTTTTTCCAATGAGTTGGTTCTTCGCATCAGGTGGCCGAAGTATTGGAGTTTCAGCGTTGTTAGCATCAGTCCTTCCAAAGAACACCCAGGACTGATCTCCTTTAGAATGGACTGGTTGGATCTCCTTGCAGTCCAAGGGACTCTCAAGAGTCTTCTCCAATACCACACTTCAAAAGCATCAATTGTTGAGTGCTCAGCTTTCTTCCCCAGTGGCTCAGAGGTTAAAGCGTCTGCTTGGAATGCGGGAGACCCGGGTTCGATCCCTGGGTCGGGAAGATCCCCTGGAGAAGGAAATGGCAACCCACTCCAGTACTCTTGCCTGGAGAATCCCATGGAGGGAGGAGCCTGGTAGGCTACTAGTCCATGGGGTCGCAAAGAGTCGGGACACGACTGAGCAACTTCACTTTCACTTTCAGCTTTCTTTATAGTCCAGCTCTCACATCCATACATGACTATTGGAAAAACCATAGGTTTGACTAGACGGACTTTTGTTGGTAAAGTAATGTCTCTGCTTTTTAATATGCTGTCTAGGTTGGTCATAGCTTTTCTTCCAAGGAGCAAGCGTCTTTTAATTTCATGACAGCAGTCACCATCTGCAGTGATTTTGAAGCCCCCCAAAATAAAGTCTTTCATTGTTTCTATATCTATTTGCCATGAAGTGATGGGACCAGATGCCATGATCTTAGTTTTCTGAATGTTGAGTTTTAAGCCAACTTTTTCACTCTCCTCTTTCACTTTCATCAAGAGGCTCTTTAGTTCTTGTCCACTTTCTGCCATAAGGATGGTGTCATCTGCGTATGTGAGGTTATTTATATGGAATATTATTGAGCCATAAAAAGGAACGCATTTGAGTCAGTTCTAATGAGGTGGATGAACATAGAGCCTATTATAGAGAGTGAAGTCAGAAAGAGAAAAAAAAAGTATCGTATACTAATGCATATATATGGAATCTAGAAAAATGGTACTGATGAAATTATTTGCAGGGCAGGACTGGAGACACAGACATAGGGAACAGACTTATGGACACAGTGTGGCAGGCAGTGGTGGGGGGGTGTGAGGAGAGGGTGGGATGTATGGAGAGAGTAACCTGGAAACTTACATTACCATATGTAAAATAGATAGCCAATGGGAATTTTCTGTATGACTCAGGGAACTCAAACCAGGACTCTGTAACAGCCTAGAGGGGTGTTATGGGGAGGAAGATTCAGGAGGGAGGTATACGTATGGCTGACTCACATTGACATTTGGCAGAAACCAACACAATTCTGTAAAGTAATTACCTTAAATTAAAAAATAAATTTAAAATTAAAAAAAGGAGACGATTAAAAACTTAAAAGAAAAAAGATTCCATCACTCCGGGATGAGCCTTAGAGAGCATCACTGGCTGCCCTTGGCCTTTGTAAGGCTTAGGAAAATTGGCCTGGTGCAGGGATGGAGAAGCCTTTAGTGGCCAGAGGACTGCCAGAAATTGGGATGAGGAGGCAATGGAGCAGAAGATGCCAAGTTGGGAATGAGGGGAATGGGTTTAAATGGTTGAGACTGTGGACTCTGGCAAGCAACACTAGACTCTCAACGCAGACTCTCAAAAAAAGACAAAAATGTTAAGAGAGAAGTACTGTACCTGCGCAGAACAAGTTCATGGAATAGAACAGCCCAGACCAGACCAGACCATTCGTACAGAGGATACTGGATTATTTATAGATTCTACCTCCTCAGCACGAACACTAGGTCATATTAGCTACATTCTTCCATATACTCTGACAACAGTTTTACAAGGAGCAGGGGAAGGATAATACAGTTCGAAATACTGAAAAGAAACTGTTAAACCAGAAGAAACTGAACTATCTTAATGAAATAATTAAACTACTGGATCTAAAATTTTACCAGATTAGATTAACATTTATTATCTCCTCTATTAATGGGTAGTACGGGTGTGCATGTGTAGAAAAAATTGGAGAATGAGAACACAGGGAATATAGCCAGTATTTTATGATAATTATTAATTGAGTATAACTTTTAAAAGTTATGAACCACTATATTATATATCTATAGCTTATATAATATTATATATCAACTATACATCCATGTATTTTTAATTAAAAAATAAATGGGAGCTTTCTTTCAAGAAAAAAAATGTGATACATATATACAATGGAATATTACTCAGCCAAAGAAATAAGGCCGTTTTCAGCAACATGATGGACCCAGAGATTGTCATACTGAGTGAAGTAAGACAGAAGGAGAGATATCCTATGACATCCTTTATATATGGAATCTAAAAGAAATGATACAAATGAACTTACTTACAAAACAGAAAGAGACTCATAGACTTAGAAAATAAACTTATTGTTGGGGGGGGAGGGACATTTAGGGAGTTTGGGAAGGTCATGTACACAATACTATATTCAAAATGGATAACCAACAAGGACCTATTGTATAGTACATGGAACTCCACTCAAAGTTTTCCTGCCAGCCTGGATGGGAGATGGCTTTGGGCGAGAATGGATACATGTATATGTACAGCTGAGTCCCTTCACAGTTCACCTGAATCTATTGCAACACTGTTTATCGGCTTTACCCATATACAAAATAAAAAGTTTAAAGTTTGCAAAAAAGTAACAATATTTTTTTAAAAAAAGATCACACAGCTAGTCAACACATAACTGGGAATTTTTAAAACATTATGCTAAGTGAAACATTATACTAAGTGAACATTATCCAGTCACAGAAAGACAATCCTGTGAGACTGTCTCATATGACATATATGAAATACCTGTCCACTAAAATGAATAAGTATCTTTCCACTTATATGAAATGTCTAAAGCATTCAAATTCAAAGCAACACAAAGCAGAACAGGAGTTGTCAGGGTTAGGGGAGGGGGAACTGGGAAGTTTTTCAATGGATATAGACTTGTAGTTATGCAAAAAGAAAAATCTGTAGATACCTGTTGCATAACAATGCAGTTGACACTGAACTATACACTTCAAAGTGGTTAAGACAGTTTTAAAATAACTGGGATTTGATATCAGGCCTGACTCAAAAAGCTATGTTTAGCAATTATGTAGTCACTGCTGCTTACTTTCAATAATTTCATCTTCAGTCAAAGAACATTTCCTTTCTCTGATTTACACAGGTCCCCCTCTTCCATTTGACAGGGTAGGAAACCATTGGCTAGCATATGCTTTGCCTGAAGCCTGTCAAACGAGAACTTTTTCTTGGAAGACTGGTACACAGCTACAGTAGCAAATTCAAAATGGAGTCATCAATCCAAGAGATTCAGCAGAGAACCAAACACTGGTCAGAGAAACAGGCAAGAGGGATCTGGGAGAAATAATTTTGGCTGTTTAAAAGACAAAATTCATGATGACATGACTGAAAAGTGCTTTTTCTATTAACAGAAAAAGTCTGCCATGGAAGAAGTTTGAAATAAAAAATGTTTAATGTTATAATTTGAAGTATTTTTGAAACCATTTGGTGTCATTTCAGGGGCTCTGAAGAGCTCTGGTACCAGTCCTTTATATCTCAGCACAGAAAAAGAATTCAGCAAGAGACAAAGTGATAGATAAGAAGTGATTTATTAAAATTGGATGCTTGTGAGGCTTATGAGAAGATGGAAAAAAGGATGCCATGCCCCAAGAGTTTACTGGGCTAGTTTTATAATTAAAGGAAAAGTGGGCAGGAAGATCAGAACTTCGTTATCTTTGAGTAGACATCATGCTTCCATCATCAGCTTCCGCTCTAGGTTGAGGAGGGAGGTTTTCTTGCCCTTACATGGTCAAGTTAGGTGCACAAATTAACTGTTTTTTATGTGTGCAGAGAGCATGTCCTAGGGATCATTAACTTACTGAGCTCACTGGGCCACATGTGAGTCTGATGCCACCATTGTTTTATTATTTTGGGGCCTATCTCTTGCTTCTGTTGCATGATTTTGTTGCTAAACAAGCCTGCTTGATTTTGTGGTTAAGTAAACCTGCTTTCTTAAGTAATTAATAACTTACAAGGGTCTCTCATACTACTTCTACTTACAATCCCCTAGTGGGATTAACTATTCAATCATCTACTTTATCCCTTTACTCCATACTTATCATCCTTTCCTCAATTTTTCTGGAGTAAAATGGAGCTAATGGTAGTTCAGATGGTAAAGAATCTGTCTATAATGCAGGAGATCTGAGTTCAAACCCTGGGTTGGGAAGATCCCTGGGAGAAGGGAATGCCAACCCACTCCAGTATTCTTGCCTGGAAAATCCCATGGACAAAGGAGCCTGGCAGGCTATAGTCCATGGGGTTGCAAAGAGTCAGAACTGAGTAACTAACACTTCAGTCAGTTCAGTCGGTCAGTCGTGTCCGACTCTTTGCGATCCCATGAATCGCAGCACGCCAGGCCTCCCTGTCCATCACCAACTCCTGGAGTTCACTCAAACTTATGTCCATCGAGTCAGTGATGCCATCCAGCCATCTCATCCTCTGTCATCCCCTTTTCCTCCTGCCCCTAATCCCTCCCAGCATCAGAGTCTTTTTCAATGAGTCAACTCTTCGGATGAGGTGGCCAAAGTACTGGAGTTTCAGCTTTAGCATCGTTCCTTCCAAAGAACACCCAGGGCTGATCTTCAGAATGGACTGGTTGGATCTCCTTGCTGTCCAAGGGACTCTCAAGGGTCTTCTCCAACACCACAGTTCAAAAGCATCAATTCTTTGGCACTCAGCTTTCTTCACAGTCCAACTCTCATCCATACATGACCACTGGAAAAACCATAGCCTTGACTAGATGGACCTTTGTTGGCAAAGTAATGTCTCTGCTTTTGAATATGCTATCTAGGTTGGTCATAACTTTCCTTCCAAGGAGTAAGCGTCTTTTAATTTCATGGCTGCAGTCACCATCTGCAGTGATTTTGGAGCCCCCCAAAATAAAGTCTGACACTGTTTCCACTGTTTCCCCATCTATTTCCCATGAAGTGATGGGACCAGATGCCATGATCTTTGTTTTCTGAATGTTGAGCCAACTTTTTCACTCTCCTCTTTCACTTAATGCTAATTATAGGCAGTATATGGCAGAGGAAGGCTTGCAGTAAAAGAAAATACTTCTGAGAATGAATCAGAATCAAACTGAGTGGGAAACGCCATGTCTAGAAATGACAAAACTCAAAATATTTTTTATAAAAGACAAAAGGTTCTAATATTACTCAAATATAATCAAGGTGAATTGACTGTTCCAGGAAAGCAAGAACAATGAAATTACATTTGATTTTAAAATCTACATTAAAAAAAAAATCTACATTTACAAGTGGTATAGTGTAGGGCAAACTACCTAATCTCCCAAGCCTCAGTTTCTTTATTATAGGTTGTAGTGATCGTTTGTTTGACAAACACTCATTTACTAGGGCCAGGACTACAGTAGGTAGGTGCTAAGGATACAAAAGCATAGATGGTATTGTTCCTACCCTCAACTTCACATAATGTAATAAATATTATGAGGAAACCTACTGAATGTTTTCTATGTGCCCGGTACTACTATAACTGCTTGGAACTTATCAAATCACTTAATCCTTTTCAGAACCTAAATCGTATGTACTGCATACCATATAGAAGGCAATGGCACCCCACTCCAGTATTCTTGCCTGGAAAATCCCATGGATGGAGGAGCCTGGTAGGCTGCAGTCCATGGGGTCGCAAAGAGTCGGACACGACTGAGGGACTTCACTTTCACTTTTCACTCTCATGCATTGGAGAAGGCAATGGCAACCCACTCCAGTGTTCTTGCCTGGAGAATCCCAGGGACGGGGGAGCCTGATGGGCTGCTGTCTATGGGGTCGCACAGAGTCGGACACGACTGAAGCAATTTAGCAGCAGCAGCATACCATTTATAACAGGTACAAATAAGTTAAGTATCTTGCCTAGGAACAAACAGTCCTCAAGCTTGGAGCGGGGATATAGCTTGACAGTGGACAGGAATTAAAAAACCTGTGCATGCGCAGAATGGTAGTGGAATTTTCCACACGGAAGGAGCAGTTTTAGTTCATCCGGTCATACAATGGGGTTAAGATAGTACCACTTTTTCGGGTTGTTCCGACTGAATAAGAGTCAGCGATGTGGTAAGCACTAAATTATTAATAAAATGAAATTATTAATTTATTTTATTCCTTTAAATTGGTTCAGCGTGGCGAATCATTAGTGTTTTCGAGGCTTTTAGCTACGCGTTGAAGCTTTTCAAATGGGTAATTTATACTGCTACCAACGAATTCAAGAGCTTCCGGTGGCTTTATGTTACGATATACGATAGGGCTACTCGCTTTGATTACTTTTTTCAGTTTTTGACACTCTTACCCATTTTCTCTGTCAAGTTCTCTATCTGCCTCATTTTGTACAGCCACCTCCGTCACAAGCGAAATTCTCCGAGAAACCGCCACGCGGCGCGAGGGCGGGAGCCTCATCCACCCACAGCCTTTGCCTCGCCCCCTCGCTCAGGGCGCGAAGGCTCAAAATAGTTCTCGCGAGAGGAGACATTTTTTTTTTTAACGAGAACTCCTAACCCCACCTTGCCTTTCCAGGGTCACATGACTGGCGCCTGTGTCTTAGAACCAAGGTTTTTCTGATCACCTACTGGCTGTTAACTCGGCTGCAGCCTGACCAGGGGTCCATTCCGGAAGTAGATCCTTTAACTAGCACTTCCTCCCCGGAAGCGTGTCACAACCTAGCCGTCCGGCCTTTGCGGAAGTTCGTCACGTCGCAGTTGCCCCCGCATAGCGGATGTGTGTCGCCGCTTAGGTGACGCCGAGAAGTGCTTGCAGCCGCCGCCGCTGCCTTCTGGTTGAAGCACTATGGAGGGAGAGAGGAAGAACAACAATAAACGGTGGTATTTTACTCGAGAACAACTGGAAAATAGCCCGTCTCGTCGTTTTGGCTTAGATCCAGATAAAGAACTTTCTAATCGCCAGCAGGCGGCCAATCTGCTTCAGGACATGGGCCAACGTCTTAACGTGTATCCTTGCGGCCTAGGCCTTCGGCCTTGGAGTCGGTCTCGCCCTGCTCTGCTTCCAGTCTTCAAGGTCTGCTAGACAGGAAGGGAAGAGGGTGGGCAAGGACTGGGTGTCTAGTTAGGAGAGCCTACGATGGGCAAAAGTTAAGTGTTCGCGAGAGGGAAGCGAGGCGGAGTTAATTTCCCGCTCGCTCACCCGTGCCACCAGCCTTGGTGGGAATGCGTTTCCTTCCCACTTTGTATTTTAAAGTAGTAGTAGTCCCATTTCGGTGTGTTGTGATCTCCTGTTCTGGTGACTTTGAGATTCTGATTTTCTGTTATGCCCAAAGTGTCTAGTGGAGGTTTCACTGTTGATGGCTGCCTTAAACTTACTGTGTAAAGAGAGTTTTGAGAAATTTCAGTACCTGAGGGTTATTAAAAGGGTGGCCTAGAATTAATACCCCAGCTTTGGCTTAAAATCCGTTCCTTCCACTTACTGGTTGCTTAAGACTGGTTTATAAAATGGGATGATACCTCTTGAATTTGATTTCTATGCCCAGCACAATATTTGGCACTTATATGTTCAAAAAGTAGTTACTGTTAAGAGTTTTACAGTATTTCAGAGGAAGGAACGATGTCAGTTTAGTTTTTAGGCAAGTAGACTTACAGATCTAATGTTCTGAAAAATCTTTTATAAAATACTGGGGTTTTAAGTTACTCAAAATGCTAATGTATATTCGTTTTTCTCATATTTAAAAGATTTATTGGGGTTTTTTTTTCCACTTTAAGTGTTTGGTCAGAAAACGTCATTTTGTAGCAGAGAAAACTGTAGAGTTTTGAAGTTCTTTCCACTTAGGAAGTAAAAAATTTGTTTTTGGGCGCAACTTCCATTTAAATGTGTTGCTGGCTGTATGTTTCTTTCTTAAGGTTGTCCTCACTTGAAAAAAGGTGTCTTTGGTGCCCATATTCAGTGTGTTTCCTAAGCAATCCAGTCCGTACTGAGTTAAATTTTTTAAAATTCTGTTTTAGTGCATCCTAGTATTTTCCTTGTGTGTGTATTACTGTGGTACTGTCTCATCTCTGTGTGCTCAGTCGTGTTCCACTCTTTGCGGCCCCATAGACTGTAGCCTGCCAGGCTCCTCTGCCCATAAAAATTTCCAGGCTAGAATACTGGCTGCTAAGTCGCTTCAGTCGTGTCTGACTCTGTGCGACCCCGTGGACTGCAGCCTACGAGGCTCCTCCGTCCATGGGATTTTCCAGGCAAGAGTACTGGAGTGGGTTGCCAATACTGGAGAGGGGTGCTATTTCCTACGGGGAGGGTGGAGGGGGAGAATCTTCCTGACCCAGGGGTTGTTCCTGTGTCTATTGCGTCTCCTGCAATAGTAAACAGGTGGTTTCTTTACCACTAGGGCCACCTGGGAAGCCCCCATCTGTGTATATCCCACATTGTTTTCTGAGGTCTTTTTAAGTAAGGCATTCAGAAATTTCCCTTTTCAAGAGAACCCTTGGACAGTGTTGGTGGTAGTGTATATTGGTGCAGTTGTTGTGGAAAACCAAATAGAGGTTCCTCAAAAAGCTAAAAATTGAATTACTATATGACCCAGCAATTCCATGCCTAGGTATATATCTGAAAAAACAAAGACACTCATTTGGAAAGATATGAGCACCCAATTGTTCATAGCCTGGAGAAGGAAATGGCAATCCACTCTAGTACTATTGCCTGGAGAATCCCATGGACAGAGGAGCCTGGTAGGCTACAGTCTATGGGGTCGCAAAGAGTCGGACACGACTGAGCGACTTCAGTCAGTTCAGTCAGTCAGTTGTTCATAGCAGCATTGCTTATAGTTGCCACGATATGGTAGCAAACTGAATGTTCATGGACGGATGAATGAGTAAAGAATAGGTGGTATATATAGACAATGGAATACTATTTAGCTATAAAAAAGTATGAAATAATGCCGTTTACAGCAATGTGGATGGACCTAGAGGTTATCATACTCAGTGAAACAGTCAGAAAGAAAAAGACAAATGTATATTATTTACATGTGGAACCTAAGGAATACAACTGGTGGAAACAAAAAGGTAGACTCAGATCTAGAGAACAAACTAATGCTTAGCAGTGTGGAGAGGTGAGGGGGCAATGTAAGGGTGGGAGTGGGAGGTACAAACTACTGGGTATGAGGTAAACTACAAGGATGTATTTTATATTTTACAACAAGAGGAATATAACCAATATTCTGTAGAAATTGGAAATGGAGCATAATCTTTAAAAATTGTGTTAAAAATTAAAATCGAAATTTTTCTTTTCAGTGAATATCAAATAATTCATTAAATACCAAAGTGTTTCTGGTCCCAGGGATCACCTTATGAGAAAGTTTGGTTGCCAGAGGGAAGTAGAACTGAAAAGTTAATTGCTGGAGCTTAGAAGATGAGGAGATTAGTGGAAAGATTCCTAGGAGGAAATCAATCCTGAATGCTCATTAAAAGGACTGGTGCTGAAGCTGAAACTCCAATACTTTGGCCACCTGATGTGAAGAACAGACTCATTTGAAAAGACCCTGATGCTGGGAAAGATTGAAGGCAGGAGGAGAAGGGGACGACAGAAGATGAGATGGGTGGATGGCATCATTGACTCAGTGGACATGAGTGTGAGCAAGCTCTGGGAGAAGGTAAAAGACAGGGAAGCCTGGTGACACAACTGAGCAGCAGCCTAGGGGGCAGATCAGGGAGGGCTTGAGAAGATGAGATAAGCAGAAGCATACCTAGAGGACAGATCAGGGAAGGGTGTTGTGAATCAGTGTGAAGAGAGATTCTGTGCTAATGGATCACCTTGGCAGGATTTTCAGTAGACAGGTGACAGGTTTAGGTCTTAGTTTTGTTTGTGGTCCTTCTTGGTCCACACATATTGAGACCTTGTTTATTCAGCAAGTTTATAGTGATACCTGTTTCATAGAAGGCATTGTGTTAAGTGTCAATAGTTTGATAAAAACAGATTTGCTTTTTAATTCTGAGAGGCAAGTATGATATCTTGGTTTAAAATTGAAGAATTATAATTATTGATTTCCAACATTGTGTTTCTGGTGTACAGCAAAGTGATTTAGTTACACGTATATATAAATGTCTTTTTCCATTATGGTTTTTTACAGGATATTGAATATAGTTCCCTATGCTGTTATCTGTTTGCTTATATGTATATATTATATATAGTTGTTTGTATACTAATGCCAGGCTCCTAATTTATTCTCTCCTGCCCTCTTCTGTGGTAACCATAGTTTGTTTTCTATGTCTGTGAGTCTGTTTCTGTTTCATAAATAAGTTCATTTGTGTCATTTTAGGTTCCACATAAAAGTGGTATCATGGTATTTTGTCTTTCTCTTTCTGACTTCACTAAGTATGATAATCTCTAGGTCCATCCATGTGGCTACAAAGGGCCTTGTTGCATTCTTTTTTATGGCTGAGTAATACTCCATTGCACATAGGCACCACATCTTTATCCATTCATCTGTCCATGGACCTTTAGGTTGTTTCCATGCCTTGGCTTTTGTAAATAGTGCTGCTGTGAACGTTAGAGTGCATGTATCGTTTTGAATTAGAAGAATTTTCTTTGAATATATGCTTAGGAGTGGGATTGCTTGATCATATGGCAACTCTGGTTTTAGTTTTTTGAGGACCCTCCATGCTGGTTTTCATAGTGGCAGCATCAGTTTACAGTCCCACCAATAGGGTAGAGAATTCCCTTTCTCCACACCGCCAAGAGGTAAGCATGATTTTCATTTAAGAGCATCTACTGTGCTTGGCTGCATGGTCCTTTTGGGGGCATATAGAGATTGTATTTTGGGGGATTGTACTGTCTGTTTTGGGACCTTAACTTGGACATTTTAGCTCACAATTGACGATCAACACTGCTATAGTGTACATGCATCGATTCTACATGATTCAGTCCTTTACACAGTTCCATCGAAATGTAAGTATAATTTTTCTATATGGTATAATTCTCTTGTGATTAATTTCAACTTCATATTTCTTTTGTGGTTGATCTTTGCTGCTGAACTGGGGTTTGAAGTTTAGAATTTAGTATTGATCACTTTCATTATGTATGACACTGCTATTCTGAATCCAGCCTTCTAGTTTTTCTGTTTAATGTCTAGCTACTTGTTTAGCTTTAGTGAATTCTTAGTGTAGGTGGATTCTCTAATAGATCATTGAACACTTAGAGTTAACATTTTTGGTTTGGGAGAGTAGTGTTAAAGGGGAAACTAACTTAAGTGTAACTTTTGAACTGGTTAATAATATGGGCACAGGAAAACAAGTGAATGTTAGTCATTTACATTTTCTAAAAATCTTTTTGAAAAGAGTCCAATCAGTGTCTGGTTGGAAGGGGAAGGTACATTATATGATGACTGGGTGATGACTTTTAAGAGGAGAAAAATAAAATAATAGTAATAAAGGGATTTTTTTTTTCTGGACAGAATTGTAAATAATGCTATTTTCAGTTTTGCTACCTGAAATGGTCCTATTTAACATTATTGTAAATGACTTGGAAGCAAGTGAATAGTGATATTCCAATTGCAGGTAAGAATATATTTGTTTAATAAAATCACAAGATAATAGGGCTGAACTTGATGACTACTTCATATGGATTTATGAGTCAAATATTTCACTTTTTTTAAAGAAAAGGTTATGTTTTGAGGTAAGGTGTTTCAGACTTACCCTTAGGATAATAGGGTTTGAATCTCTTTTTTATGCCATAGGAAAAGAAATTAAAAAGCAAGATATTAGTGGACTCATTATTGGGAATAATTGTACAGGAAACCCTTTAGATTTGTGGATTAAATATTCCCAATTTTTGCAGATTATTCAGTCATTTTGGCTGTCTCCTATCTTTAATCCCTCTACCTCCTGTGATTGCCAGGAACACATTCTTCTTAAGAGAGAGAAGCATTTATTGAGGCTGTCTGATAGCTCTAGAAGAGAAAGTAGTAGATAAAAAATGGTATTTGAAGAGGAAGTCTATTGCTGTCTTGCCCATTCTAAAAGTTTTCTACATTTCTTTTATTATGGTAAAGATTTGAAATCCAGGGTGAAATACATCTCACATCAATTTGTCCACTCTATGCATGTGTGTGTGTGTGTGTGTATGTGTGTATGTGTGTGTGTATGTATGTATGTATGCATGTATGTATGTATGGGCTTCCCTGATGGCTCAGTGCTAAGGAATCCACCTGTCAGTGCAGGAGATTCGGTTTCAGTCCCTGGGTTGGGAAGATCCCCTTGAGAAGGAAATGGCAACCCACTCCAGGATTCTTGCCTGGGAAATCTCATGGACAGAAGAGCCTGGCTGGCTACAGTCCACGGGATCAGGAAAGAGTCAGACACGACTCTGACTAAACAGCAACATGTGTGGGTGTGTTTCCCCTGCTTTACCTTTTAAATTACATCTTGTCTTATTTTCTATGTATTTATCTTAGCAAGGACAGAGACTTTTCTGTGTATCCTCTAAAGCACCTTCAGTAAACTTAATGAATGAATGGATGATCTGGTAATTATCCAATATAGAGATATTCTTTTGGATTTCAGTACCTTTTCGAGAATCCAGTGATTCTTTTAATTTGGGGTTATTGATCCTCTTTAGAGAACTGATTTTAGGAACATTCTGGAATTAATGGATGAAAAATATGACTCCTGTAGGATGTTAATTCTAAGGGTTTAGCTGTGTTGAGTCTGAATTCAACTTTAAGGGGATTTAGTACATTGTGGCATTGATACATAGTATGTCCTGTGAAGTGCTCATACATGTTTCTTGTTAATTTTTTATTACAAAGGTAATAAATGCTTGTGGTAAAAATTAATACAAGCATGTACAATGTAGAAAGTAAAAGCTCATCTGTAATCCCATCCTCCAAAAGTAACTTTTGATAAACATTTTGACAGTAGCGTCTCAGACATTTTTTTGTGCCTGTAGTACCAGCATTTACGTATTTCTATAAAAATCACTTGTTACTATATGACTCTTATGCAGTTGCCTTTTATCACTTAACAGTATTTATGTATTGGGCATTTTCTTGTTATTTTAAATGGGCACATAGTATTTGAGTAGTTCCTATAATTTATTTTACCAGCTTTTGATTGGTGGATGTTTGGGTTGTTATAGTTTATTGTATTAAAAATAATTTATATAAAGTAGTCTGGTACACATGACTGTTTTATAAGTTCCTATAGATGGAATTGTGTCCAAGAGTATGCATTTAAAAGATTTTTATGTGTCTGTTTGCTTTACTGAAAGATTATATCAGTATACATTGTTTCCAGCACTGTGGAAGACTGTTCTTTTCTCTCCATCCTTGCTAATAACAAATACTCATTATTTTAGGAAATAATATTTGTCAAGTTCTAGGGATAGAGTGGTGAGCAAGATAGTGGGAGTCCTATTTTCTGAATTTACATTTCTTCAGTTAGTGAAATTGAACTTCTTTTGCCTGTTGGTCATTGCTCTTGTGAAATTGAAGAATTGACTTAAAAATTCTCTGTTGATTCTTTTTGCCCCTATTTTATTTTGGTTTTCTCATCTATCAAAGCTGTGTGCCATGTGCCATGAATACTTTTCTTGTTTTGTTGTAACTCTTTTATAGTGTTTCGGAGCCTAAAGCTCTTGCGTTTAAAAAAATTTTTTTTTAAATCTTTATAGAGGTATAACATAAAGCATGGGCTTCGCTGGTGGCTCAGTAGTATCCACCTGCCAGTGCAGGAGATGTGGGTTCAATCCCTGATTGGGAAGATCCCCTGGAGAAGGAAATGGCAACCCACTCCAGTACTCTTGCCTGGAAAATCTCATGGACAGAGGAGCTTGGCAGGCTACAGTCCATGGGGTCATAGAAGAGTCAGACAGGACTTAGTGACTAAACCAACAATAGCAGCAACATAAAGCACTCAAGTCTGAGGTGCAGCACAATTCTTTTTTGCATTTTATTTATACATAACCTCCACTCAGAACAAGATATAGTGTATTTCCAATACCTTTGGAGAGAACTTACTTATGATTGCATAAATTGTATTCCTTTAGTGGACATGATAAAATGACTGGTTTATTTTTACTTAAATCCTGGCATTGCATTCATTTTTTGAGACGAAATTAAGCCTCACTATAGTCCATGGGGTTGCAAAGAGTTGGACACAACTGAGCAACTGAACTGAATTGAATTTCTATATATACTATCTTAAATGTTTTCAAGTGGGGGAATGTAAAAGTAAAGGTGAGCAACTTGATATGTGTGTATTTATGTTGCATTTTCTAATATTTGTTACACAGGTGTTGTAATAGCTGACAAATTTGGGTGTATATTACTCTCATTAACTGACTCTTAAAAGGTCAAGTTTAGTATTTCAAATCCTGATGCTGTGAAAGTGCTGCACTCAATATGTCAGCAAATTTGGAACACTCAGCAGTGGCCACAGGACTGGAAAAGGTCAGTTTTCATTCCAATCCCAAAGAAAGGCAATGCCAAAGAATGCTCAAACTCCTGCACAATTGCAATCATCTCACATGCTAGTAAAGTAATGCTTAAACTTCTCCAAGCCAGGCTTCAGCAATATGTGAATCATGAACTTCCAGATGTTCAAGCTGGTTTTAGAAAAGGCAGAGGAACCAGAGATCAAATTGCCAACATCCGCTGGATCATGGAAAAAGCAAGAGAGTTCCAGAAAAACATCTCTTTCTGCTTTATTGACTATGCCAAAGCCTTTGACTGTGTGGATCACAATAAACTGTGGAAAATTCTGAAAGAGATGGAATACCAGACCACCTGACCTGCTTCTTGAGAAACCTATATTCAGATCAGGAAGCGGCACTTAGAACTGGACATGGAACAACAGACTGGTTCCAAATAAGAAAAGGAGTACGTCAAGGCTGTATATTGTCACCCTGCTTATTTAACTTATATGTGGAGTACATCATGAGAAACGCTGGGCTGGAGGAAGCACAAGCTGGAATCAAGATTGCCAGGAGAAATATCAATAACCTCAGATATGCAGATGACACCACCCTTATGGCAGAAGGTGAAGAAGAACTAAAGAGCCTCTTGATGAAAGTGAAAGAGGAGAGTGAAAAAGTTGGCTTAAAGCTCAACATTCAGAAAACTAAGATCATGGCATCCAGTCCCATCACTTCATGGCAAATAGATGGAGAAACAGTAGTTGACTTTTATTTTTTAGGACATCTGGTCCCATCATTTCATGGCAAAGAGATGGGGAAACAGTGGAAACAGTGGCTGACTTTATATTTTGGGGCTCCAAAATCACTGCAGATGGTGATTGCAGCCATGAAATTAAAAGATGCTTACTCCTTGGAAGGAAAGTTATGACCAATCTAGACAGCATATTAAAAAGCAGAGACATTACTTTGTCAACAAAGGTCTATCAAGTCAAGGCTATGCTTTTTCCAGTAGTCACGTATGGGTGTGAGAGTTGGACTATAAAGAAAGCTGAGCACCTTGATGCTTTTGAACTGTGGTGTTGGAGAAGACTCGAGAGTCCCTTGGACTGCAAGGAGATCTAATCAGTCCATCGTAAAGGAAATCAGTCCTGGGTATTCATTGGAAGGACTGATATTGAAGCTGAAACTCCAATATTTTGGCCACTTGATGCCCTGATGTTGGGAACGATTGAAGGCAGGAGGAGAGGGGGACAACGGGATGAGATGGTTGTATGGCATCACCGACTCAATGGACATGAGTTTGGGTAAACTCCGGGAATTGGTGATGGACAGGGAGGCCTGGCATGCTGTGGTTCATGGGGTTGCAAGGAGTCGGATAGGACTGAGTGACTGAACTGAACTGAGTGGTTAAGAGGATGATCTCTTGAGTCAGACACATCTCAGTTTGTATCCTAGCTGCACTGCCTACAGCTCTTTGGCCTTGGGCAAGTTACCTTGGGCCTCAGTTTTCTCATCTCTTTGGAGTAAAAAATGGTGCCTACCTCATAGGATATAGGTGAATTAATTTGCAGAATGCCTGCACATAGCAAGTATTAGCTGGCATTATTATTGTTTATAATATGGAAAAAATCTTACACTCTTACTTGGCATAAGAATTCCTTTTGAAACTACCTTTGATAGGAAAATACTTCGATAAACTAGCTTGGTGTATGATTGTGTGAGGAGCAATGAGTATATGGTTGATTGCACAAAAATTAGATTGAAATTTATCTATCTGTTGCAGTCTTTCACTGAACTGAGATAGTGCCTTGTTAGACATTGTTTTTATTATATATATACGTATATATATATGTTAGATTCTTTCAAGTGTATTTTTAGATCCTTGAAGGCAAAGTTGTCGGCTTAATATCTTAGTATTGCCTTTGAGTTATCTTTTTCCTTTTCCCCTTTGTCCAATCAGTTATAAAGTCCTATTAATTTCTGTAATGGTACTATTCTGTTTTTCTCACCCTATAAATATATTTTTTTATCATAAAATTAAAGAGGACAAATTGAAGGAGGTAATTATTTCTCTGTAACTATGGTCTTCAGAGATAATCCTATTAACCTTTTGGTGTATATTTCCACTAGAATTTTTTTCTCTTCATGCAATTACATATGTGTGTGTGTGTATATATATATATTTACTGAAAACCTATTCATTTTTCCAAGGTGAAAACTGTATCTCTTTTTTACTTTATTTCTACTGCTAGTGCCTATTCTAAACTTTGTTTCCTCGTGCTTGTATTAGTAAAATTTTCTCTAAGAAAAAGTAACAATGTATCTATCCTTTCTTCCTTTTAGTTCCATCTACCACTGGATTAATCTTTCTAATTATTTCTTAAACTCTACATTTTTTCCCCCAAAATGTTTAATGTCAGTCTCTTCTTAAAAATTTTTTGTGACCTATATCCTTTTATTTATATCCTTTACTCAGTGTACTGTTCAAAATGTGCTTGATGCCCTGATTTCTCATGTCTTTGTTCACACCCATTTTCCTCTGGATTTTTTTTGTTTTGAGGTCTAGTAGAATATTTGTAGCAAGCTCCATATACAACTGCAGCAGATATAAAGGAAGAGGAATATTATTCTGTATTGAATTTGTGGAGAAAAATCTTTTCACAAAGTAATACAAATAAATATTAGAATTCTTATCAGTTATACTCAGTAAATAAATATTTCACTTCTATAAAATTTTTTATTGTTTTCTTTAACTTCTGGTGAATTCTGTCTAGTTCATGCAATTGCCGTGTTTGATTCACTGACATTCTTGTTAAGATTCTAGAGAAGTTCTGCTTCCTGAGATTTCCCAAATCACCAGGGTATGTTTATGTCCTATTCTGATTTCTTTTCTAGCTTCTGAGTTTTCTGTCTTCTTGTGTATTGGCTTGACTTTTTTTTTGGCCTCACAGCATGGCTTGTGGGATCTTAGTTCCCCAAACAAGGATTGAACCTGGGGTCCCAGCAGTGAGAGCACTAATTAAAGTTTTGTGCTCTTCTCCATATGTAAGTATAATGGGATAATTTGCATACGATAGAATTCCTTCTTTTGATGTACAGTTCACTGGTTCTTGATATATTCAGAGGTCAGCAACCATCACCATGATCTAATTTCTGAACATTTACATCACCCCAGAAAGAAACCCCTCATACTTCAGCAGTCACTTCCATTTTTCTTTTCCCAGTCCCTGGCAGCCAGTAGTCTACTTTTGTCTCTAAGAACTTGCTGATTCTGGACATTTCAATTTACTCCTTGTTTTGCCGAGAGTTTTACTTTATCGCTTTAGGTTTGAAGAATTCGTTAACAAAAGAAACCACTCATTACCACAAATAAACAAATTCACTTTTTTTATAGAAGGTTATTTGACTTAATTTAAATATACAATCATTAAAAAAAATAAAAAACAGTAGAGACAAGTAACAGAATTGGGCCAACAGCCTATGTCCAGACTTGAACAGCACTGGCCAGTCCCTTGTTAACAGCAATCTGGATTCCCAGTTGGAATGATCCTGGGTGGTACGTCCACCCCACAGGTAAGACTTCAAATTGCAGTTTTGCGGGCTCGTGTTTGTAATCTCAGGCCTCAAGCCGATAGCATCAGTTTGTGTGCAAAAAATCAGCTTTTGTGAGAATGTAACATTGTAAATATCATCTCTGCATAGTTTTTGGTGACTGATAATAAAAATAATTTTAAAAGATAACTTCAAAAAGATTCAGCTCTAGTTTTACTTTAATTTTACAATGCTGTTTGTTTTATCTTCCTGAGTCTTAAGAATTTTTAGATGGGGAAGAGAGGCTGGCCAGGCCCTCAGGGGCTTAGGGATTTCAAGTCCTACTGCCTTTCTTCTCTAATGTGCCGATTGACCTGATGGTAACAGTTGATGTGCTTGTAGGCAGGCATGTAGTCCAGGCAGTGTCTGGGCAAGGTCAGAAGTGGGTCAGAGGCCTGCTCCCCTATTTCTGAAGCCTGAACAAGACTCATCCTTACCAGTTGACCTCAGAATTATTTAGACTGAAGAGCCATAGGAATAAGGCAGAGTAACATGAACAGTCTCTTTAATTCTGTAAGTCAAATAACAGTTCCAGATAGTCAACAGAAATAAAGTGATCAAAGAAATATGTAATGGGTTAAGCAGTACAGAAAAGAATCTTTGAGCAGTAGGGGATTTAGTAAAGAAAAAGACCCACCATGAATGAGAAGTACGTTTTTGTGCATCAACTCCTACATCCATTGTTATTGACAGTTACAGTAGTAACAACAAAATGTTCTATTAAGGTATGATTATGTTTATCTATGAAATTTTGTAACTCTGATTCCTTGCAAAATCTTTCATAAAGGCTTTAAAGGGGACCTAATACTGGGAATAGAGTAAGGAATAGGATTTGAGTCCACAATACATACTTAAGTTCTCATGGAGGAAAAGTAATAGGTGGTCCCCTTCCAATATAAATGATCAATATGTGTTAGTCATCTGGAAAAAGGGGTTCCTAACTGATACATAGAAGTTAGTTTCTAAATAACTGGTTACAATACATACAAGTTGAGGGGCTATTTAAAAAAACATAGGATTTAGGGAAGATAGTCCATTCACAATATTTGATGAAGTTCTGTGATAAGTAGGGTTCCCAAATGTGAGATGTTGGTCCACTTAGCAGTCTATTGGTAGGCTTATCACTATGATAAGTAGTGGTGTGATTATTAAAGTCCAAACAATTCCCAGTAAAATGCCACAACTAATACTCTCCCCCAGATAAAATGAGTAACACATGAAATTGATGTAATATAGCAGACAGATAAATTTTGTCCATAGAAAGTCAAAGTTAAGAAAGAACAGGCCTTGTTTGCAAGGCAGGTAAAGTTATCCTGAGTTTGGGTCTGGCTCCTATTTCTCCATCTGAAGATTCCCCAACATTTTTCATCATGTTCTTTTCTTAACAGTAGCAGATAATCAGGAGTTGAGGTATGAATAACAATCCACATTACAGTAAGTCTCCAAGAGTCTTTTCTTGAGAATAACAGTATGTTAATGGCACATTTCCATTTTTCCTGTCTGGAGATTATATGATGATATCCTTCCCCTGTGCAGTCATATCAGCCGCAGGTATGGGAGGATGGTTAGGCTGCCTCACCCAGACTTTAGCTTCAATAGTATGTATTTCATTTGTGGATCTAAACCTTCTATCACCTCTGACCGTTAGTAAGGTGGGAGGTTCTCCGTTTTGTACTTTGTCAGTTACAAATGGAAGAATCAGCAATTGACAACTTGATTATGTTTATTAATAAGTAGATCATCCTTTTCCTCATTTAGTCAAATTACTCAAATTTCTCCTTGGTAGTCTAGGTGTGTAACTCTCCATGGACACAAATCCATGTTAATGCTAAACTGAAGCATTCTTGGATTAATTCAAAGTGTCTGGGAGACATTTTAATTGCAACACCGTTTGAAATAGCACATATCACTCCTTTAGAAAGTGTCTGTTCACATGTAGGTGACAAATCCAGTCTTGAGGCCTCAGGATTAGCTCAGAAAGAAACTGGTGCTCCTGGGCTGACTTTCTAATTCTAGCTGTCTCAGGATGGAACTCTGTTTTATGAATCTGTACATTTAGAATAGTCATCCTCATCAAAGGAGTTTCTAATTCTTCTATAGGTCTATTATTTAAAATATTGAGGGCAGTGTTTAAATTAGTCCTTCAGTTTTTATAAGAACTCTCTCCAAGTTTAATTAATTGCTATTTAAGCAGATCATTCATTCTTTCAGTCAAGCCAGCATCTTGAGGATAATAAAATATGAAAAATCCGTTGTACATTATGTTCCTGGACACACTTGTATTAACTTACTTTAAAATGTGATCCATTGTCATTCTGAATTTGAAATGGAACACCATAATATAGATTAATTATCTCCAGTGTTTTAATAGTATTACTCTGATTGGCTTTCCCCAAGGGAATGGCCACTAAATATCCAGAATAGGTGTTCACAGCAGTACACACACATTGGCATCCTTCTTCCCAAATTAATGGACCAATATAATCAGTTTGCTGTATTTGCCCAGGCAGCTTGCCATGTGCCACTTGTCCTTTACTGGTTGTGGCAAGCTTCTATGCTTAATTGTTGACAAATTGGACATCGTAAAATAACACATTTAATGAGATCTATAGTTAAAGAAATACCTCAATCCTGAGCCCACCTGTATGTTGTTTCTCTCAAATGGCCCCATTTTTGGTGTCTGCTAAAGTCGAACATTTAAGTTGCTGGAGTCTGGATCAAGTTCTGCTGCTTGAATTCAGGTTTGTTCATTTCTAATAGAGTTATACCATTATTTCCTAGAATTTAGAACACTGTGAGCATCTACATGAGAGACTGAAACAGTAGTAGTTTGAACAGTTGCCCATATGTCAGACCATAATTCCTTTCCCCATAGCTCTTTGGAGTGAATTTGCCAGTTATTTATGCTTAGGGGAAGCCAACTGGCCAATCTTGGTCGTTGGCTACTGACCAAGAATCTGTATAAATATGACATTCTGTTAAATTTTCTTGTTTTAGAGCCTGACATACTGTGTATAATTGAGCAAATTGACTATTCTTAGTATGACTTTTTCCGGCCTCTGGAAATTTCCTGTTCTCGAAACCCAAAGGCTCTATTTTGTTTTTTTCCATAAGCTCCAATTGGCATATAGTTCATTGATTGATACAGGTTATTTTATGTCACAGGGTATCTGCTCTCCATCCAAAGATAGATTACTGAGATAAGCTTTAGAAAAATTAAGTTAAATGTCTTAGCAATAAAATATAACAGCAAGGAGCTATCTGGGGAATAAGTCTCGGTCAACATAGATCTCAGTTAACAAAACTAGAATTTACTATTAAGTGAAACAATTTTTTGTGAAGGCATTAACCTTCTAGCCAGGGTTAATGGTTAGTCCCATCAAACAAGAAATGAGGTTTATCAGGGAGCCGGGAAAAGTCAAGCAGCCATCTTGGATTTCCCAGTCCCCTGACTGACTGATTTATAGCCTTTGTTTACCTGTTTTAAATTCCTTGATTTAGAAGCAGACAGTTGCCATGTTCTAAGAACATCAGGATAGCAAAAGTCTGACAATGAAAGATTAATTTTTTTAGAAGCAAAATGAGCTTATCTGGGTGTGCCACATTCTTCATAGATCATTGTGAAATATTTATTTACTTTACCAAAGTTGCAAAAGATTTTAAAAACAAATATAAATCACTTAAAGGCAATGAAATTCTCATAGTCTTGTTATCAAAAGCCACATCCCAGAAAGCTGTTCTCTTAACAGAGAAAACCAAGTTCCAGTCTGATACCAGCTTACTGTTAATAACAAAATTTGTTTATCTATTAATAGTTAATTTTAATTTAATCTTCAAGATTTCTGTAAATTTTGAAGAGGTGATATTTTTACAAAGTTGTTATTCAGTTGTTAAGTCATGTCTGACTCTTTGCCACCCCATGGACTGCAGCATGCCAGACTTTACTGTCCTTCACTATCTCCTTGAGTTTGCTCAAACTCACGTCCATTGATGCCATCCAACCACCTCATCCTCTGTCTCACTCTTCTCCTCTTGCCGTCAGTCTTTCCTAGCATCAGGGTCTTTTATAGTGAGTTGGCTCTTTGCATCAAGTGGCCAAGGTATTGGAGTTTCAGCTTCAGCATCAGTCCTTCCAGTGGAATATTGAGGGTTGATTTCCTTTAGGATTGACTGGTTTGATTTTGTTGTCCAAAGGACTCTGAAGAGTTTTCTCCAGCACTAGTTCGAAAGCATCAATTGTTTGGTGCTCAGCCTTCTCTGTGGTCCAGCTCTCACATCCATACATAAGCACTGGAAAAACCATGGTGTATGTGTTAGTCACTCGATTGTGTCCAGCTCTGCAACCCCATGGACTGTAGCCCACCAGGTTCCTCTGTCCATGGCATTCTCCAGGCAAGAATACTGGAGTGCGTTGCCATTCCCTTTTCCAGGGGATCTTCCCAACCCAGGGATCGAACCCAGGTCTCCTGCATTGCGGGCAGATTCTTTACCATTAGCACCACCAGACCTACTATGGAAGAACCATAGCTTTGACCGTACAGACCTTTGTTGGCAAAATGATGTCTCTGCTTTTTAATACACTGTCTAGGTTTATCATAGCTATTCTTCCAAGGAGAAAGCGTCTTTTGTTTTTACAAAGGCATCAGAATAAAGCCATAACTAAAATGACAAAAGACTTTATTTAATACTTTTGTTTATTTATTTTTTGGCTGTGCTAGGTCTTCATTGCTGTGTGGGCTTTATCTAGTTTTGGCGAGTGGGGGCTACTCTGTAGTTGTGGTGCACAGGCTTCTCATTGTGGCTTCTCTTGTGAAGCAAGGGCTCTAGAGCCTGCTGGCTTCAGTAGTTGCAGTGCTAGCGCTCAGTAGTTGCCATTCCGACTCTAGAGCACAGGCTCAATAGCTGTGGTGCACAGGCTTAGTTGCTGTGTGGCATGTGGGATCTTCCAGACCAGAGATGGAATTCAAGTCTCCTGCTTTGGTAGGTGGATTCTTTACCACTCAGTCACCAGCAAAGCCCTGTTATGTTAGGGAGACTTTCCTAAAGCATAATTATTTTTTAAAAAGCTCTTACCTCATTTACATTTTCTTTCCTTAAAAATTTCTTCACATTGAGTTACTTTCCTTGCTGACAAATTTGTAAAGGAAACAGCAAGATTTTATTTAGCTTATATTAAGCCTAGGCACAGTGAACGTATTCTACTGATTATTATATGATGACTCTAAGACATATTAGACATCTATAAGACATATTAAGACATCTATACTGATTAACTCAACAGACTTAAACCATCTTCAATAGCAGATATCGGCTTCGTACTAAATATTTCCCAGATCATGTGGTCCTAAAATTTATCTTGGCCAGTTTTCTAGATATTTAGCTTTAATTTGTAAGCACACACTTTTAAGTCAGTTAAATAGAGCTCATTTACAAGTTAACCTTAGCAGTGTTATCCAAGGACAAAGACACATACTGAGACAGACACATATATCCAGACAGGCAGTGGTTTTAGTTTCTGTTTGAGATTTAAAATGTCTCTTGGTCTCTCTCCTTTCCCCCCTGTCATTTCCTGAGAATGAACTTCTTTTTGTTAACCTTGCGGTGCTCCTTTTGATATCTAACTTGTGCAGCCTTTACAGCAGCTTTTTCAGCTACCAGCTGGGAAATGGATACTTGGTCAGCTAAAGTGTAGTTTTGACATGGTAACGTGGACAATCAACCTTGCAGGTCACATAATTCTTTTTCCAGTTTTGACTTCTTTTCAACCAGTTTTAATTTGGCTTCTTGAACCTTATGGTAGGCAGAGAGGATCCAGCCTCTCTGATCCATCATGGTACATTCTTGTTCTTTCTCACTTGGCAAGAGCCGCAAACATTCAAATAACTTTTAAAGGTTCAGCCCTCTTTAATTTGGGGTTCCAATTCTCACACAATCCAGTGGATATGTCCCATTCAGTAGCCAACAAGAAGTAAGGCATCTTCCCATCTTCCCATCTGGAAATAAAGACTTCATTAACCTTAATGTCTTTCTTCTTAAGAGTGGCATTTTGCTTCACGAATCCTGCTTACAGCGCCAATTTATGTTTTGCCAAAAGTTTTACTTTCGTTTTAGGTTCGAAGGATTCATTAACAAAAGAAACCACTCGTTACACACAAATAAACAATTTCATTTTTTTATAGAAGATTATTTGACTTAATTTCAATATACAGTCATTAAAAGAAAAGAAATAGAAGTGTAACAATGTATACATCACCAAATTGGGCTGACAACCTACATCCAGACTTGAACAGCCGTGAGAAGTTAACAGCAATCTGGAGGCCCAGTTGGAAAAGATCAGGGTGGTACATCTACCCCACGGGTGAGACTTCAGATTGCAGTTTTGGGGGCTCCTGCTTATTATAGTCTGATGCTGCAAACTGATATCTTCATCAGTTGGCTAGCAAAAAAGCAGCTCTGGTTTTACTTTAACTTTACAATGCTGTTTATTTCATCTTGTTAGTCATAAGACTTCTTAGACCCTGGAGGTGGGACTGGGCTGGCCAGGCCCTTAGGGGCTTCAAGATTTCAAGTCACATTCCCTTTCTTCTCTAAAGTGCCTCTTGACTTGCTGGTAATGGTTGGTGTCCTTGCCAGGCAGACATGTAGTCCAGGCAGAGTCCGGGCAAGGTCAGAAGTCGGTTAGAGGCCTGCTGCCCTACTTCTGAAGTCTGAACAAGACTGGTGGTGGTGGTTTAGCCGCTAAGTCGTGTCTGACTGAGCCCACCAGGCTCCTCTGTCCATGGGATTTCCCAGGCATGAATACTGGAGTGGGTTGCCATTTCCTTCTCTAGAACAAGAGAACAAGGTTACCTCTATTTTAATTTCCCTAACAATCCTTAAAAAAAAAAGTATATAGAGTGCTTTGATAAAACTTAATCTCATTTTAAATAGAAAGCTGTCTACTTACATCTATAGTGGCTACTTGAAAGTAGCTTTTAATGAGAGTTCATTGAAGGATTGATTTAGGAAGTGGGCTTGGGTTAATGGATAGGAGAGGAGAAGATATTTTAAATAGAAGGGAAAGCATAACAGGTGATGAAAATTGAGGTAAGCAAAGAAGTTGGTTTAAAACTTAGTTCTTTTTTAGAACTACCTTGCTCTAGAAATAAATAATAAAAATGATTTATTTTCTCTTCATCCAGTCTGTGGCTCCAGCAGCCTTATTTTTAGCAGCCAAAGTAGAGGAGCAGCCAAAAAAATTGGAGCACGTCATCAAGGTAGCACACACTTGTCTCCATCCACAGGAATCACTTCCTGATACCAGGAGTGAGGTAGGGGGTTGATTAATTACATACATCTGTTTTTCTTAATTTATTATGATCATAACTTAATTTTGCAACTTTGATTTACTGAAATCTCAATGGGGATTGTTAAAGGAACTTTTAGTGTTTGTTTTTTCCTTAAAACATAGAAATTTTATGGTAAAAGTTGTATTTTTTCTGGTAAAATTGGAAAATGCATAAAAAGAAGAAAATATATTAACTAGGTATAATTTGTACCACAGATATATAAATGAACCAGTATTTCCAGCTTCTTTTTTATAAGTAGCTATACATGTATGTATTTTATACCTACTTTTTTCACTTACTGTATGTCAAATATTTCCCCATCAGTTCTCTACTTTCTTTAAACACTGATATAGAATTTCATCCTGTACATACATATATTTTAACCATTATCTCTTAAGGTAATTTCCAGCTTTTTACTGGAAATATCTCTATGGAGAACATTATTTTTGTTAATGAATTTTTAAAAAATGGATCCTGTCATTTATATGTTTAACTTAAGAAATTCAAGTATGCTCATTAGAAAAGAACTCAAACACTAAAGAAGCATTTAAAGTAAAAGTCGAAGCTCATCTCCCCTTCTTCTCCTAGGAGAATACTGTTGATTATAATTCAGATATATATTCTTCTATCCCTTTATCCTTTGTGTCTACATATAGCTTCCCCTGCCTCCTCCCTTCCATCTTTCCTTGACCTTATGAAGAAGGGAAACTCTCCTGGCTTTAGAATTCAGTGATTGGGGAGCAATGAGTTTGAAGAAAAATTATAGATTTCTGTACCAGGTTATTTGTCTGTTACAGTGGATGCATGTAAGAGATAAGTGAAATTGTGGAACCACAGCTCCTAGTTATATGAGTCAAGTGTTTAAAATAGCAATGTCTTGACGTTTTCTCTCTGGGCTGCACCAGAGTAGTTTTGTTGAAAAGTTGTTGGTCTGAACTTTTATTTATGTTTAAGACTACTAACTGCCATTGGTCCGTAGAATTGACCAAATAACAAAATTTTAATGAAATAAAAAGTAAAATCCCAACTTTTTTTTCTTTAACGTATATTTACATGACTTCTCACCTGAGTCTGTCTTATGAGGTGACTCAGAGAAGATGCTTTCTTCATTATGTGGAAAGGAGAGCTACCATACATAGGTTAAGTCCTTATTGGACTCACTCAAGATCATAAAGTTCAGTGGAAAGTTAGCAGCAACATAAGTCTCTTAGCTCTTGGCTCAAGCTTCATTCTCCTAGAGCTCTATACTAGTGCTGTCCAATAAAAATATAAGGGAAGTCACATATGTAATTAAAATTATTAAGCTTTTCATTAAGCTTTTATTTTAAAATTTTATTTAAATTTAAAATTAATTTAACATATTTTATATAGCATTTTGTTAAACCCCCAAATATAGTCATTTCAGCATATAGTCAGTTTTAAAACATTATTAATGAAGTGTTTTTTAACATTATTATTTTTTAACTAAGTCTTTAAAATTCATTGTATATTATACATTCATAGCACATTTCAGGTGCTTGATGGCCATGTATGGATAGTGGCTATAGTAATGGCTGTACAAATTTGAAGGATTTGTGTTTGTTCCATTTTCTTGTGAACTCCTCTGTGAATTTAAAAAATCTAGCATTACTCTAAAAGGAAAGTAACAGGAATCAAATGTTTGAGATTGCATGCAGTACTGTGGGAAGGCTGTGCAGTGTGTTTTGATGATGTTAAAAAAAGGTATGTTAATATTTTAATTTAAAAAAAGTTTTTAATCTGTATCATATGAACATTATAACCTAAAATGTCAGTCTGAAAATGAACCAGATATCTGGTGTTTATTCTGTAGCCCTTTATAAATAAAGTGACATCTTTTGCTGTACCACTTATTTATCTATTTCTTTTTTTTAAGGAGAATCCGTTACGGATAAGGATTAATTTCAGTTCCTACTTTCCCTCATAACTGCACCCTTGCCTTTTGTGGCTTTGGTTTCCTTTGGAGGTTGTTATGATAGAATTGTCTACATTTTATGTTACATACTGTGTCTTTTTGGGGAATAATTTATGTGTCTTCTCACATCTGCAGGCTTACCTGCAGCAAGTTCAAGATCTGGTGATACTAGAAAGCATAATTCTGCAGACTTTAGGTAAGTTTATTTTCCTTTAAAACATTAAAGAAATATGTATGCAATAGAATGTTTTTCTAATTTGCAAAATAGGAAACAGGAAGAGAATTTCTTGGGAAGGTTTTTGTACATTGTAGAGATTGCTTAACCCTGCCACAGAGAGAATGAAGGCACCACCGACCTTTGAGATAGCCAATAGCAGGCTTTTTCTGCTTGTTTTTATTCTAGGATTCATGATTTGCTTGATAAATTTGGCAGTGTTTAACTTTCTGATAAATAATAGCAGAAACTATCTAAATAACTTTTTTCCTTCCAGGAGTTTTCATAGTCTGTCCTTATATTTAAATAACAGTATTTGTTTTTAAAATTGGTAATCAGCGTTCAAAACAGTAGAGTGGAGATGGAGGAATTCAAGCTAAATTAAATTGATGGGCTAAAGAACTGATGATGTTCTGTTATTATCTATAATTATTTTCATAAGACTGCCTTTAAAAGCTTAGCAAATATGGAAAATAAAGATTTTCTTGTTCTTTTGGCTCTCATTTTTCTCTTTAGATAGAGTATTTCATGAGTCATGTTGGAAAGTTGCTGATCGGCCTGTATTTTTTGCATATACACCTATACACAATGAATTCTTCAAATTAGTTTCTGCTAATTTTTACTTTAAATTAGTTATCTTCAAGGTAACCATACTTTAGGGGGCAATGATATTTTTCTGGTGGGATACATTTTAGTATTTTAATGTGGAAACCTGTAAAATCTAACTTGTAAGAATCAGTTGTGCTTTTAGAATAATTTGCATCAAGTAAATTTTGCCATAGAATTTTCTTTTTTTTAATCAGTTTGCCTCAGACTTTACTTTTTATTTCTTGGGCTTGCTGCACATAGCTTGTGGGATATTAGTTCCCTGACAGGGATTGAACCCAGGCTCTTGGCAGTGCAAGTGCAGAGTCCTAACCACTGGACTGCCGGGGAATTCCCTAGAATTTCTTTACTTGTACTAGATAATTTTATTTACGTACACAAAAAGCAATTTCTTGGAAAATTTTTATAGACATACTACATTTTGGTTAAGATCATTTAAAGTTAGATAAAATGATCAGTACTTAATGATGATTGAGATGATGAAAAGGAAGAAGACTGAAGGAAGAGAGGAATAGGTTTTAAAAATGTTTTCTAAAGGTTAAGCTTTCACAGATCATCATTATGTAACTGCATCTTTTCCAGTCATATATTCTGTTGTCCCTAAGAACACGTTTTGTATTCAGATGTTACTGATAGTTCAGGGATCTTGAGATTCTGTTAACTTCATTAATCTGAGTGGCCTTTGAAGATAATCATAAGAGTGTGCTCCATACTTTATGTGACTCTCAGCTTCTCAATAGGCAGTTTTGGGACCAGAAAATGAGAGAAGCCTTCAATGATGACTCAGATAAAAGCAGTATAAAATATTTTGAGTATCTTTAGGTTTTTAACCAGTTACTTTTTTTTAGGCTTTGAACTAACAATTGATCACCCACATACACATGTGGTAAAGTGCACTCAGCTTGTTCGAGGTAAGGAATCCCAATCCCACCCTGAGATGCTATCTTAAACTGTTTTACCATTTAGAGGCTAAGATTTACTGTGGGCTAATACATAATACAGCTGCTTTGGCCAAAATTTAAATTAAAAAACCTACCTGGTTTTTAAATTTCAAAATGAGTGGTTGGAGCTTTTCTGTTAAGTTCTTGTAGTGTTTTTAGGTGACTTCCAGATAAAGTGAGTGAGTTTCTTGTTTATCAAAGCTGGAGGCAGATTTTGAAAAGTCACTAAAATCAAAGTATCCAATTACAATTTTAAGGATATCTTGGGAGTGAGAATGAAAGTGAAGTCTCTCAGTCGTGTCCGACTCTTTGCGACCCCGTGGACTGTAGGCTACCAGGCTCCTCTGTCCATGGGATTTTCCAGGCAAGAGTACTGCAGTGGGTTGCCATTTCCTTTTCCAGGGGATCTTCCTGACCTAGGGATCAAACCCAGGTCTCCCGCATTGTAGGCATATGCTTTATGGTCTGAGCCACCAGGGAAATGATCTTAATTTGATTCTAGGGTTGATTGTCCTGGACACTGTTAAAGGCCACCCAGAAGGCCATGTAGAATTGATTTGAACTTAACTTTCATCATTGTTAATTCCTTGGCAGACTTGCTTTTTATTCTAATTTAACTTTAGTAGCCATGATTGCATTAAACCTAGTTCTTCTTTTTATTCAAATAGTAATATCAAGAAAGAATATCTAATAGCATTGTGCATTTAAACACAATTTCTTGTTTTGTAGATTTTCACTGATAATTGGCCTTATCATGTGTTTCATCTGAAAAATCAAGTTTTTTGAGTTCTTTATATTTTGAGAACATTAAAAGGTTTACATTGAGCAAGCATAGTGTTAAACAGAGATGGGTTAAATATGTTAATATTTCATCTAAGGAAGATTAAAATTTACTTTGTCACCCAGACAAATTTTTTTTGAAGGAGGAAATTTTTTTATTGTAATATGTTTAAATAATTTATGTCATTTGCTAATTTTTTCCAAATATATAAAGGTCTTCTGATCTTGCCTCCAGATTAGTTCATCCCCTAGCTTAGAACTTCTTAGTGGACTCTTGTATCAGGATCTCTGAGTTACTTGTTAAAAATGCTCATTGTTACTACATCCTTCTCCAAAAGTGTTGAGTTAGACTCTAGGGAGGATGCCCAGGAATTGCATTTTAAATATGTAACCCTTATATGTGGTGTGCAGAATAAAGCTTAAGTCCCTAAGTCTAGAAGCAGCATAATTGTTAATATAATTTTAAAAAATCACTTAAACTGTTTCATTTGACAATGGAATGTAAGCATCAGGTGGTCAGAGACCATGTCTGTCTCATTTGCCACTGTATTCTCTGCCTTGCAAATATTAAATGCTTACTAAGTAATTATTGAGAATGAATGGAACTAATAATCCCCCCTCTTTTTTTTTTAGCAAGCAAGGACTTAGCACAAACTTCTTACTTCATGGCAACCAACAGGTTTATATTTTAATATTTTTCTCTTCTCTTTTTGGGATAGTACTTTACTTGGGTTGGCATTGTCACTTTTTGTTGGGTATATGGAAAGATGATAGGTCTGGCACTTAGTAAGCTAGGAGCCAAGGATCTAGTCAAGGATCTCTGATATTAATAGAATGTGTTATAGACAAGTCCATGGTAAATGTTGATTTTTCTGCACAGTTGTTATGCGTGCCTTAAAATTTCCATGCTGCTTTTTAAATTTGTTAAGGTGATAAAATATTTTTGTTGCTGATTGATAGCCAACTTGATTCTGCATTTGTTACTTTACATTTAAATATCCAAGAGCATAGTTTTGAAAGTTTATTTAAACTTGGATTTCATTGCCAGTTGGTGACTAAAATCTAGTTTGGAGGATTCTGCTGTAATTGTGGTATTTTAAAAGGTACTCTTTGTCTTCACTCACTCCCAGATAAATGGGCACATATATGTGTGAAGAGTTGTGATACTTTTTCTTTCTCATTCCCTTTTTAAAGAAAAAGTTAACACATAACATGTATTACCAAATTATTTGCTCATTCTCATCTCCAATCTACTCTGTAGTTCTTGGAAACCAAAGATACTCCTAATGACTGTCGAGGCTAAGAAGTTCATTTTTATAGCCTGATGGGAGAGATTTTAAAAATAAACTATCAAGCATATTCACACTTGAGTGAGTGATTATCTATTCATTGTTTAAAAGAGACCAGACCTATGACTGGCAAGAAATAAGATAATTTTTAGGATAGTTTCTTAAGTATTTGATTTAGGGATTGTACATATTAAAAATGTTAAAGTTTTTCTTTTGTTCTGACCTTATTCTTAGGCTGATTAATCCTTATTTAAAAAAACTGAGTACTCAGTCTTTTATTTTTGTTTTTATTTTTTCTGGTCCTTCATCAGTGTGTGGATTAAATGATGTGTAGGCAAAAAAATTAGACAAGTTGTAACCTGAGCACATGGGTTAATGGAAAGATTAGGTTGGGTGTTGGATCAGAGCACTGGCTATTTCTTGCCTTTCTTGCTCTCAAGTGTTTTTTTTTCTTTTTCTTTCTTTCTTTTTTTTTTTTTTAAATAATGGAGAGTTTTTTAACTTTGGGTTCAGAATTTAGAGCTCATGACACTCTCTTGTTTCCTTCCCTCTGATGTCAGCCTGCATTTGACCACATTTAGCCTGCAGTACACACCTCCTGTGGTGGCCTGTGTCTGCATTCATCTGGCTTGCAAGTGGTCCAACTGGGAGATCCCAGTCTCAACTGATGGGAAGCACTGGTGGGAGTATGTTGACGCCACTGTGACCTTGGAACTTTTAGATGGTAAGTTTTAGAGTAAGGGACCTTGAAGAGCACTTGCTCTTGATCTATCACATACCTGGCCAAAGGTGACTTGATTTCAAATAAATACAGTTAGTTGAGGTTATTCTTGTTTCATTACTTCTGTCTCTCTGAATTTTTCTTAAATGTTCTAATTTCATTTGTAGAACTGACACATGAATTTCTACAGATTCTGGAGAAAACCCCCAACAGGCTCAAACGAATTTGGAATTGGAGGGTAAGAATTATTGTTGTCACTTTCTTTTGACTACATCAGTGAGATACCAGATACGGATATGTACCCTAGGTTTGGAATTTCTACTTTTTATAGTTATGCAGTGGTTACAATTTCAACTTCATAGCTGGGATACTGGCTCAGAAATCCATTGATGTAGGTAACAGCAGGATTTATTTTGTGTTTTGCAACTCTTCATGGTTTTTATTTGGTCAGCAACATTGGTTGAGTATTTTTTTGTGTGTAGAGAGTGTTACAAAGGGGGAAATTTTGGCTTTTCTGAGACAGAATGTTGGCTTCTTATATAGGAAAGATACAGAGTTAGGAGGTTAGAGCTGGTATTGTAATTTTATCTTTGAAATTACTTGCTTTTAAATGGATTTTAGAATTTTGTTTTTATATAGATCACAGTTCAAAGTTATATTTCAGGTATTCTTGAAAGTCTTATTTATGATTAACAAAATTATTCTTTTTTTTTTTTTTTCAGTGTCAGAAAGCTTAAAAGTATTCCTTGCATTTCTGAGAATTCTAGACTGAGGATGCTTAATTTCTTTCTCCTAAGTTGAGTTATAGAAAATGAGTTTGCCTAGGGTTCAAAGGAGATTTGAGAGTACACAAGTCTTATCTTTTACTTCTTTGTAAAACTTTACCAAAATTTCTAGAGTTTTAGACTAACTGTAATCATAAGACAAGGATGTTCATGAATGAATACAACTTCATTATTTTTATTGCCTTGTAGCGGGATCTTAGTTTCGTGTGTGTGTGTATGTGTGTGTCTATATGTGTGTGTGTGTGATCAGTTGTTTTCTGACTCTTTGCGACCCCATGGACTATAGACCACCGGACTCCTCTGTCCATGGAATTTTCCAGGCAGTACTGGTATGGGTTGCCATTTTCTCCTCCAGGGGATCTTCCCGACCCTGGGACTGAACCCATGTCTCTTGCGTCTCCTGCAGTAGAAGGTGGATACTTCACCACTGTGCCACTTGGGAAGCCCCTAGTTTCATGACCAGGGTTAGAACCTGGGACCCTGGCAGTGATAGCACCGAGTCCTAATCACTGGACTACCAGAGAATTCCCACAATATTATATGTTTCACTATAGGTACTATGCTGTATAGAGGATCTCTCAGATATATTCATCTTGTATAACTAAAACATTTTGCCCTTTGACTAATATGTCCTTGTTTCCTCCTTCCCTCAGTCTCTGGAAACCACTATTCTACTCTCTACAAGTTTGACTGTTTTAGATGCCTCACATAAGTAAGATCACATAATACTTGTCTTTCTCTGTCTGGCTTATTTACTTAGCAAAAGGTCCTCCAGGTTCATTTATGTTGTTGCAAATGGCAGAATTTCCCTCTTTTAAAAATGTTTTTAAAAAATTTAAATTGTGGTAAAATACAAATAACATAAAATTTACTGTCTTAGCCATTTTTAAGTATACAGGTATTACATGCATTTATACTGTACTCCAGTGTTCTTGCCTGGAGAATCCCAGGGACAGGGGAGCCTGGTGGGCTGCTGTCTGTGGGGTCTCACAGAGTCGGACACGACTGACGCGACTTAGCAGCAGCAGCATACTGTTCTACAGTCATTATTACCATCTATCCCCATAACTTTTCATTTTCTAAAACTAAAACTCTATAACCATTAAACAATGACTGTCTATTCCCCAACTCTGGCAGCCACGATTATATTTTATTATTTAGACTATTGCTAGTACCTGTAAACCTCATGTAAGTGGAATCATTCATTATTTGTTTTTTTGTGACTGATGTATTTCAGTTAGCACGTTCTCAAGGTTTATCCATGTTGTAGCATATTGTAGAATTCTAATTGTTTTCTTAAAAGGCTGAATGATCTTTTGTGTGTTTGTACCACATTTTATTTATCCATTCTTCCATTGATAGACATTTGGTTTGTGTCTGCATTTTAGCTTTTGTGTATAATGCTGCAATGAATATTGGTGTACAGTATCTCTTTTGAGACCCTGCTTTCTATTCTTCTGGGTATATACCCAGAAGTAGAATTGCTGGGTCATAGGCTAGTACTATTTTTATTTTGTTGAGGAACCACTACACTTTTCCATACTGGTGTACCATTTTACATTCCTACCAAACAGTTCAGTTCAGTTGCTCAGTTGTGTCTGACTCTTTGCGACACCATGAATTGCAGCACGCCAGGCCTCCCTGTCCATCACCAACTCCCAGAGTTCACTCAAACTCACGTCCATCGAGTCGGTGATGCCATCCAGCCATCTCATCCTCTGTCGTCCCCTTTTCCTCCTGCCCCCAATCCCTCCCAGCATCAGAGTCCTTTCCAAGGAGTCAACTCTTCGCATGAGGTGGCCAAAGTACTGAGGTGTCAGCTTTAGCATTGTTCCTTCCAAAGAACACCCAGGACTGATCTCTCCTTTAGAATGGACTGGTTGGATCTCCTTGCAGTCCAAGGGACTCTTCAAGAGTCTTCTCCAGCACCACAGTTCAAAAGCATCAATACTTCGGCACTCAGCTTTCTTCACAGTTAACTCTCACATCCATACATGACCACTGGAAAAACCATAGCCTTGACTAGATGGACCTTTGTTGGCAAAGTAATGTCTCTGCTTTTGAATATGCTATCTAGGTTGGTCATAACTTTCCTTCCAGGGAGTAAGCGTCTTTTAATTTCATGGCTGCTATCACCATCTGCAGTGATTTTGGAGCCCAGAGAAATAAAGTCTGACACTGTTTGCACTGTTTCCCCATCTATTTCCCATGAAGTGATGGGACCAGTTGCTATGATCTTAGTTATCTGAATGTTGAGCTTTAAGCCAGCTTTTTCACTCTCCTCTTTTACTTTCATCAAGAGGCTTTTTAGTTCCACAGAGTTCTAATTTCGCTGTTAATGCGTGTTTTTTTGGCAGTAGCTGTCTAAAGGATGTGAAGTGGTCTTTGATTTGTAATTGCCTAATAATGAATGATGTTAAGCATTTTTCATATTGTTATTGGCCATTTGTGTATCTTCTTTCGAGAAATGTCTATTCTAGTCCTTTGTCCATTTTCAGATTGGGTTGTTTGGTTTTGTTGTTGAATTTTAGGAGTTCTCTGCACATTCTGGATACTAATCCCTCATCAGATATATACTTTACAAATATTTTCTCCTGTGTGTGTTGCCTTTTACTCCAGATAGTGTCTTTTGATGCACAAAATTTAAATATTTCCATGGAGTCCTTCTTTGGGGAGGGGTGTGGTCACCTGGCCTTTGCTGTCATATCTAAGAAGTTATTGCTAAATGCAGTGTTGTGAACCTTTTGTTCTTTGCTTTCTTCTAAGAGTTGTATATATATATTTTTTAATTGGAGGATAATTGCTTTACATTGTTGTATTGGTTTCTGCCTTACAACAAGTGAACCAGCCATTGTTGTTGTTCAGTTGCACAGTCATGTCCGACTCTTTGAACCCCATGGACTGCAGCATGCCAGGCTTCCTTGTCCTTCACTATCTCCTGGAGTTTGCTCAAACTTGTGTCCATTCATGCCATCCAGGCATCTCATCCTCTGTCGTCCCCTTCTCCTCCTGCCTTCAATCTTTCCCAGCATTGGTCTTTTCCTTTGAGTCGGCTCTTTGCATCAGGTGGCCAAAGTATTGGAGCTTCAGCATCAGCATCAGTCCTTCCAATGTATATTCACGGTTGATTTTCTTTAGGATTGACAGCTTTGATCTCCTTGCCATCCAAGGGACTCTGAAGAATCTTCTGTAGCACCACAATTCAAAAGCATCAATTCTTTGGTACTCAGCCTTCTTTATGGTACAACTCTCAGATCTGTACATGACTACTGGGAAAACCATAGCTTTGACTATACAGACCTTTGTTGACAAAGTGATGTCTCTTCTTTTTAATACACTGTCTAGGTTTGTTATAGCTTTTCTTCCAAGGAGCAAGCATCTTTTAATTTCATGGCTGCAGTCACCATCTGCAGTGATACTGGAGCCCAAGAAAATAAAGTCTGTCACTGTTTCCATGTGGTAATGTATATATGTCAGTGCTACTCTCAATTCATCCTACCTTCTCCTTCCCCCACAAGGGGAAGTTCTCTGTGTTCACAAGTCTGTACTTGGTGCCTGTTCCTGCCCTGGAAATAGGGTCATCAATACTATTTTTATAGATTCCATATATATGCATTCATATATGATATTTGTTTTTCTCTTTCTGACTTACTTTATTCTGTATAACAGGTTCTACATTCATCCACCACAGTTTAACTGCCTCCAATTCATTCCTTTTTGTGGCTAAGTAACATTCCATTGTATATAGGTATCACAGTTTCTTTTATCCATTCATCTGTCAATGGACACCTAGGTTGCTTCCATGTCTTGGATATTGTAAATAAGTAGTGCTGCATTGAACATTGGAGTATAGTCTTTTATTTATTTATTTATTTTTTTTTTGGAGTATAGTCTTTTAGAATTATGGTTTTCTCAGGGTATATGAGTTTTATTGTTTTGGATCTCAGATTTGGATCTTTTATCTGTGTTAATTTTTGTATATGGTATTAGGTAAGGGTCCAGTCTCATTCTTTTGCACGTGGATATGTAGTTTTCCTAGTACCATTTGTTGAAAAAACTGTCCTTTCCCCATTGAATGGTCTTGGCATCCCTGTCAAAAATCATTTGACCATGTATGACAAGGTTTTTTCTGGACTTCTGTTCCATTCATCTATATGCCATTACCCCACTGTTTTGATTACTGTGGCTTTGTAGTAAGTTTGGGAATCAGGAAGTATGAGTCTTCTTGCTTGGTTTTTCATTTTCGAGATTGTTTTGTCTATTCAGGGTCCTTTGAGATTCCATATAAATTGTAGGATGGATTTTTTATTTCTGCAAAAAATGGCGTTGGAATTTTGATAGGGATTGCAGGAAGTATTGCTTTGAGTATGCACATTTAACAATACTAATGTTTGAATTAATGTTTGGATCCAGTACATGGGATGAGTTTCCGGTTATGTTTTCCATAATATCTTTCACCAGTGTTTTGCAGTTTTCACTGTGCAAGTCTTTGTGTGTTAGTCGCTGAGTTGTGTCCGACTCTTTGTGATCCCATGGATTGTATAGCCCACCAGGCTCTTCTGTCCATGGGATTTTCCAGGCAAGGTTACTGGAATGGGTTGCCATTTCCTTCTCCAGGGGATCTTCCCAACCCAGGGATTGAACCCGGATCTCCTGCATTGCAGTCAGATGTTTTACCTTCTGAGCTACTAGGGAAGCCCGTGCAAGTCTTTTACTTGGTAATTTCTAAGTACTTTCTTCTTTCTGATGCTGTTGTAAATGGGATTGTTTTCATATAATATCCTTTGCAGATTGTTTACTGTTCATTCAGGGAATTGTGACTGAATTTTATCTTGCTACTTTGCCTAATTCATTAATTCTAATAGAATTAGAAAAAACAATTTTTTGATGGCGTCTTTGTAGTTTTCTACATATAAGTTCATGTCATCTGCAGACCAATAATATTACTTCTTCTTTTCCAATTTGATGCCTTTTATTTCTTTTTCTTGCCTGATTGCTGTGGCTAGGACTTCCAGAAGTGTGTTGAATGCAGGTGTTGAAAGTGAGCATCCTTTCCTTATTCGATATTAAGGAAAGCTTTCAGTCTTTCACCGTTGAATATGATATTCACTGTGGGTTTTTTATATATGGCTTTTATTATGTTTAGATAGTTTACTTATATCCCTAGTTTGTTGAGTATTTTTATGTTGAAAGCGTGTTGAATTTTGTCAAATGCTTGTTCTTCATAAAATGAGATAATCGTGTGTTGGTTTTTTCCCCTTCATTCTGCTTATGTGATGTGCTTGTGTACATGCTCAGTCGTGTCTCACTTTTTGTGACAGTATAGCAGTTGATTTCTGTATGTTGAACTGTCTTTATATTCCAGGAATAAATCCCACTTGGTCATGATATGTAGGTTTTAAAATAGGCTTTCAAATTCATTTTGCTGGTATTTCGTTGAAGATTTTTTATCTATGTTTTTAAGGGATATTCGCCTGTAGTTTTCCTTTCTTACAGTGTTTTTGTCTGATTTTGGTATCAGGGTGATGCTCACCTCATAGAATGAGTTGGGAAGTATTCCTCCTCTTATTTTTTGGAGAGTTTGAAAAGGATTGGTGTTACTTCTTGTGGTGGCTTTTCTTGTTCTGGAGCACGGGCTCTACGTGTGCAGGCTTCAGGGATTGGAACACACAGGCTGAGTAGTTACAGGTCAAGGGCTCTAGAGCTCGTGCTCAGTAGTAGTTGTGCACGGGCTGAATTGTCCCACGTCATGTGGGATCTTTCTGGACTAGGGTTTGAACCTGTGTCCCCTGCATTGACAGGCAGATTCTTAACTACGTGACCACCAGGGAAGTCCCCAAATTTTGTTTTGATTTTTCTCTGTTTTTCTTTTTTCCATTTTATTCTTTGCTCTAATCTTTATTGTATCTTTCTCTGCTACCTTTGTTCCTCTTTTTCTAGTTCCTTAAATTGTAAAAGTTAGTTATTTTGAGATGTTTGTTGATTTGTTTTTGTGCTTCACAGCTTGTGGGATTTTAGCTTCCTGATTTTAGTGTGTTTATAGCTGTAAATTTCTCCCGTAGCACCACTTTTGCCTTTTGCTACATCCCTTAAGTTTTGAAATGTTGTACTTTTGTTTTCCTTTTTCTCTTAAGTATTTCCCTTTGATTTCTTTGATCCATTGTGATCCACCCCCCCCCCGCCCAGTTTTCACTAACTTTTATCTCGTTTTGATTTTTAGTATGATATGTGTCTTTTAAAATCTGTTGACTAAGTTTGCGGCCTAACATATGGTCTGTCCTGGAAAATGTCTCATATTCACTTAGAGAATGTATGTTGCTGATTTGGGGGAGGGTGTTCTGTATATGTTTGTTGGATCTAGTTAGTTTATTATTTAAGTCCTATTTCGTCATCTTCTGTCTGATCTATCTACCATTGTGAGGGGCTGTTGAAGTCTTCAACTATTACTGTAAAGCTGTCTATTTTTCTTGAATTCTTTTAGGTTTTGGCCTCATAATTTTGATGGCCTGTCACTAGGTATGTAAATGTTTATAACTGGTGTGTCTTATTTCTATACCTAGCCTTTTAACATATATAATGTCCTTCTTTGTCTCTTAAAACCTTTTTTGATTTAAAGTCTATCTTGTCTGCTCTTAGAATAGCATGCATGTTCTCATGGTTACTGTTTGTATTGTATTTCTTTTTCCATCCTTTCACTTTGCTTGTTTGGGTCTTTGGATCTCAGTGGCATATAGATAACTGTAAGTTGGAGTTCGAGCATATGTTTTTATCCATTCTACAAATCTATCTTTTCCTTAAGAGTTTAGTCTACTTACACTTAAAGTAATTACAGGTACGGAGAGATTTACTTCTGTCACTTATGGTATTTTTTATATAGGCATACCTAGTTGTATTGCACTTTGCAGATACTGCATTTTTTATAATGAAGGTTTGTGGCAGCCTTGTAATGAAAAGGTGTGTTTGTGCGATTTTCCCAATAGTATTTGCTCACTTTGTGTTTGTTAAATTTTGGAAATTCCTATTATGGTGATATGTGATCGGTAATCCTTAATACTACTACAACTCAAATGATGGTTAGCATTTTTTAGCAATAAGGTATTTTAAATTAAGGTATGTGCTTGTTTTTTTAAGAAATAATACTATTGTATATTTAATAGACAATATAAGGATAATTTTTATATGCACTGGGTAATGAGAAATTTTTTGTGGCTTGCTTTATTGTGATGGTGATGGTTTAGTTGCTCAGTCTGACTCTTGTGACCCTGTGGACTGTAGCCCACCAGGCTCCTCTGTCTATGGGATTTCCAGGCTAGAATGCTGGAGTGGGTTGCCATTTCCTTCTCCAGGGTATCTTCCCAAGCAGGGGACTGAACCTAGATCTCCTGCACTCTAGGCAGATTCTTTACCGACTGAGCTACCAGGGAATTCCCTGACTTAATATTGTGATATTAGCTTCACTGAGATGGCCTGAAACTGAACCCACAGCATCTCCACAAGTATGCTTATATGCCTTAGAGCTTTTTGTCCATTTCCTGCATTACTGTTTTTTGTACTTAGTTGATTTTTCTTAAACTTTCTTGCTTGTTTTTTGTATTCTAGGCTGCTTTCTTTGTATTTATCATGGGATTATCTTGAACATCCTAAAGTTACAGTACTCTGATTTTTTTTTTCTATTTGGTTCCTCAGACTTGATAGAATTTCCATTGTGCTGTCTTCAAATTTGCTGATTTTTCTGCCTCTTCAGATCTGCCTTTGAAATCCTCCAGTGCATTTTTCATTTCAGTTATTGTACTTTTCAGCTCCAGGATTTTTTTTCTGGTTTCTTTAAAGAATTTTATTATTTTCTTTTTAAATCTCTTTATCTTGTTTTGTTAACATGTGGTTTTCTTAAGTTTCAACTTCGTTTCCTTAAGTGTCTTTAAGGCAGTTATTTTAATGTTTTTGCCTAGTAGTAGATGTGCCATTGGGTTTTTTCCAGGACAGTTTCTGTTGATTTTTTTTTTTTTCCTTTCGAATGGGCTTCTTTATATGCCTTGTGATTTTTTGTTGTTGAAGATCGAATGTTTAAATCTTAATAACACGGTAACTCTGGAAATCAGATTCTCTCGCTTTCCTGGGTTTTGTTATTTTTTGTTTTTGTATATTTGGGCTGGTGGCTTGATTTTAAGGGATATCTCTGTGCTGAAGATTAGCCTGATGTGTAAAATTGTGGACTTCTCTTTTCTGAGCCTTCTCCTAGACATTTCTGTATTTGTAGTTTTTAAATGTTCTACCATAATGTCTGGCTCCCAAAGAGGGAAAAGGAAAAAATGAAGTGGGGGAGGAAGGGTATTGGCCCTTTGTATCTGGGGAATTCACTTCAACCAGAGGAGGAGGGGATCCCAACAATGGAGGGAGGTACAGCAGTGGTCTCCTGCCTCTGTGTGCCTCTGTGATTGAAAGCAGCAGTCAGCGATCAGAGCAACATCTCCAGCATTTGCCAGTCAGGTTTCCCCAAGCTGTGAGAAAGCTACTGTAGGAACGGGATGCACAGCTACCTGGGGCTGAGAGCTGAAATTGAGGGAAATTAAACCCAATTATTTGCCATGGCTTACTTATCCTGGAAATTACAAGCCTTCAGCAGACTACAGTGTTCCAAAATAGTTATAGCAAAAAGATTCTGCCTGTACAGTTGTTGTTTAGGTGGGAGACAGATTCTTAGGGCTTCCTACTCTGCTGTCTTCACAGAACTGCCCTCCTTTTTTAAGGCTAAATGATATTTCATTGTATGTATAGGCCACATTTTTAAAATCCGTTCTTTTTTTTTGTTGAACACTTGGTTTGCTTTCATACCTTAGGTATTGTGCCTCTTTGCGATCTTGTGATTCTTGATTGAAGTTTTAAAAAATCTTAAATCTCCTGATGGTAATAATTATCAGTCTCATGTTAGAGTAGCCTTCTGGTTATGGGCTATCCCAACTCCCAGTGCCACAGCAGACACAGTCTACTCATTTCACTGTCTTTTTTCCCATATGATGAATTACTTGAAGTGAAAAAATGCTATTTGCTTCATTCTAGGCATGGCAGGCTGACAGGAAAACAAAAGCAGATGACCGAGGAGCAGATGAAAACTCTTCGGAGCAGACAATCCTTAATATGATTTCCCAGAGCTCCTCAGATACAACTATCGCAGGTTTAATGAGCATGTCAGCTTCTTCTACCACAAGTGCAGTGCCTTCCCTTCCAGCCACTGAAGACTCAAAGAGCAACTTAAGCAATGTGGAGATGTTGTCAAGTGAGCGCTGGCTGTCCTCCCACCCTCCTTTCAAGGTAGAACCTGCTCAGGGTTATCGGAAGAGCGAGAATTTAGCACTTGGAGCTGATCATTCCTTACAACAGGATGGTTCAAATGCGTTTGTTTCCCAGAAACAGAATAGTAAAAGTGTGCCGTCAGCTAAAGTATCACTGAAAGAATACCGTGCAAAGCATGCAGAAGAGTTGGCTGCCCAGAAGAGGCAACTGGAGAACATGGAGGCCAATGTGAAGTCACAGTATGCGTATGCTGCCCAGAATCTCCTGTCTCATCATGACAGCCATTCTTCGGTCATTCTGAAAATGCCCATAGAGGGCTCAGAAAACTCTGAGCGGCCTTTTCTGGAAAAAACTGACAAAACAGCTCTCAAAATGAGAATCCCAATGACAGGTGGAGATAAAGCTGCCTCTACAAAACCAGAGGAGATAAAAATGCGCATTAAAGTTCACACTGCAGCTGACAAGCACAATTCTGTAGATGACAGTGTCACAAAGAACCGAGAGCACAAAGAAAAGCACAAAACTCACCCATCTAATCATCATCATCATCATAATCACCACTCACACAAACACTCTCACTCACAGCTTCCAGCTGGTACTGGGAACAAACGTCTGGGTGATCCAAAACATAGTAGCCAGACAAGCACCTTAGCACACAAACCCTATAGCTTGTCTAGCTCTTTCTCCTCTTCCAGTTCTTCTCGTAAAAGGCCCCTCCCTGAAGAGACTGGAGGGGCGGCATATGATCATTCAACCAAGACTGCCAAGAGTGCTAAATCCTCTTCCATAAATTTCTCCTTCCCACCTCTTCCTACAATGGCCCAGTTGCCTGGGCATAGCTCAGACACAAGTGGCCTTCATTTTTCACAGCCCAGCTGTAAAACCCGAGTTCCTCACATGAAATTGGATAAAAGCTCCACTGGGGCCAATAGTCACAATACACCCCAGACCACAGACTATCAAGATACTGTGAATATGCTTAACTCCCTTCTCAATGCCCAGGGTGTTCAGCCCACTCAGCCCCCGGCGTTTGAATATGTTCATTCTTACGGAGAATATATGAATCCACGGGCTGGTGGAATGTCCTCCAGATCTGGCAACACAGACAAACCCCGGCCACCACCTCTACCATCAGAACCTCCTCCACCACTTCCACCCCTTCCCAAGTAAAAAAGAAGAGAAAAAAGCTTCTTTAAAAACACATTTGTTTTTAAACTACTGATTCTGGACTAAGAAAATTACTTCTCATATGAAATATGTCACCCTTCTTGGACTAGGAAATAAATTAATATTGAGACATAGGTGGGAGGATGGTTGAGGGCCTTGGTTGTTAATATCTCCTGCCTCAGAAATTTAACTATTTTATTATAGTTTTTACTGGTATTGGAGAGGTGAGAATGTGTTAAAGCTGTGAATGATTCAGAATACTTTCTCTCTTCTTGGCCTCTCCACCTCCTGATTAGGTTGATTAGAGTTGATATCTTCCCTCTTCTTGCCAGGACTGAAATATGGAGGGTTTGTTTTATCAAACAGTTGTGGATCCTTTTGGTGTTTAATATATCAGAAGAGAGGAAGTATTTAAACGTCAAAATCTTTTAAGAGACTTTAAAAAAATAATTTAAAGAAAGTAAGTTATCTGTTTAGTTTTTTTTTTTTTTATAATTGGGGGAGGGGGAGGGATTTTGCTGTGTGTATGAGATCCACAGTAATGAGTCCTTCCGGGTGGGATTGGAGGGTTGATGGTGTGTGTAGGTGGGATGGGAAGATAGGATTTTGGCCATGAGTTCTGAGACAGGCTCTGGCCACTTGAAGTGTTTCGACCTGTAAGTGTGTATATAAGTGTGGATATGTGTGATATTAAGTATGTGTGTGTTTAAAAATCATGTTTTATCTTTCCCTCCCTGTCCTTCACCATTTCTACTTCTCGACAGTCTACTAGAGAGAACACGGTGTGGCCTTTTTGAGCATAAAGGGAGGAAGAGGCATATATTTGGCATGATATTTTCCCCTATTCTTTATGTTGTAATTGAAGGTAGCCTTTTAAATTCTAGTTTGGGCAGGTGCAGCCAATAGTCTGATTTTGAACTCTTACACGAACTTCCTTTTTTACCCTCTTTTTCCTTTTGATAGAGAACAAAGATGGGATTGAGGAAGAAGGCTGGAGAGCTAGGCTGGCTTTGGCCCTACAGAATTGTATTTTTTTTTTTTTGCCCCCCACGTTGGGCTTTAGGAAAGTGTTCAAGTGAGAGCAGTCTCAGGGTCCCTGAATGGAAGTGGGGTGTGCTGTCCTTTCTGTGAAGCCCAGACCATATGTGAGAATAGTTTTGGGAGAAGCCATGGAGCTAGAGGATACTGAAAACAATGAAAATTGTGATTGGGAATTTTTAGGACATTATATTTTAAATTATATTATGAATGTAAGACTTTCTGTATGTCTGAAGGGAAGCAGCTGCATCCTCAATTTTTGCAGCCTGTATGACTTCAGAGATCGGAACTTACGAATTTAACAGTGCTGATGCCATGAGGGTGAGCAAGCCTAGCCTACAGATAACTTATGTTTAGATTGTCCATCTTAGGTGGCTTTAATTCTAGGCAGAAGTTCTTCTGGAGATTTCTAAAAGTCCTTTAGAAAAATGGATCAGGAGTCCTGTTCTTATGGGTACTTAATTGCCCCATATTTTAGGAGTGAATGTTTTTGTTGAGGAAAGAAATCTTTCAGGGGGCTAGAAAGAATTCTAAGCCCAGTTGTCCAGCTGAAAATGACACCAAGTCACAGATCATTTACTGTGATATTCTTCAGTCTTCATGGTGTTTTTTGCTATGGAAAAGGTGATGCAATTTGAATTTGTCTTCTTGATTTTAATGCAGCTTTTTTCACACCAGATATTCTTTATGGATAAATTGAATTTTCTCATTGGAAGTCATAGGGAGATAGGAGTTTTATGTGTGCTGCTGCTTGCCGGGGACAGGTTGGGGAGAAAACTGAGGCAGTTGGAATTGCCGATGCACTGGCCTAATACAGGAGGGAATTTGTACAATAAACCTTAACCGAAGGTGATTAGTGTCCTACGTTTCTGCATATTTTAACTGTCTAGAGTGCCTGCCATTGCTGTGCAAAGTGAGCTCTCTGCTGATTGATACACCAGTAATACTTTTGACTTGGAATGTCACTTTACTTTTACAGATGACATTTTCCTCTTTTTCCTTGATATTTTCTGTGTTATGTTTGGTAATGGGTAGATGTGTGATGTGTTTACTAAATTTAGGCTGTTCGTTTAGATTTTGTTTGGTGGAGTCAGCTTTCTTCCTTGACCTTTAAAGGTTATTAAGTTTGCTTTCGTACCTTTGTGGAAGTGATGATCACTGATTTGATTATGAAAATGTCTCTTACAGCTTTATGTTTTTCTCGTGAAATGTCGCATATTTTCTAATCACAGTCTCTTCCTCACCACAGAGATACATGTTCACTTGGCCTCAGCAGTTCTCCATGGCAGTCTGTAGTTAGTTCCTTAAAACTTTGTCAGGAGTGACCTTGAAAAAAGTGCTTACTAGAGCCTAAAAGCTGCTTTCTGCTGCATAGTCTGGCCTTTGCACTAGTAGATCATTGCTGTTAGAGACTTTTCTGTATTAGTCCCTCCTGATACTGTTTTAAGATTCCTGTAGTGTCTGCTTTTATATCTGTGCATATGTTATATGCCTCCTTATGGGCTCTGCATGAAGTGTTCGCTGCATTGTCTTTGGGTTAGCAGATGTCCCTGTCAACTAGCATGCATGTTGTCCAAATTCCATAAACTTAGGCTTCACGAGGTTGTGTGGTTTCTAAACACTGTGTCGTCTTTTGCCCTCACCACTTCAAAGAGTGAGAAACAGGATTTATACATCCAAAGTTAGTCTCGTAAACATGGCTTTTCCCCCCTCTTTTAACCTAGACTATCAAGGATAAGTGGTGATAAGCAGGCCTGGAGCCTCAAGTTCTATAAATCTCATTCCTGAAACTTTGCTTGAATCTCATGTTGGCAAAAACGATTATCTGTGAATTATCCTTAGGACTTTTAACCAGATACCTGTATTGCTGTTCACTTACCTTTAGTGAAGCATTAATCTAAAGCTGCGTTGGTCTTCTGAAGAATCAGTTATGCTTTTTGGGTTTAGAAAATACTGGGAATTAGTCTAGTCTTTTTACTTGAATCAATGTGTTTCCATATCTGAGACCCTCAGCACCCCTCCACCTTTTTTAATGATTTTAGTGTTTTCATTTAATGTATCCTTTTACATAGTTCTGTATTATTGGCTTCACCAGTATTGATAGAAAAATTAAATCTCCAGGTGGAACAGCAATGGATTAGAATATAGAAATAAAATCATGGTAACATCAGTGCTGGGTTTACTTTCACCTCTGCTACCTAATTCCCCACATTGAAAATCCATTCCCCTCTTTGTTCCTGGACAAAGGCCAATTAGAGGGGTCTTATCCCAGTATGGTTGGATTCTAAACATACCTGTATTTCCCACAGAAACGGGACTGTGGGAACTTGGGAACTGATTAACTTTTAAGAGATTATTCCTTTGTTGATGATCTGTTTTGATCTTAATGCCAGGGAAAAGGGATTCTCAAACATCTTGAAGTTGGAATACAAATGTTACTGTCTTGGGGTTGGGAGAATTTAAGCAGCCTATGCAACCCTTCACATGGTGAGAAGTAAGCCCTCTGCAGTCCCATTAAACTTTCAGTGACTGATGTCTCCCCAGATTTCTTGTGTTGCTGCTTGTCAACACCCAGCTTTTAACTGAGTATCTGTTCCTGGTGGTTTAAAGAATGTTCATGTTGTATCACACTGTCAAGTTTTATCTCTTTATCCCTATGTGGGATAAAAAGCCTGGTACTATAATCCTGCCTGATAGAGTGGTCTTGAGTGAGAATTATTTTTAAGTGGGAGACCCTTCCATTTTAATGTCTCTACAGGAATGTTTACTGAAAAGTGGTGTCTACTCTTCCTGTTTTTAAGTGTGTATTCATGGTGAATGAAAAGAAGAGAAAGACTTGGGTTTTCTGTTGCCATATTAAGCATGGAGAGGGATGCTTGACAGCATGCTAATTGAAGCCAGAGCAAGTATGTCTCCATCAAGTTATCAGGAACTCTTCAGTTGAAAGCTGAGGCCTCAACTGATTAGTGGTTGATCACATTGGATTTGGTTACAAGATGGAGTGCTGGCTGGGTTAAGCACACAAAAGAATGCAGCTGACTTGACTTAGTGTTAACCTAGGTTTCTGGATTTGAAACTGACCACCTCCTCACCCTACTCCCCACACCTAAAACTGTTTTCTTATCAGACCAAAGAGCAAAGAAGGAAAAAAAAAAATGAAACACTTTACCAATCTATGTCACTCAGGTACAATTTTGTGGTGATATTTTTGTCTTTTTTTTTTTTTTTGTATTGCTCCTAAGAGTCCTTTCTCAGCATATTATTCTGCTCTTGCCTCTGTCTTCCTTGGGGCACCTCAGTTCTGGATGCTACTCCTGGGATCTCTACTGCTGTTATGTGAATGATAAGACGTAAGTGACCATTACAGTAAGGGCTCTTTGTAAAAAATTTTAAAAAATGTTTTTAAAAATTAAAAAAGTACATTGTATACATTTTATAGTCTGGCTATCAATTTGATATTTTGCTGTCAAGTATGTTTCTCAATCTGTATTTATCCATCCCATCAATAAATGTTAAACACTCATCTGATGATCATTTATGTGTGCTGAGTCTTCAAGATAGTCTTTATCTGTCATTTCATTGATACGGTAATAGTTGTCTTAGTTTTAGTAGTATAGTATGTACTTTCTTACTGCACAGGATCCTGTGGGAATTGAGTTCAGTGGGAATACCTAAGATTTGATCATCACAGTGAAGCTGACAGTGTAAGTATGGTGTAGCTGAGGGGAGAAAGCCCTCATTCTACACTTGTCACATGGATACCTGGAAGGATGCCTGGCACACAGAGAAACAGACAGCTCTAACAGAAGATAGCAACATGTACTGCTTATCTAGTGAGCGCTCTCAGTGATTCATACTTGTATATTTGGTTCTTTGAAAAAATCTGAAATGTTGGTATAGACAGCAGTGCTTTTATAAGAAAAAAAATTAATAGCCTGTGACAGTGAATACTCACCCTTTTCCTGGGAAATAATAAAATCACATACACAAGGTAATTCTTGTAAATTATACATTTAAATGGAAAGAATTTTTATGCTATAATGCTTAAAATTATTTTTTAAAAAGTTAGTAGCTATAGTTTAAAAGCTCTAAAAGGAAAGATAAATTTAACAGTGTTAAACACTTCTTTAAAAAAAAATCGAGTTCTGTGCATTTCTTCTTCCATTTTCTGAAATACTACAAGAACATTTTTGTTGGCGGTGCCCCTCCTGAAACTTTAGTGATAAAGTTGCTGATATTTTAGGAATATTGGTCTGACTTAAATGGAAGAACAGAGAAGTAGTAAATGAATAGTGTGAGAATGGATGATATTATAAAGTCATACATTTAGTGATTTGCTTTTGTTAAAAGAGATATCAACTGTATCATCCTTGGGAATATATGAGGTATAAATCAACATAAACTTCCAAACAGCTAGATCCCTAGTTACAGAGGTTTGTTAAACTAACTGGTATAGGGTTAGGGTTCAGTGCCTAAATCATCCCGGTCTCTGACACTTTTGAAAACCAGTAAGATTGGCTTGATCTCTATCATTCAACATTCTGTAGAAAGTTTGAAGCCCTCTCTATGACTTGTGTGGATTCCTTAGAGGCTTGTATTTATTGTAATCTCTAGCTCTGGGGCTACTTCTGTTGAATTCATTCATTTCGGGGATTGTCACTTGTCTTGTGCTACCTTTTTGGCACTGTGGAATTTTAACCTTTTCTTGATTCACATAACACTCAAAACCAAAGAACCGCAGTGATGAAAACAAGTTAAAACTGAAAGCTAGATTACATCTTTTCTGGAAAGTAGTTTTAGGCACTCCCTTGCCTTTAATTTATTCCTTAGTTAGAATATAGTATTTACTAAGTACTATATACCATTTACTGATGGCAGTAAACAAAGCAAGCATCTTGCCCTCATACAACTTACATTCTAGTTGTAGAAGAGACAAAACACGCTAGATGATAAGTACTTTGGAGAATGTAAAGCAGGGAAGGAGAGGGATTTCATGTGTGTGGGTAAGATTGAAATTGGAAATAAGATGGCTAGGGAGGAAGGCCTTACGAAATTTCAGTTCATCAAAGACCTGAAGAGGTGAGAGAGCAAGCCGCAGGAAGATGATTCTAGCTTGCAAAGTTTGTGAGGTGAGAAGATAGTGGCATGTTTGAGAAAGAGCAGAGGCCAGTGGGGCTAGTTACAGAACTGACTGAGGAAGATGGTAAGTAGTAGGATAATGTGGTCATAGAAGCAGCAGCAGACTAGATAAAGTAGGGCTTTGTAAGCCATTATAAAGACAGTGAAATGGAGCGCTGTTGACAAGTGTTGAGAAGTGACATGATCTAGCTTGGGTTTTAAAATACTCATTTGGTGGGGAATTCCCTGGTGGTACAACAGTTAGGACTTTCACTGCCAAGGGTCCAGGTTCAATCTCAGGTCAGGGGACTAAGATCGTGAGCTGCTGGAAGCTGTGAGGTGTGGACCCCCACCCCACCCCACCCCCAAAATATTCATTTGGCTGCTGTGTTGAAAGTGGACTACAGGAAGTCAAAGGTAAGGGGACACACAGTAATTAAGGTACCGGATGAAAGTGGCTTGGACCAGGTTGGAAGTGCTGAAGGTAAGAAGTACATATCTTGAAATGGGAGCCGGTAGGATCTGCTGTATGGAGAAGGACATGGCAACCCACTCCAGTGTTCTTGCCTGGAGAATCCCAGGGATGGGGGAGCCTGGTAGGCTGCCGTCTATGGGGTCCCATAGAGTTGAACACGACTGAAGTGACTTATCAGGATCTGCTGTAAGGTTTGAAGAGAAATCAAGGATGACTCCCAGTGTTTGGCCTGATAAGCTGGAGGAAAATAGATGAGAGTGACTATAGAAAGTACAGGATTTTAGCATTCATTTATCCTCCTCCCCCTCCAACACTCACTTCCTCTAGGATTAGCCCCCAAAACTCCAAATTAAAAATATCCTTCAATTCATCTTTCCTAACCTCTATTTATGAACAGCCTCAGGTCTACTTTAACCTGTTCAGTAGCTAACAAAGTGCTCCTCGGATTAAAAACAGCCATCTACTTTGATAAAAAGCAGAAAGAATTTGCCAATATCTTGGCCATTTAATAATCTCTATCCCTCAACTTAGAAGTGGTTCTAAATAGCATATTTTGTCTTCTCAAGTTTAGTAGGATTTCACAGCATCCCCCCGCCCCCACAACTAAGGCCTTCTCTAGACTCCCTAATTAAAGCCTTGTTGCATCTCTCCCTAGTCCCTAATGCCTCTTTACATTGTCCCCTATAGTGGTTTTAATTTTCCTTTTCGATATCACTGCATTTGGTTGAAGATTCCCATATTTTCTGTAATGTGACTGCCTCCCCTAGTTTTAAGTTATAGGATGTTTATAACAAATCTCTGTACTTCTGAGGGTTGGAGTGTTTGCTTATGTATGTAACACAGTCCTGGTGAGATGAAATGCTTTTAACTGAAAAATCCTTAAAGGATTACAAGATTGGAATTTATCTGCCATTCTATATACCTGCGTTATTTAGCATGGAATTGTAGAGAAGCAAGGCCGCAACTAGAACTCATTTACTCAATTTTCTTAGAACTCAATTTTCTCAGTCCAAAAAGAAAAAAAGTGAAAGTGAACTCCCTCAGTCGTGTAGACTCTTTGAGACCCCCATGGACTACAGCCTACCAGGCTCCTCTGTCCATGGAATTTTCCAGGCAAGAATACTGGGATCTTCCCGACCCAGGGATCGAGTCTGGGCCTCCTGCATTGCTGGCAGACACTTTTACCGTCTGAGCCATCTGGGAAGCCCTCTCAGTCCAATGCACTTCACTATAGAAGAGAGAAGAAAGGGATAAAGAATGAGTCACTCAGTCGTGTGCCACTCTTTGCTACCCCTCTCCGCCAGGCTCCTCTTGTCCATGGGATTCTCCAGGCAAGAATACTTAAGTGGCTTGGCTTTCCTTTCTCCAGAGGATCTTCCGGACCCAGGGATAGAATCCGGGTATCCTACACTTAAAGTGGATTCTCTACCGTCTGAGCCACTGGGGAAACTCAGAATAAGGGCTGGGTTCAAATTCACCTCCTCGCCCTATTTACTAGATATGGGCCCGTTCTGTTCATAGTTTCTAACTTCTTAGGGTTCCGAAAATTAAAAGTTTATATGTGTAATTTCCCAGGCTCAGTAAATACTTGAAAAAATGTTTCCATAAATGAAGTGTTCACAAAAGAAAACTAAAGCCTTTTCCTGTATAGACAATGAGAGTCAAATGTACAGTGATTCTTTGGCCTCTACATGTCGATTTTGTTGTACCGACTATGTAGGGGTGGTGAAATAGCTGCGGCCTAAGATCACACACAGAGCGCCCCAAATCCGCCTGGACATCAGCCACGATGAGAAACGTAAAGAGCTGTCCCCACCGAGCAGGTCCCACAACCCACGCTCCCTCCGCCTCACTCTCTCCGGAGCTGAGTTGCTGACAGACACCTCTTCTAGCCACCCAGCCTCGCCTTTTCGCAGCGCCCCGCCCCCTGAGCTCGATAGATAGCCAATGGTGACACAGAGTCGTAGGCTCAGTATCCAATCAGTGGCTGGGAGCCCGGAAAGGCATGGTTAGAAGTGGCTGGCGCTGCCAGAAAGCGAGTGGCGCGGCGCAGCGGCAGAGGTAAGATGGCGGCTGTGCTTGCTCTTCGCTTTTGGAGTTAGGCTGCTGCTTCGCCCCTTCTGTTTGTTCCGAGCTGCTACTCTGTCTCAATCAGCGTCAGGGGCGCTTTACTCCTCTTGGCTTCCAGGACCCAGATTCGCCTGTGCTTGGAGTCTTAGGACAAAATGGCGCTTGCACGGGCCTCCGAGGATGGGCAGGGCCCAGCCTTCAGCTTTGAGGCGGGCCGGGACAAAGGCGGCATGCGGGGAGGCGGAGGTCAGGGTGGGGCGGGTGGGTCTGCGGCGTTGCGCCGCGGCGTGCGGCAGGAGCTGGCGCTTCCGCCTCTTGCTGCTTCTCCCTCGTGTGGCGACCGTGCGAGCCCTTGAGATACTTTGAACGTGGCTGTGGTCGGAGTTGGGGGAGGGCTTGGACAGAGAAGTTGAGATGAGGCAAATTCAGTAACATCTTGGTAGACTTGGGCGGAAGGGAGTTAAGGAGCGTGACTTCCGCCTGGCGTTTTAGAAGCCGCGCGCAGTCTGCCCGGGTATTGTGGAGCTGGGCTTTTCGGGAAGGGTAAGGGCTTTTTGATCTTTGTGCAGCCCTGCAGGTTTTGGTATGAACAGGATTCGGATTCACGTCTTGCCGACCAATCGGGGGAGGATCACCCCAGTGCCCAGATCTCAGGAGCCCCTGTCTTGTTCGTTTACTCATCGTCCATGTTCGCAACCTCGTCTGGAGGGGCAGGAATTTTGCATTAAGCATATCCTTGAAGACAAGAATGCGCCTTTCAAGCAGTGTAGTTACATATCGACGAAGAACGGAAAAAGATGTCCCAGTGCTGCCCCAAAGCCTGAGAAGAAAGATGGGTATGTGTGTGTATATATATATATATGTGTGTGTGTGTATATATATATAGAGAGAGAGAGAGAGAGAGACAAATAGATACCTGTCGAATGTACTTTTAGTTATTAAGTGAGAGGAGGATGTGGCAGGATGTGGCCTTGGAAAAAGTCGCCAAGTTTTTTAGGCCACGTGTTTGTAAAATTGAAGTTACGGGTATATCCTTGGAAAAATTTTTAAAATGGTGAAAATGAGGAGACATCTCCTAGTTGGGCCATTTTATTATCTCTTTGGCTATTTTACCTTGTGAAGGTTGCTCAGTCGTGTCCGACTCTTTGCGACCCTGTGGACCATACAGTCCATGGAATTTTCCAGGCCAGAATACTGGAGTAGGTAAGCCTTTCCCTTCTCGAAGGGATCTTCCCAACCCAGGGATCGAACCCAGGTCTGCGGCATTGCAGGCAGATTCTTTACCAGCTGAGCCACCAGGGAAGCCCTGTAAAATAAATTCTTAAGCCTAGGTTCCATGGCTCTTTTGGCTGTCCTTGAATCTTAGGTAATGGAAAATTGTATACATGTGTATTTTTCTAGGAAAAGATTTCATCATTTAAAGTATCCATGCAGAAATAATTTGGCTAGATAATTCTGCATTGTGTCCCACATCTTACTACCTACAATGGATTGATTTTGAAGTGTTATAAAATGTAAAATGGCCTTCCAGAACCAATTTTGAGAGATGAAAGTGGATCAGTGTGACTTGTTGCAAAATGATACCAGCATTTTTATAGTTGGAATATTTCCTTAGATGGATAGATCACTAGGGTATGTTAACCTGCATTTCCCTTCAGTAATACCAAATGAGTTGACCTTGCCTGTTAAATTACTCTGCCTCACTAGCATTTTTAATCTATAAATGAAGATAATAGTCATTTTGATTTCCTGAAAATGATCTAAAGATCACTGTCTGTGGAAATCACTGAACTCTTGTAAGAGGGAGCATGAGTATGAAACGTTAATATTTTGTCTCCTTAGGGTATCCTTCTGTGCTGAACATGCTCGGAGGAATGCCCTGGCACTTCATGCGCAAATGAAAAAGACTAATCCAGGGCCTGTGGGTGAAACACTGTTGTGCCAGCTGAGCTCGTACGCTAAGACGGAGCTGGGGTCTCAGACTCCAGAAAGTAGCCGCAGTGAAGCCAGCCGAATTCTGGGTAAGGATCTTCTTTCTCATAATGAAAACACAGGAAGAAAGTTAACAAAGAACTTTGGTTTATCTCAATGCCTTGAACATATGTGGCACTTGAAAGTACAATATTATTATTAATTCACTGCCAGTTTGGGAGAATTCAGGACTGCTGCTGTTCACCAGTCTTTTTGGTTTTAATTAGTGTGTGTTTAGGTTTACTTTATCCTGAGTTTATGACTCTTTCAGTGCTGTTTTTATACTTTACTTTGTTAGGTAAGATAATTTCAGGAAACAATAATTTTAAGTTGATCTTTCTGTCCTTTTGAGGCTATGGTTAACTCATTTGTGTTATAAGTACTTATACTCAGGAAGTATGTTTCTTAAGCCATTTTTATTTGCCAGTGCTTCTGTATTAAGCATTTTTAATTTTAAGATTTGGATTGGTGTGTTAAGTAATCTAGTTTTGTGTGGTGGAGTTACAGAGGTGGGAAGTCTTAATGGCTGCTCTCCCTTCCTTGCCTCAGATGAAGACAGCTGGAGTGATGGGGAGCAGGAACCCATTACTGTGGATCAGACATGGAGAGGTGACCCTGACAGTGAAGCTGATAGCATAGACAGTGATCAAGAAGATCCCCTAAAGTAAGTTGTAACTCCACATAGGGCTTTGAAATATTTTAGAAGGTAGTATGTGGAATGTAGTACTGCATGCTGTTAATAGATTAATAAGCTAGGAGGGTTGAAGATAGCTTAGCTATTTGTGAGCAGTAATAGCTTCTGCATATTAAAGTGTCATTATTCATCACCATCTTGCCTCAGAGTAGGATTTGATTCTTTTTTTAGAAGTCTTGTAATTTGGGAAAATTTTTGGACATCAAATTCTACACGTGAGAAAGTGCAGGGGGAAAATAGATTTCTTGGACATAGGAGTTGAGAGGTGGGTAGAGATCAGAGAAGAGTGATGAGAATTTGTGCTTGACTTAAACCTCAGGAATAAAAAACTGATTATATTTGAATAACAACTTTTCTCCCTCCAAAGTTCTGATTAATTTATATTTTATTTACCTTTATATGTTTAGGAAAAATTAAAAGGTGTTTAAGAGCTTCCTTTGGTTTCATGCCTAAGAAAGAGAAACTGATTCAGAAACCCAGGAGTAATTGTCCTAATTACATCTTACTGAGGTTCTGCTCTTTACCTAACCCACGATTGCTTTGGAGTTACAGAACATTGCCACTCAGAAGTCCAGTGTTTCTGTGTCTGATAGTTTGGGTTTAGTTTTTGTTTTTTCCTAACTTCTATCTCTTGATACTTCCCACTGACAGTTTAGGTGGAAGAACTCTTACATAGTGGGAGGGGTGATGCATTTCTAGACTTGACTGTGTTTGACAAATTCTTAGAATAGCGTCTTCTTCATTCCTTGGATTCTGAAGTTTATAAGAAGTCATTTAGGGTTCTATTTTCTGAGTAGAACAGTTTCATCTATTTTAAGTAATCTGAATTTAGAGAGCTATTCATGAACTACTTGTTTGGAAAGTCCATGTAAGTAGTTTGAGAAGAAAGGCTTGTTTCTAGCAGGATATTTTCATAGTAGAAACTTTATACTAAGCCATAGATAGATGTAGATATTATAGATATTATATATATATAGATAGATGTGGATATAGATAGATATAGATGTAATTTGTATAGTTACATTGTGCTTCTGGAAATGCCGTACTTGATTGTTTGAGGTGTACGTGCTGTAGGATCACAAAGTGATTGTCTTTGGGTGTGGTAAACACTCAGTTTGTAAGGTCCAGAAACTTTATTTTGTCTGTGCTAATCTAGAGTGGGTCAATCTTCACTGATCCACATTCATGCTAACCTGACTTACATACAGGAGATTGGTGGTTTGGTCGCCAAGTCGTGTCCAACTCTTGCGACCCCATGGACGGTAGCCTGCCAAGTTCCTCTGTCCATGGGATTCTCCAGGCACGAATACTGGAGTGGGTTGCCATTTCCCTTCTCCAGGGGATCTTCCCAACCCAGGAATTCTTCCTAGGATTCGAATCTGGATCTCCTGCATTGTAGGCAGATTGTTTACCGACTGAGCTAGGAGGGAAGCCCTTACAGGAGATTGTTACATGAAACAAAATACCAGTTAATTTTATGAGAGATATAAGTGTTGAAAGGGCTAGATGTCAGTTTCCCCTGAAAGGAACAAAGGGAAAAAACAATTTAACATGATACAATAAGTGATTCCCTTTTTTGAAATTGGTCTAATAATAAACCTAGACTTATATTTGTGCATATCAGAGCAAGAAGAGTTAGAACACGATTTTTTAAATTATAACTAGTTGTGAATATTTGTGGCTCCATCTTTAAATAAATGACTCATTTGTCACATGAACTAGGCATTTACCTTAGTTAGGATGCTCATCCGCCTCCCCAAATGATTTGTTGTAAATTGTAGTCCCCAGTTAAATTCTCTTCTGGGTACAATGAATTTAATTTCATTTTAACAAATGATGTTAGGTTAAGGCCTCAGTATTTTAGGGATTCAGGTATTAATGCAGACATGCCCCATTTTCCTGAATATGAATAACCTCATCACCTTGTTTAAACATTAGATAATTTTGAAATTTTCACATTTTCTGAATCTTAGATTTTGCCGTTTTTCTAATTTCAGAGTCCTTTGTAGTTGTATTTTTCTTATACACAGGTATTATCTCCTGTTTATATTTAAGAAAAGTTTTTGGCAGAGATTATTTGCTCTCAGTCCTAAAGTTAATAGTTTTATTCTGTGTGTTTCAGTGATTTAAGAGTTAAATTTTAAAGAGCACATACTTTTTGGATTTAAAATTAATATATAGTTCATGTATATTTTGCCTTTTAAATAATAGAAATAATTTTTACTAGGTCAAAATACGAGAGTATCAAGTCGAGGTATATATCTAGCTTTTTTTTTTATTTCTAGAATAAGTTTTTTTTTTTTTTTTTAAAGTTAATTCATAGTTGGTAGCAAAGCTTAATAAAGTTGATGTGGATCTATATCTTTGGCAATTAAGGGTTTCTCCAGGGTACTATATTTTGAGAATATTGTCGAGAATGAGGTGAGGACATTGACTAGCCATTGGGATCAGTGTTTTGAGGGCTGGTATAAACTCCAAAATACAAGTGTAGCTTATTTTTATTTATTTATTTTTGGCTATGCTTTGTGGCTTATGGGGTCTTAGTTGCCTGAACAGGGATTGATTCCAGGCCTTTCACCAGTGAGAGCGTAGAATCCTAACCACTGGACCATCAATTAAAAGTGTACTTTTAAATTAGAAGTTGTAATTGTTTGTGATCTTTTGTACTTTAATTAAAATATATTGAGATACATGCTACTAAATTAACACTTTAATTTACTGGTAAGTGATTTTTTCTGTATTAAATTATTAAAGGGAACAAGACTGTAGATTAATAAAAGTTTTGAGTGTTCTGTTATCTTTACTCCTGTTTAAACATAATGCAAATAACTGGGGAGCATAATGAAACATTTTTCCTTATCCACATTTTGAAATCATACATTAGTATTCATTCTTGGGTATTTTGTTTTTTAATAACAATAATAAAATGCTGTGGAAACATTTTTATTTAGTAAGGTGATTGTCTTAGCACTGACTGCTTGTTGAATAGCAAACCTAAGTCTAACCTTCACTCTTTGCTCCTTTTAAGCTTGGGTCTTATTGTTGTGCCTTCTTATCCTTTTTGAATCATCTTATTCTAGACATGCTGGTGTCTATACAGCAGAAGAAGTGGCCCTGATTATGCGTGAGAAGCTTATTCGTTTGCAGTCTTTGTACATTGATCAGTTTAAACGACTTCAGCATCTGCTCAAAGAGAAGAAGCGACGTTACTTACACAATCGCAAAGTGGAACATGAAGCTCTAGGCAAGTTTTATGCCAGTTCCAACAACCTGTTGTGGGTTTAATCAACATGTGAATTTGGTAGTTAGACTTACTTCTTTTTTGTTACCTGGACTGGAGAAGGATTTGCTTTTGAAACTGTTTGAAGATGCATCCTTGGTTGCTTGGCAGATAACATTTTGACTGTTTCGACTTTCCAGGTAGTAGTCTCCTGACTGGCCCAGAGGGACTTTTGGCCAAAGAACGAGAAAACTTAAAGCGTCTGAAATGTCTTCGTCGGTATCGTCAGCGCTATGGAGTGGAAGCCTTACTACACAGGCAGCTGAAGGAGCGCAGAATGCTGGCCACAGATGGTGCCGCCCAACAGGTAATTTGTGTATATACCTCTAAGGTGTATATGTTTGCTTTTACAGAGTTATGGTGAACACTGTTGTATAGTTTTGGTTCTAAAATCTAACTAGGGTTACAGGGCTTCTCTGATGGCTCAGATAGTAAAGAATCTGCTTGCAACATGGAAGACGTGGGTTCAATCCCTGGTTTGGGAAGATTTCCTGGAGAAGGAAATAGCTATGCACTCCAGTATTATTGCCTAGAGAATCCATGGACAGAGGAGCCTGGTGCGCTACAGTCTATGGGTTCGCAAAGGGTTGGATGTGACTGAATGATTAACTCTCACTTTCAAAATTTTTGTTCTGAAATCTAACTTATTGGACATGGGCTATATTGAGCACTTACCTGGGAGTCCAGAGACATGGGTTTTAGTTCCCTTCTGATCAATTCTGTGCCTGCTCTGATAAATGAACCTATCTGGACTCTTTTATTTTCATCTGCATATTGAAGGATTTCTATAGATTTCTAAGTTACTTGGTTCAGAAATCTTCATTTCAGAAATAGGCACAGAACACCTAACAGTTTGTGACTCTTGTTTTAGAAAGCAGAGAAATAAGTAGAATAATAAGAACAATGAATGTCAGTAAGTTTGATGAAACAAGTTAAGTGATCATTTTTAAATTTGTTTAAAACGACTTTTAAACAAAATGTCAGTAATTCCATTTTTCTCATTTTTTTGAGGCTCAGCATAAGACTACAATTTAAGATAAGTAAAAGGTAGTTTGAAAAATGCTAGGCCTGTGTATTACACTTTTGTAATACGGAGGAGTTGTATTTCAGATTATGTTTGGCTTGTTATTTGGACATGAGGTTAAAATTTTTTTTTTCCTTTTGTATAGCATCGGTGAATAAATTGTTAAATGATAGATAATTTATTTTGACTGACATGTTTTCTCATTTTAGGCCCATACCACTCGTTCCAGTCAGAGATGCTTGGCCTTTGTGGATGATGTTCGTTGTTCCAATCAGTCTCTTCCAATGACCAGACACTGCCTTACCCGTATCTTTTTTGCTCTGTTTAGTTTGCTAGCTAATCTGAAGGCTAGTGGGGATCTGTGATAGTTTAGTTAATTGAAGGTCTTTGTATTCTTTTGGCCCTGAATCAAGGCCAGCAGTTTGCTGAAGCTGTTGGTTTCAAACAGGAGCCTAAAGAAGTCTCTTTCTATGGTCTGTTGGCCATTTCAGATCTTGGAAATGTAATGGTCAATTCATTAGAAAGAAACATCTCAGTCATTGGTGATAGGGGCTAATACTTATTTGTAGTTGATTAATACTAGTATTCCAAAATTTAGAGATCCCTGGTTTAACTTTTTCATTAAAATTATAATAATGTTAAGTCCAGTTACTATAAAAGAAAACTGTTGTGTATCCAAAAACAGGGGGATGATTCTGAACTGTGAGCCGTCTTTGAATATTATCCTTTTGTGTGGTCAGGCCATGGCTTGTATATTTTAGTTTTCATTCAAATAGGAAACTTACATTTATAATTCGGTTGTAAAATTTTTTGAGTTGTGTATTAGATTATGAAAGTGCATCTACATTATGAACATTGATTGAGAAAAGTAACTTTCATAGTTAATGCACTTTTAAAATATAATCTTTATTATATGAAAGGCATAAATCTTGTTGGATTTCATTTGCCTGGCAAAATACACAAATATTTGGAAAGTAAAATGTATTTTCTTTGGTAAGCGAAGGAAAGCTTTCTTTTTTGAAAGGAAAACTGATTTTTTTTCTATTTTGTTTATTAAATACAAGTTTATTAATGTAACATGTTTAATAAAGGATTATGTCCTTGATATCAGTATATAAAATTTTTATACAGAGTAATTAAAGATAAATACTGAAAACATAATTGGGCAAAGGCTATCTATGGACAGATTAAAAGAAGCGGCTGATAGTTGAGAAGTATTCATCTTCACTGTAAATAAGTGAAATAAGAAAACAAGGAAGTTTTTTTAATCTATGCATTTTGTTTTTCTTTTTGGCTGCACTGCCACAGCCTGTGAGTTCTTAGTTCCCTGACCAAGGATTGAACCCAAGTCCTGGCAGTGAAAGTGCTGAGTCCTAACCACTGGACCACCTGGGAATCCCCTAATCTAGAAATTTGATACTTATCTATGTATGAAATAGAATTAGTTTCAAAAGTTTGTGAGGAAATAGTGAAATGGGCCCTTCTAAACACTGCCAGTGAAACTGTAAAGTGGTACAGGCTTTTTAGAAAGCAGTTTGACAATATTCATATATATATTTTTTCTTTTTTAACGTTCATGTTCTTTGATGTCATCTCTGGGAATTTAAGAGGATAATCAAATACAGATGACTATTTTTACATAAAATTCTTCCAACTGGAGACAGCCTTAAAATTTTCAGGGATGGAAAATAGGAAAATTTTGATGAAATGTAATATGGAATATGTTCAGGAATTAAATATATTTAAAGTTTATGAATGACCAGAAAATGATAGTGACAAAAATAGAATATGGGATTCAGTAGAGTATGGTTTTGACTACATGGAACTAATACTGGGAGGGAGTATGACAGAAATGTGACTTTTTGGATGGGGGGGTTGTGAGTGCCCTTTCCCTCTGCCTTGTGCTTGAAGGTTTTCTTCAGTGGCCTTGAATTACTTTATAAGGCAAAAACCCAACTTATGGATATTAAAGAATATTCTAGACTTTTTCTTACTGCACTATACTCAGTTTATTAGAATTTTAATATTTTAAAAAGCAAAGTTGAACATAAAATGTATTTGAAAAGAGAAGGGAAGTATTATTTTTCTCTTTTATGTTCTTTTCCTTTCCACTCCATGGTTGCCTAAGTCACTTACCCTTCCTTAAGTCCTTATCCCAGAGAAAGATGCGACTGCCATTGGTGACCTGTTAACTCTTTACTCTGGTCTAATGGAGAGAGCCCTGGACTGAAAGTGAAGGACCCAGTCTCTAGTTGTAGGTCAACCATTCCCTTCTTTGTCTGTTGTCCCCATCTGAAAGGAAAGGGGGGGAGGAGGGGGGTAGAAGGTTTTTCAGGGATATTGTGATAATAAATAAGAGGCTTGTGAAAGTCCTTTGAATTACATGAAAAGTTCTAATTAAAACATTTAATGGATTAACATTTAAGATTTTGATAATTTAAACAAGATTGGGCTTCTTAAGCACACAGATTGCAGTTTGTTGTTCACTTGATAATTGGTTTTCATTTCAATAGTTATTTATTTACAGTGAGCTATATGCTGTATCTTGAGAGCAGTAGTTCTTAGCTGGGGCCATTGTCCCCCAATTGGCAACGTGTGGAGACATTTTTGTCCGTCATAGCTCTGGTGGGGGTGCTGCTGACATCTAGTGGGCAGAGGCCGGGAATGCTGCTAGTAAGCATCCTACAGCACTCAGATAGCCATAATGCTGGTAGTGGTAGTGCTGTGTCAACTCCGTTTTAGAGAGTTTGGCAAGTTCTAAGAATGGATTAAAAAAAGCAACTTTCTTCAGGAGGTTTTATTTGGCTTAAAAATTATAATGTACATTAGATTTTTTACCTGTAAAAAATTACCTTAAAATTTGGAGGATTAAAAATTATCCATACTTGCATAATCAGTTTATAGAAAATTGGATACAATCAATTTATAGAAAATTGTGCTTTCTTGTTTAAAAAATGAGCCCAAATTTGAAATGACTGTTAATTTAGGGAAAACAACTGTGTAGTTAGGATATCAGGAAATGCTAAAACTTGAGAAAAATATATTTTGCAGACTGACTTCTGAAATTTTGCTATCTAATCATGATTTCATTGTTCGTTCATCCTACAGCGCTTCTTTGCCAACTTGGAAATATAGCCCCTTTCTGCTTCTACCCATAATAGAAGTTGTTAGGACTCCTGGAGTGTTCTTGGAGTACTTCTTTCCATGGGCCCTTATTAAAGCAAAGTATTTCCTGTTAGAGTATGATACCTAATTACATTACTAGAGCTTCTGTTTTCCCCAGTACCCTGCTTCTTTTAAACAAATTTATGTAATAAACATTTTGGAAACACAGTTCAAAATGTTTTTTTTTTAAAAATAGAAACAACCTTCTGCCCATCTGCTTAACATCAGAAACAACATTGTATCTTTTAACTCTTGGAAGGAGTCTTGCAGAGGTAGGGGCCTCTGCAAGCTATTTGCTTTTGCCGAGACATTTATTCTAGATAGGCATAGATTTCTAGGATCATTACTGTTGACACTTAGCACTATGTTTTTAAATGTTTTATATTTGACCCTCATAGAATGAGATTAGTGTCTGTTCTAAAGTGTAGATCCTGAAATGGAGGTTGGGGGCAAGTTTTACAGTACTAGTAGAGCTAGAATTACTCTAGTAAATGAAAATTTGAGAAATAACTTTAAAAATTGTAACCTGCATTTGATTCTGTATCAAATGTAACTAGTAATCTTGTGTAGTCCAGACCTTGAATTTTACATGGCAGACAACTTTTTTGTGCCTTGGATAGATCCATTTTATTTCCCTTGACCATTTTTCTACAGATATTTGTCAGGACACGAATCAGGTTCTCTTCAAATGCTGCCAGGGGTCTGAAGAGGTACCCTGCAACAAACCAGTTCCTGTAAGCCTTTCTGAGGATCCTTGCTGCCCACTGCATTTCCAGTTGCCTCCTCAGATGTATAAGCCCGAGCAGGTACTGTCTGTGCCAGACGATCTGGAAGCCGGCCCCATGGATCTGTACTTGAGTGCTGCCGAGCTTCAGCCCACTGAGAGTTTACCTCTGGAGTTCAGTGATGTAAGTTAGAGAAGCTCTGCTCTGGTTGGCCCTAGAGGCAAGGCCTTATTTATTAATGGTGAGACTAGGTTAGTCATTTGTGGTTCAAAAAAGAAAAAAACTGATAAATTTTTTGAAATAATATGTATGGTCATATTTGTATGTTAACACATTCATTTGGAGACAGTTTAAATTTACAGAAGTTTTTCTGAGGGCATGATAAGGGAAATTATAAACTAAGAGAAGTTGGAGGAAAGTCTCTTTGTGATTGGATTTATGTAGCTGGGAAATTTGGTGCCCATTCACGAGGTAATTCACTAGAATCTTAATAATACAAATGAATTCCAATATCTACTCAGCAGTGCAGTGTTTTGGTGTGTAGTCAGGGTTATCGTTTCTAGATTAATGTGTCCCCCCCAAAAAACAGCCCTAAACTTAGCTCTGCCTACTGTTTTTCATTTTTGATAGTTATTAAAGATTCTTTCATGAACAGACTTGGATATTATTGAACTCTCTAAATATTTATTGTGACAACCTTCTAAGTGTATATACTTGATTGCCTTTTTTAGTCTGCTCCTCGCTCTTAAATGCATCTCTCATTGTATTTGCTTCCCTAATTAGCACTACCCTACTATGTCATTCACTTTAGGGATCATTTGACGTTCCCTCTCTTTAGCACTTGGCTTAATCTTTAGCTTTCTGAGTAAGGTTTCCATTATTTATTATGAAGATAAATCTTCTGATTTTAATAAGATGTCTTGTGTATAACCATGGCATATTTGAAGTGACAAATCTAAATAGAAAATTTAGTAAAGGTTGCAGTATTGTTTGTGTAGGAGTAGAAGCAGGATTTGGATGGCCTACAGTATTGCTCACTAAAAAGATACATCAGGAAAGGCTAATAACTTAAAAAGTGGTACTGATTCAGTAAACTGATTCGGTGAATCAGTAAGCTGATTCCAAGGAATTCCCTGGAGGTCCAGTGGTTGGGACTGGGTGCTTTCACTGCTGTGGCCTGGGTTCATTCCCTGGTTGGGGAGCTGAGTTCGCACAAGCCCAGTGGTGTGGCCCAAAAAGAAGAGTGAACTGAATGAATTTCCTTACCCTCTTTTTTGATTGTATACTGTCTGTGGGCTCAGTATATTAATGTTTGTCACTTTATGACAATAAAATTATACTTTTGGTTATAATCTTGATTATGATTGCTTTTTAAAACATTTCTTTCTGGACTTCCCTGGTAGTTCAGTGGTTTGCACTCCCTACTTCCACTGCAGGGGCATTGGTTTGATCCCTGATGGGGAAACTACGATCTGGCAAGGTGCATGGCACAGCTAAGAAAATTAAAAACAATTAAAAAATTTTTTCTTTCAAACAAATTCATAGGATAGGAGAATCTTAGAGATTATATACTCTAGTGCTTTCCATAGTTTTCCAGTGAGATCGTGTTGAAGAGAGTAAATGAATAGATAGCCTTAGATTGATGGGCAAATTTTTGTCCACTTTTCTTCATTTTTACATGTAAAGAAAACCCAAAGAGGTACTATCTTTCCTTTTTTTAAAAAAAACTTAGTAACATGAACAGATTTATCTGTTTTGAAAACAACCTGATCAAGTACTATGTTGCCAGATTCCCTTCACATAGTAATGTATATATGTAGAAATCAGCACGTTTTATTTAGATCTACTAGATTATTGTTAATTTTTTTTTATTGTTAATTTTTGTTTCATGTGATTGTTAATTTCTAGAGCCATTTCTGTTTTGACCCTTTTGTTTCCCCTTTCACTTGTTTTTGTCATTAATTTTAAAGAGTGTTCTCTCTCAAACTTCTGATGATTTAGATCTGAGAAAATATGACTCTTTTTGTTGAAGATTATATTCTTGTTTGCTTTTCAGAGAATAATAACACAAAATGTTAGTGATTATGAGATGTGAAAGAATGTACGAGAAGTAACTTTATTTTTGAGAATCTAATGGGTTTTTAAGAGGGACCTTTGTTGTTAGAGGCTTAAAAGTGATAATTAGCTATTAGTACTTGATCATCTATTATGTCCATATTAATGTACTTTAGATGAACCACATTGGTCATTTAAAAAGTAGTTTTATTGTTTGGAGGTAAAAATTCTCCAGAAAATGTTGAAACACATTCAAATGCAGTTTTATAAAAGAATTTTTGTCCTCCCATAAATTCTGAATATTGTAGTCTTGCTGGGAAAAAATAGTTTCTTAATTATGTGAATTCTACCCAGCAATCCTCCTGTGTTCCTTCTTAGATATCGTTTCTGTAACTTAATAATAATTTCTGGTAACTTGTGGGAGGACCAGGTATCAGACATTAACACTTGCCTGTTTTCTGTCCTTTGATCTAAGGATATTTGACAAATAATAATTTAATACCTTAATCCTGTTACTTTGAGCTTGCTCTCTTTTTGTGTTTGTTTGTTTTCTTGAGTTTTATATTTGACATCAGAACAAAATGTGGATTCTTTCCTATGTTATGGTACGTCTCCACATGTTCCTCTTACGTTAGGCGTTTCTGCTGATCCTTTCTTCCTCTCTTATTTTAGGTTCCTGTTCCCAATTTTAATTCTCATAATGGACAACACTCAATATGTGAAGAAAGCCTTTTTAGTATCTATTTTTCTTTGAAAACTTTCTATGCCATTGTCATTTCGAGACTTTGAAACGTTTTGCCACATTACTTATGTGGGTTCTTTTAAATTTCACATTAGTTACTTATGCAGTTGACTCTTCAACAACATGGGCTTGAGCTTGTGTGGGTTCACTTACTATGCAGATTTTTTTTTTCCAGTGCATACTTTTTACAGTCTTCATGATCTGTGGTTGATTGAATCTGAGGGTACAGAACCATGGACTCTGATTTCCGACTGGACATTGTGGCCCCTGACCACTGCATTGTGCAAGGATCAAGTGCATGATAATTGTGCATACTAAAAGAATTGGATAGAACAGTTGACAGTTTTTTTTTTTCCCCCTTCTGTCTGCAGCATGCAGGATCTTAGTTCCTTGAAACAAGTACAGGGATCAAACCTGCACCCCCTACAGTGGAAGCATGAAGTCTTAACCACTGGGCTGCCAGGGAGTCCCAGTAGTTAATAGTCTTAATGGTGTGAGAACACTGGTTTCTGTGTATAGAAGTTTCTAACACATCTGAAATATATGTTAGGTAGCCAGCTATATCCTTTTCCTTATGTTTCTGCTCAGATTGAGCAGCTTTAAGTCTAGCACATCCTTTATCAGTTCAGTTCAGTCGCTCAGTCGTGTCCAACTGCGACCATGGACTGCAGCACGCCAGGCCTCCCTGTCCATCACCAACTCCTGGAGCTCACTCAAACCCATGTCCATTGAGTCGGTGATGCCATCCAACCGTTTCATCCTCTGTCGTCCCCTTCTCCTCTCGCCTTCAGTCTTTCCCAGCATCAGGGTCTTTTCAGATGAGTCAGTTCTTAACATCAGGTGGCCAAAGTATTGGAGTTTCAACTTTAGCATCAGTCCTTCCAATGAATATTCAGGACTGATTTCCTTTAGAATGGACTGGTTGGATCTCCTTGCTGTCCAAGGGACTCTCAAGTGTCTTCTCCAACACCACAGTTCAAAAGCATCAATTCCTCAGTGCTCGGCTTTCTTTATAGCCCAACTCACATCCATACATGACTACTGGAAAAACCATAGCTTTGACTAGATGGACCTTTGTTGGCAAAGTAATGTCTCTGCTTTTGAATATGCTGTCTAGGTTGTTCATAACTTTTCTTCCAAGGGGCAAGTGTCTTAATTTCATGGCTGCAGTCACCATCTGCAGTGATTTTGGAGCCACCAAAAATAAAGTTTCTCACTGTTTCCACTGGAGAAGGAAATGGCAACCCACTCCAGTATTCTTGCCTGGAGAATCCTGTGGACAGAGGAGCCTGGCAAGTCACAGTTCATGGGGTCTCAAAGAGTCTGACACAACTGAGCAACAAAACACACCCACACACACAGTTTCCCTTGTTTCCCCATCTATTTGCCATGAAGTGATGGGACCAGATGCCATGATAAGTTTTCAGAATGTTGAGTTTTAAGCCAACTTTTTTACTCTATTTAGTTTCATCGAGAGGGTCTTTAGTTCTTCGCTTTCTGCCATAAGGGTGGTGTCATCTGCGTATCTGAGGTTATTGATATTTCTCCCAGCTATCTTGATTCCAGCTTGTGCTTCATCCAGTCCAGCATTTCGCATGATGTACTTTGCATATAAGTTAAATAAGCAGGGTGACAGTATACAGCCTTGACATACTCCTTTCCCAATTTGGAACCAGTCTGTTGTTCCATGTCCAGTTCTAACTGTTGCTTCCTGACCTGCATACAGATTTCTTAGGAGGCAGGTAAGGTGGTCTGGTATTTCCATCTCTTGAAGAATTGTCCACAGTTTGTTGTGATCCACACATTCAAAGGCTTGAAAGTTATAGTCCTTCCTTTACCTGAAGGATATGATTCTTCGTTTTGGTGATGAAAACCAAGGGAAAGGATTTTGAATTCTTTAGACTTATTTTTAAAGCGTAGAACTTCACTTTTCTCAAGAAGCTGAATTACTGGAGACATGGATCCTCTGTAAAGTGCCTTGAACACAGGACAGTTTAAACCCTTGGATAGTTTCCACTCTTGGGAAGCAAGAGTTTAGCAGTAGAAAGCAGAGGCATGAAAGTGAATTTGACACATTGTCTGAGCTTTTATAGCGCTTTAGGCCCTGAATCAAGACCAGTAGTTTGCTGTAGCTGTTGGTTTCAGACAGGAGCCGAGAGCATTGTCTTCCTATGGTCTGTTGGCTTCAGCCCTCCAGTGGGAATAGCCAGTTCAATTGGAAGAAACATAGTCTGTAGGATATAATGTCATGTGTGTGTATTTTAAAAGGCAGTTGGATTATGTTAGGTTTAAAAATCAGGAACTTACTCTCTGTGGGCATAATGACTTAACCAGAATATTTCCTGGCCATTCAGAAGGACTTTTGAGTTTTATTGTCTTTCTTTTTTCTTCCCTATACCTCTTCCTGTTTTACTCACTTGCTGGCTTTGTGGCTGTTAGAATATTTATCAAGTCGTCTCATATTGTCCAATCTGTTAAGGCAGTATTTCATTTTAATTTATAATTATGCTGCTGTCCATTTTAGATGCATCACTCATGAACTTAAGAGGTTGACTACAACTAGTCTTAGAAGTAATTCCTGTTTTGGGGAGGGCGGGGTGCTGCACAGGTCTAGTTCCCTAACCAGAGGTTGAACCTACACCCTTGGCAGTGAAAGAAAGCATGGAGTCCTAACCACGGGACTGCCTGGGAATTCCCAGTATATGCTTCTTTAAAATACTTTTTATTGTGGTAAGATATTTATAATGTAAGATTTGCCATTTTAAAACATACTATTCAGTAATATTAAGTACATTTAAATTATATTGCATTCATCACCATGATCAATATCCATTGAACTTCCCACAGAACTTTTCTCAGTGCGGATAGAGACTGTATCCATTAAACTGTAACTCCCACATCGCCTCTGTCTCTAGCCCTTGGTAGCTACTATTCTACTTTCTGTCCCTGAATTTTCTTGTTTAAAAAATACTCTTAAAAGCTACTATAGTGGTCTGCACTTTATATTTGACAACAAGAATCAGTACTTTTTGATCTAGTCCCATTTGTTGCATGAACATTTGTTACTGTTTAAAGGTAGACAAGGGGTGAGGGAAGGGTGGGAGAACTGCTGTGAGAGTTGCTAAAAGTAGGCACACTTTAGCTTGTTGATTCACTCGGTGTTGCTGATAGGTTTTTTTCTTTTTCTTTTCTTAGGATTTGGATGTTGTGGGTGACGGTATGCAGTGCCCTCCTTCACCCTTGCTTTTTGATCCTTCACTAACCCTTGAAGATCATCCAGTCAAAGAAATTGCCGAAGGCCCAATGGATATTTTGGCAAGTGAAGAATAACTTCAGCCAGGCAGAGAGCTCCATGCTGGCCCTGCCTGGCATGTACTCCCGGGGGTTGAGGTTGTCATCACTAGCTGTGAAGGTGCCCCTGGTTGCAGTTTTCCAGATGGGCCTTAGAACGTTTACTAGCCCCTGGTCCCCTTATCTGGGAGAGAAGGACATAAATTTATTTGGTTAACTAGGAAAGGTTGAGGCAAGGAATGTAGGTAAATTGTTGATTTAAGGGAGAGTTCAGTATTAGAATTGTTTTCATCATAAAGTTAAGCACAAGCAGTGTGATTTGGTTTCTTTGAGCTTTGGCTGGGACACTCATGGCCCTGACTGAAGACCTGCAGTTACACTATAGCTGTTGGTTTCAAACAGAGGCCCAGAGCACTGTCTTCCTGTGTGATCTGTCGGTTGTTCTGGAACCTCAGCAGGGAATGGCTATTTCATTTGGAAGAAACAACCCACAGCTTTCCTTTTGAGCCTCGGGAATGCTGCCAGTAATGATTTGTGACTCCAGGGGTCAGGAATAGTCAAGTATGGGGAAGAGCAACTACATAGTTATATCTGCTGTCTTGTTCTGGTTGCTTACTGTACATGGGCTTTATATAAGTCAGATTCATGCTGCAGGCCACAACGAATGAGTTTGTAACCAAACTGACTTTGTTTTAACAGGGCCAGATGCAGATGGCTGGAGATGGGTGCAGATCACAGGGACCTCGAAATTCTGAGAAAGCCCCTGCACCATTGTCTCAGAGTGGAATAGCTACTGCAAATGGGAAGCCGGAACCCACTTCTGTTAGTTGATAGCTTGTTCTGGGAACCAGTTGACTTTGGAGGATTTGTATTTCCCATTCTTTAAACAAGTATTTCTGACCCGTCTCTCACTATAAAGGACAGTCCAGACTACCTTGTTTTTCTTTTGGGTTATCGAGTGCTCTAGTCAGATGTTGGGGGCAGGGACCAATAGTGTCTACAAGCTGTGGATGTCTTCCCACTCCATGCAAGGGGGAGAGGTAGGTGGTTCCCATCAGAGCTGCTGGGATTGAGAGTCCTGGAGACTGTGCCTAAGGGAAGAGAGGTTTTTGTAATGCTGTTTCCCAAGTCTTGGGATGTTGAGGGACCCAGTGATTGGTTATCTCTGTCTAGCAGCCTGTATTTTAGCCTTTCCTCACCTCTCATCCTTATTGGGTACTCTGAAGCTCCTCTCCTCAGTGAACTCTGACCCATAGTCTTTGAGAAAATAGCCCACAGAACTGGGCCTTCTTAAACCATCCATCTTGCTTCTAACCTATGTAAATTTCTGTAGTGGCTATCTTATGTAAGATACAATAAAAAATTATTGTACATAGTTTCTATTAAATGTTAAAGTGTTATGAAAATATAAAACAAGGAATTGAATGCATGTTTTGTTTGTATTTGAGAGTGTGGTGTCTATATGTTGGGCGGGGTGGGTTGGGAGCTGTCTGATGGGAAAGGGAAAAGAAGACAGATATCAAAGATTTAAAAACCTGTAATAAGTAAATGGAAAGGGCTCCCTTATTAAAACCTACTTGTCTAGTTATATTTCTGCATATTCCTCCCAAATGGGAGGAATTTTTCATCCTCTGTGCTCCTTCCTCCCACTCACATTTTTTTCTCACAATTAATGGCTGATTGTTGTCTCAAAATCCTCTAAGGCTAGGAGTGGGTGTGGGTGTGTGGGTGGCTGTGTGTGTAAAGCTAGGATTGTGTGATCTCACCATAGTGTAATATGACAAGGAGGCCAAAACGTTACCCTTTGTAAAAACTGGAATGGAGAAAAGTTACATAGTTACATTATCACCTTGGCTTTGGTTTATTTCCTGGGAATGGTCAGGAAGTGACTCAGAAGACCTGTCAGATGAATCCTGAGATCACCTTTAATAGGGCTTGCTGTATACTCCAGTTTATTTGTTCCCACTGCTTTCTTGTCTAGTACTTTTTACACTATTCATGAACATCCCTTATGCAGATTGAAAAACTTCTGCAACAAGATTAGGGATTAAAATATCTTCTTTCCATTTTTTTTTTTCACTCCACCACACAGCATGTAAGATCTTAGTTTCCCAATGAGACCCCTGCTCTCCTGGGGTGCTAGTGCACAGTACTAACCAATAAACTGCCAGGGAAGTCCCGTCTTCCCATTGTTTTTAATTGGCAAACTGCTAGCATCCACCTCACTCAGTCTGGTGGTTTTATAAATTAACAGGTTCAGGTACCTTTGGTGGGGGCCGGAGGGTGGAGTAGAGGCCATGGAACCTGTCCTGGAACCCAGAGATTCTGATGGCCACTTGTCTGCAAATGCAAAGTGAAGCGTTCGGAAAAGGCTACACATAGCTACTACTCTCCTCCAAGGTTTTATCCTCTGTAAAGATTTGGTAGGAAGAGACTTTATTTGGGCTGCATTTATAGCTCAGGAAATGCTGTTGCATGGTAGTCCCTAAGCAAAGGTTACCTGTTAGAAGACATGGCCTGCCTTTAGTGGCAGCATCCTGAGGGAGCTGTGGCCTCAGTGTAGATCTAAAGATGGAGCTGGAGCCCTACTATTTTCAGCTGATCAGTCAGTTATCCTGATATGGAGCTCCTTATCCTGGACAGAGTTTGAAGTTTCCTGGTGGTACTTCAGAGGAGGAGATGGTTGGGGGCGTGATTGACTCAATGAAGAGGAGTTTGAGCCAACTCCAGGAAATAGTGAAAGACAGGGAAGCCTAGCATGGGGTCACAGAGTTGGACACAACTGAGTGACTGAACAACGAATAGATCCTATCTTTCCTGGCAAGAGTGCCTTAGGGATCAGGACCTGTAATCTTGCAGAGCCTAAAGTCAGGTGGAAATACCCCAGCAGGTCCTGGTTGTAATAAGCAGGGCTACTCTGCTTCTGTCTCCTGGTCCCAAGCCCATTTTTTTTAATTCCCAGGGGAACATAACAGTATAGAGATTTCTTATTTAGTGCATGTTGTGCATGCTGAAGAAGAGGGCCTCCACAGAGGCTCAGCACCTGCAATGCAGGAGACCCGGGTTAGATTTCTGGGTTGCAAAGATCCCCTGGAGATGGAAATGGCAACCCACTCCAGTAATCTTGCCTGAGAAATCCCATGGACAGAGGAGCCTGGTGGGCTACAGTGCAAGGGGTCACAATAAGAATGGGACACAACTTAGCGACTAAAATAATGAACAAATGTCCTGAAGGATAGCACCCATCCTTGAAAAGTATTTCCTCCATGCTGGTGTTTTTCAACTGTACCTTCAGTAGGCTGTTCAGGGCTGTCTAAGGTCAGCTGCTTCTGGATGGTGCAGTGTGTGATATGATCAGTTGATTCTCCTTCGCTGTGCAGTGGATTCCTTAGGTGATACGTCATGTGGAATTTCATGCCTGCAGTGCTGCCTGAAGCCCTGTGAACAGGAAAGGCAAAACCCGTACCTGAAATAGGCATCCCTGTGAGGTTGTATCACTTGCTCTTGAAGGACTGAAAGGGCCTGGTGTATCCTGCTTCCTGCCGAGAAGGTGGTGTGGTTGAGGGATAGTGCATCTCAGTATTGCCTCTCTTGGTGGCGGGTTAGACGTTTGGAGGGGACAGTAGCCAGGTGATAACTAGGAGTCCATTTCAGTATAACCTCCATCTATGTCTACTTCGTTTATGTATCTGTCCTGGTTCTAGGGTGATGATGAAGGATGGTTAACAGCTGATCAAGTCACTTTGTCTACTTGGTTTTCCAGTGCCATTTTTAAGTGGAGAATGCTTTCTGGTGGGTGTTAACAAGTGACAGAGAAACATTTTCATGTTTGATTCATATTGTCATGTCTTGTCATGTATCTTTACCTGACCCTCTTTGTGTCTTCTAGTCCCTTTTCTTCCAATTTCCTGACCAGTCAGCCAGATCCTTGGTCGCTGCTTAAGAATCTGTATATTCTTACCTCCGGCCGTGTCTCCTTCCACAAAAAGTAGATGGCCAAGTGCACTGCTCACATCTTCATCTACTGAGATGTTTTTCTCTTTTCACTGAAGGCTGGATTAAAGCATATAGGAAGGTATCCCTAGGTTATATGCAAATACCATGCAGATTTTGGTATGCCCAAGTGTCCTTGAATCAACTACACAGATACGAGAGGATAACTGTTAAACGCTCCAATAAAACGTGAGGATAAATCTTCATAATTTTGGATTTAGCCACAGTTTTGTAGATCTGACAGCAAAGCACAAGCAATGAAAAAATAAATTGGATTTCCTCAAAATTAAAAATCTGTTTGCATCAAAAGATACAATTCAGAAAGTGAAAATATAGCCCATAGAATGAAAGAAAATATTTGCCCATTAAATATATGATGAAACGTTATCCAGAGTATGCCAACATAAAGACAAAACCCCCAGTTTTAAAATGGATAAATGACCTCAATAGACCATTCTCCACACAAGAGATACAAATGGTCATCAAGCAGAAAAAAAGATGTCAAATATCATTAGTCATGATGAAAGTGCAAATTAAAATCAGTATTCAACAACTCCACATATTCTAAAATGGTTATAATCAAGAAAACTAAAATGTTAGCAACAATGTAGAGAAATTGGAAACTTTAAAAATTGGGGAAATGGGAAAAGGCACAACCTATGTTTACAACATAAATGTACAATTAGCATGGGTTCAGCAACTCTGCCCTCAGATACATACCCCAAAGAACTGAAAACAGCTGGGCGCATGTATGTTGATGGCACCACTGTTCGTTCACAAGAGCCCAGAGGCAGAAACAGTGCAGATGCCATCAGTGGGTAAATAGGTCAGCAAAGAGGAGCAGATCCAGAGGTTGAGTGAATCCTGATGGTCCAGTGGTTAAGACTCCACACTTCCAGTGCAGGCGTGCAGGTTTACTCCTTGGTGGGGAACGAAGATGCCACGTGCTGCACAGTGTGGCCAAAAGATAACAAAAATGGGATAGATTCCATACACAGCATTATTATCTGTCATAGGAGGAATAGAGTAAAATGGTTCAGCCTCTGTGGAAAACAGTATGGTAGTTCTTTAAAAACTTAAACACAGAATTAATGTATGATCAATTTCACATGACGATATATACCAACAAGGCTGAAAGCAAAGACTGGAACAGATATGGGTACAGTCATATTCATAGCAGCATTAATCACAAGAGCAAACGCTAGAAGCAACCCAAGTGTCCACTGATGGATGAACGGGTAAACTAAATGTGGCACATATACAAAGTAATGTAGTTCAATCTTCAAAACTGAGGAAATACCAGCACATGCTGCAATGTATATGAGCCTTGGAGTCATGATGATGAGTGAAATAACTCTCACAAAAAGACAAAAATGTGATTTCACATGCATGTGGTATCCAGAAAAGGCAAATTCAAATTCAGAACATAGAATGTGGTTGGTTGCCAGGAGCTGAGGATAAGTAGAGCTTAATGGCTACAGAGTTTCACTAGTGAAAATTGAAAAGTTCTGAACATGGATGGTAAGGATATTTGTCTAACAATGTGAATGTTGTTAATGCCATTGAATTTAAAGCATAGTTAAAATGGTTTGAATGGTAAATGTTATGTATGTTTAAGCACAGTGAAAAAAATGAAGTACTGATACATGTTACCACGTGGATGAACATCCCAAGTGAAAGAAGCCACACAGATAAAGAGTAGCTTGATCATACTCATCTCAGTTCAGATCAGTTCAGTTCATTTCAGTCGCTCAGTTGTGTCCGACTCTTTGCGACACCATGAATCACAGCATGCCATGCCTCCCTGTCCATCACCAACTCCCAGAGTTCACTCAGATTCATGTCCATCGAGTCAGTGATGCCATCCAGCCATCTCATCCTCTGTCGTCCCCTTCTCCTCCTGCCCCCAATCCCTCCCAGCATCAGAGTCTTTTCCAGTGAGTCAACTCTTCGCATGAGGTGGCCAAAGTACTGGAGTTTAGTGGACTTAAATCCATCCAGACTGTAAAAATGGGGTAAAGTGTCAATAATGGCTCCAGGAAAAGAAAACTGGATCAGTTTTAGTCTGGTGACAACCAGCCCTGGTGACAAAGTGAAGACTCAGAGGCCATGGTAGATCCCCTCGATGGAAGAGTGAATACACACTCCTGTGAAAGAACAGTGTGCAGGACCCATTGAAGTCCCACCATGCATTTCTGTATAGCAGTGCTGACCCTTAGAGCTGGCCCCACTAAAATTCTTGCTCAATTTTTCAAAGATCCATTACAGTACTGGTTGAAATAGTAGGAAATTGGCAACAACACTGATGTTCATGGAGATGGGGATGCGATCCATCAGTTTTAGTCCACATGGATGGACGAATCCTGTGCAGCTAAGAAAGTGGGTGAAAGGTCTCTGTCTGATGACAAGGAGACCTCAGGGTTCTCTTTGTGTATGTACATGGATCAATTGTCTGCACCCAGGATCCTATCTATAAGACCACATTTATGTGACATCAACATAGATGTAAATGAATCTGTTTGTGTGTGAGGGAGAGAGAGACAGAGGAGAGAAGCAGAGCCTGAGAGATATGCACAAAAACAGTCATAGTGGTCACTTCTGGGGATGGGACTTACCAATCTCTTCTCCTTTAGGTGAAATTTCATGTTTCAATAATGTGTATGTAATATTTTAATAATTAAAAAGTAGAATCGTATGTTAAATGTGGCCCATTCATCACTCATCTGTGGTGGCACTAATGGTAAAGAGTCTGCCTGCTAACGCAGGAGATACTAGAGACACTGATCAGATTCTTGTGTTGGGAGGATCCCCTGGAGAAGGAAATGGCAGCCCACTCCAGCATTCTTGCCTGGAAAACTCCATGGACAGAGGAGCCTGGCGGGCTGCAGTCCATGGGGTCGCAAAAAGTCGGATATGAAAGCATAGCAGCAGCACAGCATCAAGAACTACAACTTAACAGCAAAAAAAAAAAAAAAATTTGTTTCAAAATTGCACAGAGGAACTGAATAGACGTTTTTTCCAAAGAAAACATACAGAGGGGCAACAGACACATGAAAAGATGCTCAACATCACTCATCATCAAGGAACTGCAAATCCAAACCACAGCGAGGTATTGCCTCACCCCTGTCAGGATGACTGTCATCAAAAATACAAGAGAAAGTGTTGGTGAGGATGTGGGGAAAAGGGAAACTCATTGTTGGTGGGAATGCAAATTTGTGCAGTAGCTGTGGAAAATAGTATGAAACTTCTTCAAAAAATTAGAATGACAATGTGATCCAGCATTTCCACTCCTGGGAATATATCCAAAGGAAGTGAAATCACTATGTCAAAAGATGATGCTGTCAAAGTGCTGCACTCAATATGTCAGCAAATTTGGAAAATTCAGTAGTGGCCACAGGACTGGAAAAGTTCAGTCGTCATTCCAATACCAAAGAAAGGTAATCTCAAAGATTGTTCAAACTATCATACAATTGCCCTCATTTCACATGCTAGCAAGGTAATGCTCAAAATCTTTCAAGGTAGGCTTCAACAGTATATGAACTGAGAACTTTCAGATGTACAAACTGGATTTAGAAAAGGCAGAGTAACAAGTGATCAAACTGCCAACATCTGTTGGATCATAGAAAAAGCAAGGGGATTACAAAACAAAACATCTGCTTTATTGACTAAAACCTTTGAGTGTGTGGATCACAACAAACTGTGGAAAACTCTTACAGAGATGGGAATACCAGACCATCTGACCTGCTTCCTGAGAAATCTGTATGTGGGTCAAGAAGCAACAGTTAGAACTGGACATGGAACAATAGACTGGTTCCAAATTGGGAAAGGAGTATGTCAAGGCTGTATGTTGTCACCTTGTTTATTTAACTTATATGCAAAGTACATCATATGAAATGCTGCTGCTGCTAAGTCACTTCAGTCGTGTCTGACTCTGTGCGACCCCATAGATGGCAGCCCACCAGGCTCCCCTGTCCCTGGGATTCTCCAGGCAAGAACACTGGAGTGGGTTGCCATTGCCTTCTGCAATGCATGAAAGTGAAAAGTGAAAAGGAAGTCGCTCAGTCGTGTCAGACTCTTAGCGACCCCATGACTGCAGCCTACCAGGCTCCTCCGTCCATGGGATTTTCCAGGCAAGAACACTGGAGTGGGGTACCATATATGAAATGCTAGGCTAGATGAATCACAAACTGGACTCAAGATAGCCAGGAGAAATATCAACAACCTCAGATATGCAGATGATACCACTCTAATGGCAGAAAGTGAAGAGGAACTAAAGAGCCTCTTGATGAAGGTGAAAGAGGAGAACAAAAAACTCAACTTTCAAAAAACTAAGATGATAGCATCTGGTCCCATCACTTTGTGACAAATAGAAGGGGAAAAAGCGGAAACTGACAGATTTTGTTTTCTTGGGCTCCAAAATTACTGTGGATGGTGACTGCAGCCATGAAATTAAAAGATGCTTGCTACTTGGAAGGACAGCATATTAAAAAGCAGAGACTTCCCTTGTTGAAGTGAAGGACAGGGAAGCCTGGTATCCTGCAGTTCCCAGGGTCGAAAAAAGTTGGGCATGACTTAGCGACAACAAAAACAACGTCAAAGAAATACCTGTACCATATTCACTGCAGCATTATTTATAATAACCAAGATATGTAAACAGCCTAAGTGTCCATCGACAGATGAATGAATAAAGAAAATGCAATAGATAGATACAATGGAATCGCATTGAGTCATAAAGAAAGGAAGCAAATCTTGTTATTTGCAACAACATAGATGGACCTCAAGGGCATTACGATAAATGAAATAAGTCAGAGAAAGACAAATATTTATGACCTTAATTATGTGTGGAATCTACAAAATAAACTGAACTCATAGAAACAAAGAACAAGTTGGTGGTTGTCAGAGGCAGGGTGTTGAGGTGAATGGGTGGAATGTGTGAAGATGGTCAAAAGGTGCAAACTTCCAGCTCTATGGTAAATCCTGGGGATGTAATGTACATCAGGGTGACTGTAGCTAACAACCCAGTGTTGTGTGTTTGAAGGTTGCTGGGTTTGATCCCTGGGTCAGGAAGATCCCCTGGAGAAGGGAATGGCTACACACTCCAGTATTCTTGCCTGGAGAATTCCATGGACAGAGGAGATTGGCAGGCAATTTCAAAGAGTTGGATATGACTGAGCGACTTTCACTTTTAATTCTCTTCCCCACCCTCAGAGGGGGCGTCCCAGGTGAGGCCAGTGGTAAAGAACCCACCGGCCAATGCAGGAGACCTAAGAGACGGTCCATGGGGTCGCAAAGAGACATGACTGAAGTGACTTAGCACACACACCCTGAGAGAAGTCTCAGTTCAGTTCAGTTCAGTTCAGTCGCTCAGTCGTGTCCGACTCTTTGCGACCCCATAAATCGCAGCACGCCAGGCCTCCCTGTCCATCACCAACTCCCGGAGTTCACTCAGACTCATGTCCATTGAGTCCGTGATGCCATCCAGCCATCTCATCCTGGGTCATCCCCTTCTCCTCCTGCCCCCAATCCCTCCCAGCATCAGAGTCTTTTCCAATGTGTTCCCATTTTACACGTGAGAAAACAGGCTCGTTTTGCTTTTAACAGCCATCCAAGTGGTGGAGCAGCTTTGAACCCCAGTGTTCTTATTCCAAAGCCCCAATTTCTAGACGGTGGAGTCCAGGCACTGGAGACTATCCCTCTCCCACACTGATGGTTTGCTCTAGGGCCAGCCATCACAGAGGCTGCTGGATTAACCATTTAATCCACTTACTCTGCACCCCCTCAGCCCTTTGGCGGCCTCCCTCCGGCCACTGCCTGACACTTCAACCGGCTGAGGTTTTACAGATGAATCATCACCATCCCCCTGCCCTCCCTGCCACGTGGGGCAGGCCCCTCCTATCCTCATTATTCTAAATCTTTAGCTCACAAATCTGCAGAACTGTGTTAATAAAGCCCTGTTCACCGTGTGTGTGCAGGCTTTGAAAAGGGAATCTGAGGGGGAGTTTGGGGTATGAAAGGGACAGTATTTATGTCCATAATGGGACTTAATCTGAAGCTAAAAACTAGGTCTCAGAGAGAAGAAGAAGAAAAAAAAAAAAAAAGCTGAGGCTGAGGGCTACAAGCTGCTGAAAAGGGGGCTTGACTACTGGATAGTAAATGTGTAATTTAATGAAAAAAATCAACACTTGGATGACAGCAGTTTGCCTTTCAAGGCCAGATTGGCCACCTGACACTTGGGCATTCCTCAGTTCTGGGATGTGATTGTCTCTCAGCTTTGGGGGGCCTTGAGTGGGGGTACTTTCCTCTCAGTTATAGGCACACCCACCCACATGTGGACCCATGACTGCAATCCCTACAGGGCAGGTGCTCCTCATGCCTGGCCCCAGGTCATAAGGAAGGAATGGCACGTCTGTGCGGTCACACGTGCGCCCCCTGCAGGAATGAGCATCATGTGGCGCCGAAGCCGCCCCATTCGGCAAGCGGCTGGCTGGCGGTAGAGGAGCTGCCCCGCTCTGAAGTCATAAAGTGGATGGTAGATTGGGATCCCTCCGCCCTAGACTCACCAGCAAGCCCCTCACCTACATCCACCTTCTGCTCTCTCCTCTGTAAAGTGGTTGGCCACTATGTAAACTATAATGCAAAGTTCTGGGTGTTTTGGACACCTTGGGTTGTGCGGGTCCCACAGCTGGGCAGAGGGCAGATGGAAGAGGAAAGATGTGGGTGTAGCAGCCATGACAGCAGAGCTAAGAACTGGCCAAGCATGTGGATTTTAATATCCAGAAACAGGTAGTTGCCACAAGCAAATCCATTAAGGCCATGTTTACTCTCTCATCAGTTACAATCATCTGTTTGAACAGAAGCCTCTGGAGTTTATTACTGATGTTATTGCCCATCACAGAATGACTGTGCTCAGCTCCTAGGCACTGGGGCCTCCACACACCACAATTTTCCATGTGCTGTGCACTCACTTTCTTGGTTAGTGCCTCTCAGTAGCTCCCTGTTGCCTAGGGCCTGTGCTGCCCCAGGCAGAAAGCGCCATATGAGGTCCTGCCCGTCTTCCCCACCTGTGCTGTGTGCCTGCAGCAGTGAATCACCTGCTGACTTTTTTTTTTTTTTGAGAGACAGCGGTTTATTGCGTGCACGTACACAGCCTTAGCACAGGCTGCCCGCGGGTGCTCCTTTCTTGTGAGCACACTGTGTACAATCGGTGCCCCAAGGATCTACACATGTCCATACGTAAATTACACGCGAGACTCGTACATGGAAAATAGTGTTATGCTTTGCTGCTGCTGCTAAGTCGCTCCAGTCGTGTCCGACTCTGTGTGACCCCATAGACGGCAGCCCACCAGGCTCCCCCATCCTTGGGATTCTCCAGGCAAGAACACTGGAGTGGGGTGCCATTGAGAGTTATGCTTTAGTTGGTGGGAATTTTTAGGACTTCGAGCCGGGGAGACAGCATCTCAAGTAACCCTTGAGAGAACTGCTTTGAGGAGGTGAGGGGAGGAGCCAGATTATATAGAAGTTTCATAACAAAGGGCAGGCAATCTTAATATTAGAAGATCATGGTTAATCAAAGAAAACTAGTTATCCAAAGTTAGGGAGTTTAATGGTTTTCTATGTATGGGAAGATACAACAGTCTGGGCTCACTGAGATTCATTTAGTATGCATGTCAGCTATCCTGGGCCAGTATCCTCTGTTCTTGCACATCTTGAGCTTGGAGTGGCTGCAGTCCTGATGGCTGTCGGATCAGAGATGTTCTTCTCCCTGAGTGCTTAGGGCTTGCCAGCTCACATTGGAGGGCTGAAATTGCTAATGATCGTGACATCCTTGTTTACTGACATGGCGGCAAGTGCTCCATTTCTCACACCAGTGATCCCCAAACACTCAGGTAAGGTCATTGCCCGTACCTCTACACCTTTGCATGGGCTTCTCCTCCTGCTCTCCTGTTCCCTTGTCTTTGAACCCTCAGCTCCCTTATCATTTCCCCTTTATAGCAAGGCGGTGTTGGTTGCTCACCTGGAAATCTTTGCCCAACCCATCCTGCCTTCTTCCTGTGGATTGGTCCAAGCCAGCCATGACAACCACTTCCCCCACTGATGATTGGTCAGGACAAGGACTCATGATCCAGTTCTGGCAAATGAGATATGAGAGGAAGTCTACAGGGGCTTCTGTGAGAGCTTTTCCTTCCGGAAAAGAAAGATGGGCAAGGAAGAAGGTGCCTCCTTGTTTTTGGCTTGAGCACTCTGCCACACACTATGTGGTCCTGAGGAATTCCTCCCCCTCATCTGCAAAACAAGGCAGTAGGGAAAAAGAGGTTCTGGAGCCTCCTCAGCTCTGACATAACTGTGGTTGGTGTCTTAAAAATATGTCTCTCCAGCTGTAAGTCAGCCTATGACCACCATGGACAGTGACCACTATTTTCCCAGGTCAGGGCTGGGCTGAGATGAGTCCACAATCACATCTAAATCCTTCCCTTTCATGGCTGCTCAGGGCACCCAGGACAGATGAGGTCAGGGTTTCCTGTGCCTGTGAGGACTCTGGGCTCTAGGTTCCTCTGTGATTCCCCAGTGCTGCTGCTACAGAAAATCTCCCTTGGGGCATTTGCGAATCTCAAGCCCTCCCACTGAAAGGCAAGTTTGGAGCTCTGAAAGGGAAGCAGAGGGAGACCACATGGAGCTGGGGGTGGGGGTGGGGATGATGCAGAGGTTCCAGAGCCTGTCCATCTTCTCCTTCTCTCTTCCTCCCATCCTCCTCTTCCCACATCTTTCTCTGTCACAGATTAAATTTCTGTGGCCCCTTGGAAGAATAGAGATCCCTGGTGGGGCTCCCTCTGAGGCAGGCCCAGTAGAGAGACTTTTTTCTTCTGGATAAGTCGAGTTTCTCTTCATTCTTTGAACATTTGGGGACATGAACTAATTTTCTTGGCCAATCTGTCATTTATTGTTGATTCACTCAGCTCTCATCACCTTGTTAATTCATGTGTTCCCTCCTTTATTTAGCTCTTACTGTTTTTTAAGCAAGAAGGGAGTTTTATTAGAAGAAACCTGCCGGGAGCCAGCGTGAGGAATCCCACCCGTGACAAGGTCATGAGGGAGGAAGCTGACATACGCAAGGACGTATCAGACTTCAGGAGTTCCCCCTGGCATTTCCTGAGCATGTACCCCCCCCCAAAATAAGAATCTGCCTGCTTTTCCGCTCTTCTGATATTCTCTGGAAAAAAGTCAACTCAGGGCTTTAGTCTTCTGCATTTGAAAGGGATGTTTCAGTTAAACCCCCTCTGATAGCTCTCTAGCTTGCCTAACAGGTTCGCCAGACCTCTTACAGCTTGTGAATTGCTTACAGCCCCCCAACTGCGAGAGGCACAAAGCTTAAAAGCATTTTAAAGATACAGAGCCTTTTCTAAAGAGTTAAAAATTATATTGGTAGAGGGTTTTCACTGTTGACTCAATGACTGCTGCCAGACCTCCATATTCTTTATCTTTTAGGCATCTGGGAGGATGTTAATCAATGTATACGGGATATGGAAAAAGATATGTAATAGTTTTGATGTTAGCAACACTAGACTTTTGAATTAATTACTTTTCTTTGTTATATATCACTGCACTCCTCTTGTGTCCTTGCTATGTAAGAATGTAACTTTATTTAGTGCTTTCTGAGAATGGCACCAGACTTTGGGAAGATCAACACAAATAAGTCTTCTGGTTGACAAACCCTTATCAGAAAAAAGGCTGTAAAATGTTAATTGGCCCTTTTTGGCCAGAAGATGCTGTAAATTACCTTAGACTTGTGTATACAACTAGGTATGCAGAGAGAAAAGCCTGGTTTTGATAAGAGTCTGGGCTGCTAACACTGCATAATTTTGTATTACCCATTGGTCTCTATGTACAATCTAAAAGGTATATAAGGCCTTCTAAACAATAGGAGCTGGAGCCAGTCGCTGGACTGGTTTCCCCCGTGTCTCTTTTTCCCTCCCTCTCCTCTTTACTTTAATTTCAGGCTGAATTTCCATCTGGAGTGCGGAGGCTCGCCAAGTCTACTTACTTGCCCTGGCTGTTAAGACCCGCGTGAAAGGGAGCCTAAGGCGAGGCACCCTTAGATATTCAAGCGAGCGCCGGCGGCCCAACGTAGATGGTGCAAATTCCTTGTCTGGAATTTTATTGGTCTTCCGCGTAATCCAAGCTATTCAGCCCTCTTCCTCCACTTAATCTTCCTACTACACTATTTCTTCTTAATCTAATCTTATATTAATAAATAAGTCTTTCCTTGTCGACTCCGTCCACCCTTCGAATTCCCTGGATCCACCGGGGTTGGACCCCGGCAGATACCTAAGAATAAATTATGGAACCATAAAAGATCAGAATTGCCAAAGCAATCCCAAGGGGGAAAAAACAAAGCAGGAGGCATAACTCTCCCAGACTTCAGACAATACTACAAAGCTACAGTAATCAAAACAGTGTGATATTGGCACAAAAACAGACATACAGTTCAATGGAACAGAATAGAGAGCCCAAATAAACCCACACACTTGTGGTCAGTTAATCTTTGACAAAGGAGGCAAGAATATAAAATGGGAAGAAGTCTTTTCAGTAAATGGTTCTGGGAAAGTTGGACAGCTGCATGTAAATCAGTGAAGTTAGAATACACCCTCACACCATGCACAAAAATAAACTCAAAATGGCTTAAAAAGTTAAATATAAGACATGACACCATAAAACTCCTAGAGGAGAGCATAGCAAAATATTCTCTGACATAAATCATACCAGTGCTTTCTTAGGTCAGTTTCCCAAGTCAATAGAAGTAAAACCAAAAATAAAGAAATAAGACCTTGCTTTTGCACAGCAAAGGAAACCATTAAAAAATGAAAAGAAAAGCTGTGGAATGGGAGATGATATTTGCAAATGATACAAAACACAAGGGCTTAATCTCTAAAATATACAAACAGCTCATACAACTCAACAACAAAAAAACAAACAACCCAATGAAAAAATGGGCAGAGGACCTTAAAAGACATTTCTCTAAAGAAGACATACAGATGGCCAGTAGGCACATGAAGTTTCTTAACATCACTATTAGAGAAATGCAAATCAAAAATACAATGAAGTAACATCTTGCACCAGTCAGAATGGCCATCATTAAAAGGTCTAAAAATAACAAATGCTAGAGAGGGTATGGAGAAAAGGGAACTAACTCTCCTACACTGTTGGTGGGAATGTAAATTGGTGCAGCCACTATGGAAAACACTGTGGAAGTTCTGCAGAAAAATAAAAATAGAATTACCATATGACCCAGCAATCCCACTCCTGCACATATACCTGGACAAAACTATAATTCAAAAAGACACACTCATGCCTATGTTTACAGCAGCACTACTCACCATAGCCAAGACATGGAGACAACCTAAATGTCCATCAAGAGACGAATCGGTAAAGAAGATATGGCTTATATACAGTGGAATACTGCTTAACTATAAAAAAGAATGAAATATGCCATTTGCAGCAACATGGATGCAACTAGAGGTTATCATACTAAGTCCAAAAGAGAAAGACTAATGGCATATGTTGTAACTTACATGTGGAATCTAAAATATGGCACAAATGAACTTATCTACAAAACTGAAACAGACTCACAGACAGAGAACAGACTTGTGGTTGCCAAGGGAGGTCGGGGGGTGGGGGAGGAAAAGATTGGGAGTTCGAGATTAGCAGATGTAAACTGTTATATATAGGATGGATAAGCATCCTATAGGATGTCCTATAGGATGTATAGCACAGGGAACCGTGTTGACTATCCTGTGATAAACCAGAAAGGAAAAGAACATTAAAAAAAGAATATCTATAGGTGTGTAACTGAGTCACTTTCCTTTACAGCAGAGATTGGCACAACATGTAAATCAACTATACTTCAATAAAAAAATAAATAAATAAAAGGTAGCATCATCATGGGTTCATAGTGTTAGGTAGTTAGGGAAAAGGAGTCCAGAATGACGGTGGCTAAAAGATAAGGAAGAGAAAAGCCCGCGAAAATAGAACAAAGGAAGGTCCGAGGACAGGAGTGAGGACCTCAAGTGAAACAAACAACACTCCTGGCTGGCCCAATTTACATAGGACAGGCCCAGGAAAAAAAAACACACACACACAAAAAAAAAGAGGAGCCAAAGCTAGCTTTCTCTCTCATTCTCTCACGCGCTGGGGTGCTCTTCTCTTTGTGTCTTTGGGTTGACATGCCCTCGCGCCTCGAAGATGGATTTTATGGTAGCCTCAGCAGTCTAGTACAATGAGTTCCCAGGTGCTGCTGCTGCTGGTGGTCTAGAGACCACTTTGAGAACCATGGTTGTAGGCAGTGGAAATCTGTTAAGGTCCCTGCTGTTTTTCTGTCCAGTTTCACTATCACAGATTTTTTTTTTTAGTGGATTCTGTTTCCACTGCCAGGAAAGGTCAACCAAGGATTATAGAAAAGCCGGGGCACTCAGCACAATGTGTGAGTCCCATCAGCTTGTCTTGCACTCAGTTTCATGAGCTTCACTTTGCTCCTTGTCGAAGTTAATTCCAAAGACTTCAGTCAATCAGTCTCCAGTCCTGGAGGTGTTAGGGGTGAGGGCAAATTGCTGGCCAGAAAAAGAAATTTCAAGATAATTGTGGAGAGAGGGTGAACCAATACCACAAAAGGTTTACGGCTTCTGTTTACATAAAATATGTGTTACTCGCTCAGTTGTGTCTGACTCTTTGCGATCCCATGGACTGTAGCCCCCCAGTAGGTAAGGTTAATATGATGGAAGTTCTAGTTTATTTTTTCTCTCCGTCTGTAATAGGCATTTTATAGGCATCTTAGATTGCTACAAGCAACCTGGTCAGAAAGGTGCTGCCTTTGGTTTTCAGTTGTGTTTCTCACATGAAGTGCTATCCTGGAATTACTAGTTTGTATACTCTTGGTATGTATAAGCACAAAGGAGTTTAGCTTTTAAAACTCTTTATTACTAAATGTAGGCTTGTTAATTTATTTACCCATTCATCCATCCTGTAATTCACTAATTCTTTGTACCAACATTCGCTGAATATCTTCACTATGTAAATTAACTTTGTAAGTCCTGTGGAGAATAAAAATAAAGTCCAGTTTTCTGTGTAGCAAAATCTGTTTAACACTAAGACATTATGAAACTAATATAAACTTTCCATTTTATTTAAGAGATGGAAATACATAGTAGTGAAATAATTTAAAACAGGGAAGGTTTTGTACAATCACGTATATACACAGGGCTTCCCAGGTGCCACTAATGGTTAAGAACCTGCCTGCCAGTTCAGGAGATGTAAGAGACTTTGATCTCTGGGTTGGGAAGATCTGCTAGAGGAGGGCATGGGAATCCACTCCAGTGTTCTTGCCTGGAGAATTTCATGGACAGAGGAGCCTGGCGGGCTACAGTCCATAGGGTATCAAAGAGTTGGACACGACTGAAGCAACTTAGCATGCATGGGTGCACATCTACAGGTTTCCCACGTGGTGCTAGTGGTAAAGAAACCACCCGCCAAGGCAGGAGACATAAGAGAGGTGGGTTCGATCTCTGTGTTGGGAAGATACACTGGTGGAAGGCACAGCAACCCACTCCAGTATTCTTGCCTGGAGAATCCCATGGGCAGCGGAGCCTGGTGAGTTACAGTCCACAGGTATGCAGAATCGGACATGACTGAAGTGACTTACCACACATACACAAATATATAATTCATGCATAAGTATATATGCATGCATATGTATATATAGTTATATATATAGATACAATTTTAGAAGTAATAAACATGATTTTCCATAGTTACTTCTTTAAGATAACAAATAAAAGTCTTAATGCTTATATATGATTCAGAAGATATCCATTCACAGAACAATCGAGGAGAGTAATTATTCATTTTTGGCATACGAGAACAGCCATAACAAGTTACCTGAAGCTTTAGGTTGGGGCTTCCTAGCCTTTTTGGGATTGAGAATGTTAGCTTCATAAAAACACGGCTGCTGTCTTTGTATTACCAGTATTTAGAACTGTGCCCAGTATATGGTGATACACATGAACACAATTAACATTAGTTGAATGGTTGAAGGACAGAATACAAAACCCTTTCAATGATTGGCAAAGATACATGAAGCATTTCCACAGAAAAGTGACCCAAGTCCACACACCATTTTGTGTACATTTCAGGGAAGCTTTGGTATCCCCTGGACTTCCCTGGTGGCTCAGACGGTAAAGTGCGTCTGAGACCTGGGAGACCTGGGTTCGATCCCTGGCTCAGGAAGATCCGCTGGAGAAGGAAATGGCAAACCACTCCAGTACTATTGCCTAGAAAATCCCATGGACAGAGGAGCCTGGTAGGCTATAGTCCATGGGGTCGCAAAGAGTCGGACATGACTGAGCGACTTCACTTTCTTTCTTTTCTTGGTATCCCCTAATCCTTACCCACAGCTGCCAGGTTAAGAACCCTAGCCTTAGCTGAAAGAAAAGAAAAAGACAGGAGATGTACAAAAGAACGTCAGCCCAAAGCAGAGAGTGTGGCTTCTGTCAGGGGCCAGGCCATTCCTGAAATGTCCACGTGATACTAGGAGGGAATTTCCATATAGCAGATTTTGTGTTAGGTAACTTATCTTTTAAACCAGTTGTGTTATTCCAAGATTATCTCAAATATACCAAATATATCTCTACTAGTCAACTTCATGTCATCTGTTTTCCTTTGTACCTGTTTTATCATTCAAAGAATGTTAGGAGGTATATATAGTATGTGATAGTCCATGAATAAGAAAAAAGGTTCTGGTGGTTTTAGAATGTGCTAGTAGTGTCTTTGAGATACCGAGTGGCAAATCCAGTCACATTTGGACTCCTGAACACATTTTGACACTCTCTTTTGGACACCTCACTGGTAATTTTTCTGGGTCATCATGTTCTAATGTATATCTGTTGCTTGTTAAAGAGAGATTGGAGTGTTAGTTTTCACTTAGTTTTAATATGTGAAGTAATGACACTGGAAATATAAAAGCAGGTTTTCTTTTCTATCTGTGATGACACACAAAATTAACGTTTTCATTTTTTTTCCTCATGGAGAAACACGGAAAGGGAAAGTGTTAGTCATTCAGTCGTGTCTGACAACTTTGTGACCCCATGGACTAGCCTGCCAGTCTCTGGAATTTTCCATGCAAGAGTACTGGAGTGGGTAGCCATTCTCTTCTCCAGCAGATCTTCCCAACCGAGGGATCGAACCCAGGTTTCCTACACTGCAGGTGGATTCTGTTACTGTCGCTACCAGGGAAGCCATACCCAGAAATTAATGTTAAAAAATGTGACTAATAGGATCCATTTTTCTATTTGTATTAAAAGGTCAGAGAACATGTAGTCGAGACTAATTGATTTAAGAGATGATCAGTTCAAAAAAGTTAGTTTAGCACAAGATAATTTTTAACAGAGAAAAGACACAGATTTAGCATATTTTATCAATGTTTATACTCTTATATACTTCACAGTTACACTAAGAATATTGTGTAATTGTTTGTTTATCATATTCTCTAAGAACAAAAATTGCCTGCTTATAAATCATAGATGTAGAACCAAATGGATATTGTTCAAGTTTTTACAACTTTTTTTTCTTAGCACATATGTCAAAGTTCCCAGAAATCAACATAATGGTTGTTTTTCTTTTGATGTAATGCAAGCACAGCTCCAGTTTCATTTCTCTGAAAAAATCCTTTATATATTTGAGGAATTTTCAAAACGATATAGCAGTACTAATATTGTTGGATAAAGTTTCTTGATCCATCTTATTCATTCTCCCTTTATACTGTGATCTCTCAATGTATTCTGATATCTGCAATTGTCAAATGATGGTACCAATTTTAAATTGAGTCAAATTCTTTTTCATTTTATACTTTTAAATTGCCATCCTCATTGTTAGTCTCAACTACTTATTATTTTCTTAGTGCCTTTTTCTTTCAAAGTAAACTGTCTACTAGACTTTGGGAGGTTTTATTTCATTTTACAAGTATTTCAATTACCATGGTTATCAGTATAAAAATCCTATTTCTTTTTAAGTAAGCATGATCAAGTAAGAACGTTGTATTTCTACTAAATGCATAGCTGTCAAAGAAATAATGCTAATTGATTTAGGGCATCTGCCAGCTGGAGAAGAGACTATTTCATGTGGATATTTGTCTATGGTAATAGTGATAGGACAGGGGGACAGCTTTTAAAAAAGTGTTTTTTTTTTTCCTTTGGGAGGGGATGGAGAGAAAGCAGAGTCTCTGACTGACATGAAGTGAAAGGAATTTCCTTTCACCCCCCAAATAAAATTTTGTGCTTGCGTGCTAAGTCGCTTCAGTCGTGTCTGACTCTTTTGTGACCCCAAGGACTAGGGATTCCTCTGTCCATGGGGTTCTCCAGGCAAGAATCCTGGAGTGGGTTGCCATTTCCTTCTCCAGGGGATCTTTCCAACCCAGGGGCTGGAGCCCCGTCTCATACGTCTCCTGCCCTGGCAGAGGGGTCTTTACCAGCAGCACCACCTGAGCTCGTCTACTTCCAAACCTGCTACTGGCTGTGCAAGCTCTTACATGTTGTGAAGAATCTGTGTCAAGATTGTGTAGTCTTGCTTTCTCTGGGCCCTTTTGGTTTTTCTACCACGATTTTAAGATTTATTTTCAGAATTCACTTCAGTCTTTTTTCTCCTTCCTGATAAAGATGTGTATTTCGTAGAACATGAAGCATTTTGAAATTTTGTTGTTGTCTCTCTACCTAAGCTAAGAATGAAAACCAAAACCCTTATCTTGACTTTACAGAGTCTTTCACTGTCTGGCCGCTGACTGTATCTCTGCTCTAACCCATCACTCTTCTTGTTGCTTATGTAGCCAGAAGCCTCGACATGAGGATTCAAATCCAGTTCTATCTGGCTCTGAACCTCATCCTGTTAGCCATGCCCTACACTACCTTTGTAAGCACCTCACCTCTCTCCCACAGAGTGTAGGTGCCAGGCGGTCCACAGGTCTAACTCCAACTCCTGTTTCCACCTCAAAACAGTTCTTTTCTTGAAGTCAAATTTTGTTAAAGTATGACATCCATTGAGGTATATGTAAAAATCATAGCTGTAAAGCTTGATTACTTTTCATGAATAAATATACTCAGGCAACCAGGAACTAGACCAAGAAGTGAAATAAATACTACTGTGTCCCAGCAGAGCTCATGACCACCCCTGCAGAACCGGCTTCCCCCAGGGCAACCACTTTCCTGAAATCTGAAACCACCGGTGTTTCCGTGGTTGAACTTTACAGGTCCTCTTCTGTGTCTAGCTTGCCTTGCTCTCAATAGCAAAAACTAGCTCTTCAGCTATAATCACATACCCAAGAGCTCCATTTCTCAAATTATATCTCAAGAAAGGTTAGTGTCCAAAGATGTTCATCTGAGAGTTACAAGTTGGTTTACTTTAATAAGCATTTTGAATTCCTAAGAGCAGAATGCAATATGGAATGTGTCCTACAGTGTTTCCACAGCACAGTTAATAACACGTGGAACACATTACATGATGGGTAAAGCTCGAATGGGGGTTTTCTGTGGGGTTCTCAAGAGTTCATCCTCACAGTCTATGCCCTTCTCCATTAATTAGTTCCTCTGGCAGTGACCCATTCCCTGCTAAAGAGGACAGGCTAACTTGAATGGGATGGCCCCAAGTTATTAGACAAGTGCATGCTTGTTCCAGGATACTGGCCGTACCTGCTTACACAATTGGTGATTCAATTTTCAGTTCATTCACCATAGTGGAAAGTATGAAGGGGGCTGTTGTGTTTCCCCACTTTAAGGGAAGTCCACTGGGCATCTCTGTCTCCTTTTTGTCGAGAATTCATTAGAGAACCAGATACTGATCTTAGGCAAAGATTTGGTTTGGATACTCAAAAGATTTTCTTTTTTCCTGTAACTGAAAATCTTAAAAAATTTTTTAAAAATTGAAATATAGTTGATTTACAATATCATGTTCATTTCAGGTATACAGCATAGTGATCCAGTTTTATATATATATATATACACTTTCCAGATGGCACTAGTGGTAAAGAACCTGCCTTCAATGCAGGAGACGTGAGACGTGGGTTTGATCCCTGGGTCAGGAAGATCCCCTGGAAAAGGGCCTGGCAACCCACTCCAGTATTCTTGCCTGGAGAATCCCATGGACAGAGGAGCCTGGCAAGTTACAGACCATAGCGTCACAAAGAGTTGGATATGACAGAAGCTACGTAGTGTGTATATATATATATACACACTATATATATATATATATATATATATATATATATATATATATATTCCTTTTCAAATTCTTTTCCCTTATAGGTTATTACAAAATACAGAGTAGAATTTCCAGTGCTACACAGTAGGTCCTTATTGGTTATCTATATTATTTGTAGTAGTGTGTCTATGTTAATCCCAACTTCCTAATTTATCCCTTGCTCACCCCCCTTTTCCCTTGGATAACCATAAGTTTGTTTTCTGTGGTTGTGAGTCTGTTTCTGTTTTGTAAATAAGTTCATTTGTATCATTTTATAGATTCCACATAGAAGCGATATCAATATTTGTCTTTGGCTTACTTCACTTAGTGCGATAATCTATAGGTCCATCTCTGTTGGTGCATATAGCATTATTTAATTCTTTTTTATGGCTGAGTAATATAGATGGGGAAACAGTAGAAACAGTGTCAGACTTTATTTTTTGGGGCTCCAAAATCACTGCAGATGGTGACTGCAGCCATGAAATTAAAAGACACTCCTTGGAAGAAAAGTTATGACCAACCTAGATAGTATATTCAAAAGCAGAGATATTACTTTGCTGACTAAGGTCCATCTAGTCAAGGCTATGGTTTTTCCTGTGGTCATGTATGGATGTGAGAGTTGGACTGTGAAGAAGGCTGAGTGCTGAAGAATTGATGCGTTTGAACTGTGGTGTTGGAGAAGACTCTTGAGGGTCCCTTGGACTGCAAGGAGATCCAGCCAGTCCATTCTGAAGGAGATCAACCCTGGGATTTCTTTGGAAGGAATGATGCTAAAGCTGAAGCTCCAGTACTTTGGACAACTCATGTGAAGAGTTGACTCATTGGAAAAGACTCTGATGCTGGGAAACATTTGGGGCAGGAGGAGAAGGGGACGACTGAGGATGAGATGGCTGGATGGCATCACCGACTCGATGGACATGAGTTTCGGTGAACTCTGGGAGTTGATGATAGACAACAATATACAGCCTTGACGTACTCCTTTTCCTATTTGGAACCAGTCTGTTGTTTCATGTCCAGTTCTAAGTGTTGCTTCCTGACCTGCATATCGGTTTCTCAAGAGGCAGGTCAGGTGGTCTGGTATTCCCATCTCTTTCAGAATTTTCCACAGTTTATTGTGATCCACACAGTCAAAGGCTTTGGCATAGTCAATAAAGTAGAAATAGATATTTTTCTGGAACTCTCTTGCTTTTTCCATGATCCAGCAGATGTTGGCAATTTGGTCTCTGGTTCCTCTGCCTTTTCTAAAACCAGCTTGAACATCTGGAAGTTCACAGTTGACGTATTGCTGAAGCCTGGCTTGGAGAATTTTGAGCATTACTTTACTAGTGTGTGAGACGAGTGCAATTGTGCGGTAGTTTGAGCATTCTTTGGCATTGCCTTTCTTTGGGATTGGAATGAAAACTGACCTTTTCCAGTCCTGTGGCCACTGCTGAGTTTTCCAAATTTGCTGGCATATTGAGTGCAGCACTTTCACAGCATCATCTTTCAGGATTTGAAATAGCTCAACTGGAATTCCATCACCTCCACTAGCTTTGTTCATAGTGATGCTTTCTAAGACCAACTTGACTTCACATTCCAGGATGTCTGGCTCTAGGTGAGTGATCACACCATCGTGATTATCTTGGTTGTGAAGATCTTTTTTTGTACAGTTCTTCTGCGTATTCTTGCCACCTCTTCTTAATATCTTCTGCCTCTGTCCATACCATTTCTGTCCTTTATCGAGCCCATCTTTGCATGATATGTTCCCTTGGTATCTCCAATTTTCTTAAAGAGATCTCTAGTCTTTCACATTCTGTTGTTTTCCTCTATTTCTTTGCACTGATCGCTGAAGAAGGCTTTCTTATCTCTTCTTGCTATTCTTTGGAACTCTGCATTCAGATGCTTATATCTTTCCTTTTCTCCTTTGCTTTTCACCTCTCTTCTTTTCACAGCTATTTGTAAGGCCTCCCCAGACAGCCATTTTGCTTTTTTGCATTTCTTTTCCATAGGGATGGTCTTGATCCCTATCTCCTGTACAATGTCATGAACCTCATTCCATAGTTCATCGGGCACTCTATCTATCAGACCTAGGCCCTTAAATCTATTTCTCACTTCCACTGTATAACCATAAGGGATTTGATTTAGGTCATACCTGAATGGTCTAGCAGTTTCCCTATTTTCTTCAATTTAAGTCTGAATTTGGTAACAAGGAGTTCATGATCTGAGCCACAGTCAGCTCCTGGTCTTGTTTTTGTTGACTGTATAGAGCTTCTCCATCTTTGCTGCAAAGAATATAATCAATCTGATTTCGGTGTTGACCATCTGGTGATGTCCATGTGTAGAGTCTTCTCTTGTGTTGCTGGAAGAGGGTGTTTGCTATGACCAGTGCGTTCTCTTGGCAAAATTCTATTAGCCTTTGCCCTGCTTCATTTTGTACTCCAAGTCCAAATTTGCCTGTTACTCCAGGTATTTCTTGACTTCCTACTTTTGCATTCCAGTCCCCTATAATGAAAAGGACATCTTTTTTGGGTGTTAGTTCTAAAAGGTCTTGTAGGTCTTCATAAAACCATTCAACTTTAGCTTCTTCAGTGTTACTGGTTGGGGCATAGACTTGGATTACTGTGATATTGAATGGTTTGCCTTGGAAATGAACAGAGACCATTCTGTTGTTTTTGAGATTGCATCCGAGTACTGTATTTCAGACTGTTTTGTTGACCATGATGGCTACTTCATTTCTTCTAAGGGATTCCTGCCCGCAGTAGTAGATATAATGGTCATCTGATTTAAATTCACTCATTCCAGTCCATTTTAGTTCGCTGATTCCTAGAATGTTGACGTTCACTCTTTCCATCTCCTGTTTGACCACTTCCAACTTGCCTTGATTCATGGACCTAACATTCCAGGTTCCTATGCAATATTGCTCTTTACAGCATCAGACCTTGCTTCTATCACCAGTCACATCCACAACTGGGTATTGTTTTTGCTTTGGCTCCATCCCTTCATTCTCTCTGGAGTTATTTCTCCACTGATCTCCAGTAACATATTGGGGACCTACCTACCTGGGGAGTTCCTCTTTCAGTATCCTATCATTTTGCCTTTTTCATACCATTCATGGGATTCTCAAGGCAAGAATACTGAAGTGGTTTGCCATTCCCTTCTCCAGTGGACCACCTTCTGTCAGACCTCTACACCATGACCTGCCCGTCTTGGGTGGCTCCACATGGCATGGCTTGGTTTCATTGAGTTAGACGAGGCTGCAGTCCGTATGATTAAATTGACTAGTTTTCTGTGACTATGGTTTGTGTGTCTACCCCCTGATGCCTCTCACAGCACCTACCATCTTACCTGGGTTTCTCTTACCTTGGACATGGGGTATCTCTTCACACCTTCTCCAGCAAAGCGTAGCCGCTGCTCCTTAACCTTGGATGAGGGGTATCTCCTCACAGCCTCCCCTCCTGACCTTGAATTTGGAGTAGCTCCTCTTGGCCCTCCTGTGCCCACACAGCCACCTCTCCTTGGAGTTTTGTAATAGTACTGTAGATAATGCTGCTATGAACACTAGGGTCACTTCTACCTGGCAGGGATGTGGGGACAGGAGGAAGAGGCTCAGATGGAGGGGGAAGAGGGAGGTTTGGGGAGAAATCTCCAGAAAGAGGGCACAAGGAAGAACTCTCCACCCGGTAAAATACCACCATTTTCACACCCTCCACATTCATGGCCACCATGCCAATTTTCCACATGCCACCACCCATGTAGCCTGCAGCTTGAAATCTGAGAGCTCAAGAGTCAAGGTATTTCTGGGTCCCAAGTCCTGTCTCTGGAGAGACAAAAGGCAGTCAGACTGCAGACGGCTGCCCACTAGATCACCTGACCAGGCTGGAAGTACCCCATCAGATGCTGAAGGCAGACCTCTGTACTTCTGAGAGGCAAGGGAATGTGGGCCAGAGAGTCAGAGGCCTTCGGTCACCAACCCCTCCCTCTGGGCTCCTCCTTGGAGTGGGCTAACCCCATCTCCGGAGAAGGCAATGGCACCCCACTCCAGTACTCTTGCCTGGAAAATCCCATGGACGGAAGAGCCTGGTGGGCTGCAGTCCATGGGGTCGCTCAGAGTCGGACACGACTGAGTGACTTCCTTTTCACTTTTCACTTTCCTGCATTGGAGAAGGCAATGGCACCCCACTCCAGTGTTCTTGCCTGGAGAATCCCAAGGGCGAGGGAGCCTGGTGGGCTGCCGTCTATGGGTTCGCACAGAGTCGGACAGGACTGAAGCGACTTAAGCGGCAGCAACCCCATCTCCAAGGCTTCAAGTCCGGCCCCAGAGCCTCAGAGCTTCCGCGCCCTCTAGCGGCCTCTCACCGTAGCGCCCACACCCAGGCCTTCCGCCCTCTTCAGGACTTCTTTCTCTGCCTCTGCGGCAGCATCGGTACCACGAGAGCTCCTGCAGATGTGTCGCTCCCTAGAGGTGCTGTTGGTTGGGCCAGGCTCCTGAGGCCGTCCCCGGGGTGGTCCCAGGCTTTTGGCCACTTTTCGTTTGTCCGTATCTCTAGCCAGCTACCTGCCGTTGGCCAGTACAGACTTCTGCTCTGAGGTGGGCCCACATGCGGATTGCCCCGAGGAGGCCCACCTGAGGGAGGGGGTCCGGTCCGCCACGCCCTCCGGGGGCCTGAGGCTCCAGATGGGAAGCCCTGTCAGTGTCTGATCGCAGGGCACTGCATTCTCCAGGTAAACCCGAGGAGTTACCTCCATAACATTTAAAAAATAGATCTCCCGCTGGTCATATTTATGAGATAAAGAATTTCCCCTATTAAAGTTCGGAAATATATTATTATTAAAAGGAACAGGAAGACACAGGATGCTCCTAAACGAGCTATTACTTGGAAGATTAAAAGATTCTAATGAGAGAACACTCACTCTCTTCACCCTCTGGGACATCAGCACAAGTTGGGAATTGGTTGCAGTCTTTATTAATTCCTCTGATTTCTCCAGAACCTTTCCTTCAAGGAGAAATCTCTGGGCTCTGCAGGGACCGTGGGTGGTGACAGGTAACTCTGAGACTGAAAAGCTGGAGGAAAAGAGACAGGGGACAGAGATGAAAAATGGTGATAAGGAGCAGCAAAGGTGTCATGTTCAGCCTCAGGCTTAGAGTCTCAGTTCTTCTCCAGCGAAGGTAAGAACCACCAGGAGCTGGCCCCACTGGTCTTGTCACGTCCTGTGGGAATGGGGGACAGCCAAACCACTGTGGCCACTTTCAGAGAAATAAAGAAGAGTGAGAGGGCATCCCTGGGAGACAGTTTGACAAGGTTATTGTTGTGAAATGATGAACTTTTCAGAAAAGTGAAGACTGTTCTTTTGATTTTCAAGGACTTGCATTTTTATGGTTGAAAGGAAAACTTGACATGGAGAACATCTAATGATTAAGAAAGAAGAGAAAGGAAAAATGTTAGACAGCAAGAAAAGGAGAGAGGGGGAAAGTACAAGGAGGACGAGTACAGTTGATAACAACATCAGCTGCCTGGGTGTCAAAGATGGTAACAGTGGGGAGAAATATGGCCAGGCTGTCAAGAAGTACTTGGCTTTTAGACAAAAATATCACTCACCAACCAGAGACTTCAGAATTACAAAGGTCCAACTAATACCAACTAATATTCTGATGAAAGTGAAAGAGGAGAGTGAAAAGTTGGCTTAAAGCTCAACATTCAGAAAACTAAGACCATGGCATCTGGTCTCATCACTTCATGGCAAATAGATGGGGAAACAGTGGAAACAGTGACAGACTTCATTTTTTTGGTCTCCAAAATCACTGCAGATGGTGACTGCAGTCATGAAATTAAAAGATGCTTGCTCCTTGGAAGAAAAGTTAAGACCAACCTAGACAGCATATTAAAAAGCAGAGACATTACTTTGCCAACAGAAACCATCTAGTCAAAGCTATGGTTTTTCTAGTAGTCATGTATGGATGTGAGAGTTGGACTATAAAGAAGCTGAGCACCAAAGAATTGATGCTTTTGAACTACGGTGTTGGAGAAGACTCTTGAGAGTCCCTTGGACTGCAAGGAGATCCAACCAGTCCATTCTGAAGGAGATCAGCCCTGGGTGTTCTTTGGAAGGAATGATGCTAAAGCTGAAACTCCAGTACTTTGGCCACCTCATGCAAAGAGTTGACTCATTGGAAAAGACTCTGATGCTGGAAGGGATTAGGGACAGGAGGAGAAGGGTACGACAGAGGATGAGATGGCTGGATGGCATCACGGACTCGATGGACATGAGTTTGGGTGAACTCCGGGAGTTGGTGATGGACAGGGAGGCCTGGCGTGCTGCGATTCATGGGGTTGCAAAGCGTTGGACACGACTGAGTGACTGAACTGAACTGAACTGAACCTAATGGAGTGTCATGACTGGGGCACAAACCAGGAAACACACACTGTATCCCCTTTAGTTCATTAACTACTACAATACAGAGAAAGTCCAAGCTGCAATTACTGTCAACCAAGATGAGTAAAAACAGAACCTGTCAAGGTAACAGCCAAGAATGACCCTGCAGCTCCTCTCCTAACCCTTTCTAAGGCTGTTCTGTTGTTGGGCTATTCTTTATTGTCTCAAAGAAACTTAGACTCGGTGAGTTTTAAGCCAGTTATTCAAGGTCATTATGGTGGAGTTGTGATTTGAACCCAAGTGTGCTTGACTCCAAAGCTCCTGCATTGTTTACTGTCTCACAGTGCTTTCCCAAATACTTTTGGAGTGAGCTATTTACCTGACAATCGTGGCTGAGCATCAACAGGAGAACCATCCCTGGTAAACTCTTCTGGAACGGTAGGAGAGGGCTCGGAACTTCTAGGGGAAATGGTTGTACTCTGAGGTCATGCACATTCCTGAAGCAGTCACTCATCTCAGACTATTTTCCCTGTCCAAGAAAAGGAGACTCGGAAATCCTAATAAGCAATGTTCATCATCTACTCTATGAGAGATGCCATAGAGAAAGATCTGAATTAACTGAGATCCCACTCTCCTGGGAAGTCATTGTTTTTCCTTGGACAAGTGGCCTGGTGACTGTTGGTAAAACTGGTTTTAAACGTTCCCCAGTCTCTGATCAGTTTGTTGGAAGCTGAGGGTACTTTCTTTTTCTTGTTTCTCCTGCATTATGTGCCCTATGTAGGTCAAATGCCCCTTTTACCTCACCTAACTCTAGATTCTTTAGAAATATCTACCCTCGCATAGGATTTTTTTTTTCTCTCAGTTATTTCAGGAAGGTAATACCAAATAGACAGGAAAACCTTCATAAGTACTTGCAGAATAAATAAATAAATAAGTTATAATAATAACTTTCCAACAGTAAATTGCCATGGAAAATTTTAGCAACTGAAATTTATGCTTGGGTTAGAGAATGAGACATTGAAATGATTCCTAAAAGAAAGAAGGACTCTCTGGTTCCTCCCCTAATGGAGGGAATATTGAAATATTGCTATTCAGAGCTTGAGATGGAACCATGATTAAGATTGGAGGTGGAAGTCAAAGAGGTGTGTGTGTGTGTGTGTGTGTATGTGTGTGTCTGTGTTAGGCTGGAGAAACCAGAAGGCCCGACATAATGTAGAGTTTTCTCATTTTTGAAGTTAAGAAAGGTGACATTCCACATTAGCAGCTGGCAGCAGGAGCACAGGGTGTTTGTGTTCTTTTCCTGGTCCTACCTCTGCTTCTGGTCTTGAGCTTACGTCATGCAGACACACTGGTCGCAAGGGATGTATAGACATAGAGCAAATAGAGTACTTTCATACATTTTTGAACATATTTTGTCTTCTATGTACTAATGACATCCTTTTTAAACATTATTTATTTTTAATTGAAGGATAATTGCTTTACAATATTGCTTTGGTTCCTGCCATACATCAACATGAATTAGCCATGGGTATACATATGTCCCCTCCCTCGTGGTAAACCTCCCTCCCACTTCCCATCTTTTCCCACCCCTCTAGGTTGTTACAGAGCCTCCGTTTGAGTTCCCTGATTCATATGGATAATTTCCATTGGCTACTAGTGACATCTTAAAAAGCTAGGGAGATACTTGAAATGAGAGTGGAATAGGACTCTATGTTTAGTGGAGAGATGGGGCAAGAGAAGAAGCCAGTAAAACTAACCAAATCAACAAACCAGTCCACTGACTCAAAACTTTTCAAACCTGGACTCTGAATCAATGCTTATGATCAGAAAGTTATTATTGCTCTTGTTAACCAGTGAATTTGACCTTGATCCCTGGTAAAATTCTTAAATAGATGTTTTGGAAAACATTTGGAATTCTCAAAGGACATATCATCAGGAGCTATATAACACAAATCACAGTGTGAAACTTCACATAATGTCTTTTATTGATAGTATTAATAATAATTTAGTAGATCAAAACCATTCTAGTAAATCAGGAGAAAGGGGTAGAAAAAGGGGATATCAATTCCAGTAAGCGTCATAGAAAGGATGATGACTATGAGGTTAAAGAGCATACTCTTAGTTTGGCTACTATAACCAAAATTATTCATTAATAACCATTTGAAAGTCTGAGAAAGATTTCTAGTGAAAAGGAGAAGTTTTTGTAGATCTTTTCTTCTTCACCTCTTTTAGCAGTGCCTTTGATAGACATAGCAAACATGTATGGCTCATCAAACTTCAGAAGATGTGAATCAAAGAAGGGAAAGCAATATTATAGGTAATAAAATTATAATTCAAAATATTCTTGTCTTTTGGAATGCTAGACTAAAAAACAAGATGAAATTTAGCAAGGGCACGTATAAAATCCGCATGTAGACTTCAACAGTCAGCTGAAAAAATACAGGAAGGATAAGACCTGATTTGGTAGCCATTCATGTGGAAATGATTTGAGGCTTTTTCCAAGATTTTTTTGGATTATCATGAATTAGGACTTAGTAGGTATAAAGTATGGGCTTCCCAGGTGGCTTAGTGGTAAAGAATCTGCCTGCCAATGCAGGAGACGTGAGTTCGATCCGTGGGTCAGGAAGATCTCCTGGAGGAGGAAATGGCAACCCACTCCGGTATTGTTGCCTGGGAAATTCTATGGACAGAGGAGCCTGGCGGGCTTCAGCCTGCAGGGTTGGAAAGAGCTGGACACGACTGAACACACAGGCACACAGGTATAAAGTATGAGGAATTTCTGAAGAATGTGGAGATATTTAATCAGGAAAAGACAAATGGAAGATGTGATAGCTGTCTTAATATTGTTGTTCAGTTGCTCAGTCGTGTCTGACTCTTAGCGATCCCATGGACTGCAGCACACCAAGCTTCCCTGTCCTTCACCATATCCTGGAGTTTGCTCAAACTCATGTCCATTGATTCTGTGATGCCATCCAACCATCTCATCCTCTGTTGTCCCCTTCTCCTCCTGCCTTCAGTCTTTCCCAGCTTCAGGGTCTTTTCCAATGAGTCTTAAGTATTGGAGGGATTCTTATGAAGAAGAGGGATTATAGGACTAAGGGGGTGTTTGTGGTGGAAAATCCAAACCCACCTACCTGTGCTGGTTTCATAGAGGTGATTCTTGTAGGGTTAACAGTTGTTACTTACAGCATGGTTTCTGAGTATGAAAATAAAGTAAGTCTCCCTGAAGAGGTCAGATTGGGGTACATGAAGTTTCTTCCTAGAGCCTCCAGAAGAATGTTGGCAAATATGGACCCCATTCATTGGAATTTCTTGGAACTAACACAGACATTAAAAAAATATGGCAAGTTTCCAGATTTGTTTAGGTTGGGTCACAAGTGGTACTGTCTGTAGGTAGAGAGTAGTGTGGGTCCAGATGAATTCTAGGTACTCAGATTCAGTAGAGAAGGAAACCTGACCTGCTTAGGGCTTGGAGTCAACACCTTCTCTCCTGATTGTCTTACCCCTGGACTAAATTCTGCCAGCTTACAGGTCTGTGGATGTTCTTCCCTCTTATGAAGGCTCCATGTATTGGCTTCCCCCCGACCTTGGATACTCACAGAAGACTGTTGCCTCTATTCTATATGCTGCTATCGTCAAGACAGACTCCTTTTCTTGTAGAGGTTGAAGAAGAGCCTCCCTAGGGAGGAGGTGTATCTTGGAGTCAACCAGATCAGCTGCAGCTGTAATTTGTTCTTGCATCACTGGGGTGGATTGTCCTTAAGGTCAATAGTAGTCTTTCTACTCTGGAAGGGGTTAGGACCTGGGTCCTGCTTTAGTCTCTTAGAGAGGAGGCAGGAGAAGATGGCCATGTAATTCTGTAGATTACTTGTTCTGTTTAGTTTTTAACATTACCGATTTATGTAAACCATTTCAGTCCCCTTAAAAAGAATACAAGTAAATAGTAGAATGAAGCTAAATGAAAGATGTAAAGAAGAGATCCTGCTGTAGGAATACAGCACTGAGTTCCTTCTACATAAAAGCAGAGAATAAAGGTAGGCCAGTAGGAGGACTGAAGAAGGTGATGGCACCCCACTCCAGTACTCTTGCCTGGAAAATCCCATGGGCGGAGGAGCCGGGTAGGCTGTAGTCTATGGGGTCGCGAAGAGTCGGGCACGACTGAGCGACTTCACTTTCACGTTTCACTTTCATGCATTGGAGAAGGAAATGGCAACCCACTCCAGTGTTCTTGCCTGGAGAATCCCAGGGACAGGGGAGCCTGGTGGGCTGCCGTCTATGGGGTGGCACAGAGGCGGACACGACTGAAGTGACTTAGCGGTGGCGGCAGCAGCAGCAGCAGCAGCAGCAGCAGCAGTAGGAGGACAGCACAGGGTCACAGCAGAGGTTGAATTTTCCTAATAACAGACTAGGATGGCTCCTCCTGGAATAAACTGGATAAGCGTCTTACTTTGACAGGTGAAAGGCAGAGTGAAAATACTTGGATAAGGAAAAGGTAACCTGCAAGGAAGTTCCTAACATATTGTCTTTCAGAAAATATTAATAGCTTAGAATAAAGTATGACTGCCTAGGTTTTGGGTTGTGAAGAGCCTGAGAGAGATGCCGGGTGACAAAGAAAAGAGTAAGAGACTTTTCCAGGTAGAAAGAAAATCCAATATTTTAAACTTAGGATTTATTATATAGTAATAATAGTAATAAAAAAATCCACCTTGTGTTTAGAAGTTTAATTTCAGCATTTTTTCCTGAAGCGCTTTTTAAAATCAAGTTTTTATTTAAAAATTTTTTATCTTATTTTGGACTATAGTTGATTTACAATGCTGTGTTAGTTTCAGAAAAGTGATTCAGTTATACAGATACATATATTTATTCTTTTTCAAAATCATTTCCCATTTATTATAGAATATTGAGCAGGGTTCCCTATGCTCTACATTAGGTCCTTTTTGGTTATCTGTGTTAAATATAGTATTGTGTATATTGCAACCACAAACTCCCAGTTGACTCATTGGAAAAGACCCTGATGCTGGGAAAGATTGAAGGCAGGAGGAGAAGGGGATGACAAAGGATGAGATGGTTGGATAGCATCATCGACTTGATTGACACGAGACTGAGCAAACTCTGGGAGGTGGTGATGGACAGGGAGGCCTGGCGTGCCGCAGTGCATGGGGTTGCAAAGAGTCACACATGACTGAGGGACTGAACTGAAACTCCCAATTTATCCCTCCTCCCACACCTGTCCTCTTTGGTAATCACAAGTTTGTTTTCTGAGTCTGTTTCAGTTTTGTAAATAAGTTAATGTGTATCAATTTTTGAAGCACTGTCTGTAAGTGGAAATGAAGGGTCTATATGTGGTTTTCTAGGTATTAGATTATATTTTTGTATAAAACCATGCCACACATTAATTAATTCAAGAAATACTAAGTATTTATGACCTGTTGGGTGCTGTTCTAGACTTTAAGTATTAATATAAAGGAGCAAACAAGTGGTTAGTGGAGTTACTTGAACTTTCAGTTTCCTGTGCCTTGATGATGGGTCCATATTACCCTCATGGGACACTTCTTTCATCCAGAGCTGGCATTCCTGAATGCAGAAATCCTGCTCACAGAAAAATTCATCTCCATAGAACTAGCTTCCTGTATCCCTTATCGCGACTAAATACTATAAGCATCAAGAATGAGTGGAGAGAATATAAAGAGGAGCATGTGGCAAGACGTTGTAGCCAAATGATACTAAAAGTGATCATTTAGTGAATATCTCTGTGTGCTAGGCACTATGATAAGAGTCTTACAAAAGTATCTCATTGAAGCCTCACATGAATCAGGGGAGGTAGTTATTATCATTATCTATAATTTACATATATCTGGCAACTATAAAATAGATGTAAGGCAAGTGAGGAGAAAAAGAGAGAGAGAGCCAGGCAGTCAGGCAAGAAAAGGAAATTTATTAGAGGGAAAAGAAGAGGTTTACTGGCCCTTGAGAAGAATCGATGTCCTCCCTTTCTGATGGGGTCTTTCTTATACCCTGCCAGTGAAAAATTCTCTGAAGAGATGGTTAATTTTTAGCCTGTAGCAGAGTCCTGTGGTCACGTAGTGGGAGGTCTGGAATCTGGTGGTCTTGTAGCCTTAAGAAGGTAGGTGCCAGTGGGAAAACAAGATGTCATTTGGGCAATTTTGTAAGTCTCAAGGGTCACTGTGATTTTATTCTTTGTTTGTGAGGCCAGCATAATGAGCCATTTTAACAATGAGCCCCATGCAGTCCCCATCCATAGAGAGATCAAGTACATTGTTCAGGACCATACAATTAGCAAGTGGTGAAGCCACAATTCAGATCTCACATCCCACAGTCTAGCCTCTGGATAATGAGGAAAGGTAAATAGAAGATATTATGAAAAAGAAGAAAATTGTGATGGCCTGAACATATGATTAAATTGGTCCATAAAAGTTATATTCAGGTATTGCTGCCTCCTAAATATTGTGGAACAGACACACAGATCTACAGATATACATAAAATGTATCCTAACTTGGTTCCTATTGATTGTCAAAACTTTATCCTGGAAAAAATAAAGTGGATGATCAAACAATGGCCTCAGTCCTTAACAAAGTCTCAGTGAAGCCACTCTAACACAACTACACTTTGAACAGTAAAACTTCCTGGTGAACTCAGCAGGATAAACTTGTTGCAACTACCTGTTTTTCTCAGTAAGACTGTTAGTTTAATCCTGTAAGATGTTGGAAGATATTTAATAAAAGTAAAGTTTGGCTTTTGGAATAACTGGTCATCCCATGTCATCCTTCATGAAGGTAGTTAGATAGCCAGGCCAATTGTCTTTCAAGATCTAATTTTAGATCTTGGCAATAAAAACATGTGAACAGCACATACACCTTAAAATAACTCCATTACTCCAAATTATTTTCCTTCCAGTTTTTTATATGCATTTTATAAATAGTGGTAATTTTCATACATACAATTTTAATCCTAGTATTTCACCTAACATTTTATTGTAAACATTTTATATTGCTTCATTTAAAACAATCATATAATATTCATTACATATAATAGATACAACACCATTTGCTTAACTGTTTTTTCATTGGAGCTTTGTGTCTATATATAAACCATATATATGTGTGTATATATACACCATATATACACCATATATATCCCAACCTTCCATTAAGTGGGAATGTTATTTATCCTTTGTGTTTCTACTGATAACTGCTGCTGCTGCTAAGTCGCTTCAGTCATGTCCGACTCTGTGTGACCCCATAGATGGCAGCCCACCAGGCTTCCCTGTCTCTGGGATTCTCCAGGTAAGAACACTGGAGTGGGTTGCCATTTCCTTCTCTAATGCATGAAAGTGAAAAGTGAAAGTGAAGTCACTCAGTCGTGTCTTCTACTGATAAGAAGACAATATATTTTGGGGTATCTCATTTAACAAATGTATTTTTGAACCCTACAACATGTAGGGCATTATGGGATGGTCAAGACATAGAATTTTCCTGTAGATAACTATGGTACAATATGGAATGGGATAACTGACACAAAAGAGCTACAGTTTACTGAAATTATAGAGAAAGGAGTAGGGAAATGAAAGGGTAAGGTGGAATATGAACTAGAATTTAAAGGACAGTAAAGACTTCAGATAGCATATTCAAAAGCAGAGACATTACTTTGCCAACTAAGGTCCGTCTAGTCAAGGCTATGGTTTTTCCTGTGGTCATGTATGGATGTTAGAGTTGGACTGTGAAGAAGGCTGAGCACTGAAGAATTGATGCTTTTTTTTTTTTTTTTGATGATTCAGTTCCCCATTTATTGTCTCTATTTGAAACACTAAGACAACTTGTTCAAACACTCTTTGTGGTGTCTTTTGGGTTTTGTTTGGCACAAGAACATCTTTTATAAATTAAATTACTTTTACTCTTTTCTTATTAGTAGGCAACAATGAACAGAGCTTGACTCAATGCCACTGCAATAAGTAAATACCTACATAAATGTGGTCACTGCCGTCACGGAGCAGGCAGATCATTTGTTAAGTGGTTAGCCAGAGGATGTAGAATATGCTTAAGCTAATAAAAATACATATTACTATTTTCTCAGAATATTTGAAGACTCAAGGATTCGTAAGTACAGACTCCCTATCTGACCTTGGGTAGAACTAATATTCTACTAAAAAAAAAATTCTATTCTACAGGTTAATTCAAATCCCACGTGCCTACTTCTTAGGCCTTTATTCTTCCATTCCCTGTCTCTAGACAGAATTGCCTTCGGTTCTCAGCTCATATCATGATGCTATTTCTTATGTTTGCTCATGTTGTTTCTTCAGCCTGGAACCCACTCCCTCTAGGAAGCCCTTTCTATACCCAGGATTTCAGTAGATAGATGCCATTTCACTGTGGTCCCCAAGGTGTTCTCTATGATTGCTCATGATTTACCATATTGCACCATAATTATCTTTAAAATGCATCCATTATTAGACTGTGAAATTCTTAAGGTAAGGACTATGCCTGCTTCAGCTCTATCTGTGTGGGACTTAGCCCAGCGCCTGGCATGTAGCTGGTCCTCACATGTTTGGTGAATGGAGGGATGAGCCGACGGTACCTGCCCGTCTGCCAGATCGATCTTGTTCCCCAGCACCACCATGGGGTAGGACTGCTCCATCGGAATGGTTTTGGCCAGAACATCACCCCACCAGGTTTCCAGGGCTTCGAAGGACTCCGGGTCAGTGACGTCAAAAGCCAGGACACAGCCATCAGAGCCTTTGTAGAATGTAGACACCATGGAGCGGAATCGCTCCTGGCCACCTGTGTCCCAGATCTGTAGCTTCAAGGTTGTGTCATCCAGTATAATAATCTTGGAGAGGATGCTGGCCCCCAGTGTGGTCTGATAGTCTTCGTAAAACGTCTGATGCACATATCGGTGCAGGAGGGAGGTCTTTCCAACACCCAGGGCTCCAATGATGATGAGCTTGAGGTCCACCTTCTTCCGAGGATTCATGGAGGGGCTTCAGAATCTCTGGGGAACAGACAAGAACCAGGAAAAGCTTCCAGAGCCTTCTCAGCCTCCGATGGCAGGTGGGGGGTTCTCTCTGAGTCTGGGGGGCTCCTCTTAGAAGAGCAGTCTCAGCTAGATCAAAGGAAAAAGGCTTTGGGAGCAAAGTTGCTGAGGCCAAGTCACTTCCTCGAATTGATGCTTTTGAACTGTGGTGTTGGAGAAGACTCTTGAGAGTCCCTTGGACTGCAAGGAGATCCAACCAATCCATTCTGAAGGAGATCAGCCCTGGGATTTCTTTGGAAGGAATGATGCTAAAGCTGAAACTCCAGTACTTTGGCCACCTCATGAGAAGAGTTGACTCATTGGGAGGGATTGGGGGCAGGAGGAGAAGGGGGCGACAGAGGATGAGATGGCTGGATGGCATCACTGACTCGATGGACGTGAGTCTGACTGAACTCCAGGAGTTGGTGATGGACAGGGAGGCCTGGCGTGCTGAGATTCATGGGGTTGCAAAGAGTTGGACACAACTGTGCTACTGAACTGAACTGAACTGGAAGACTTCAGAAAGCTAACAATGAGGTTGGGTCTTCAGCTTCTACCTATTAAGGAGTAGACTGGCACCAGGTTAGCACTCCTAATGTAAACAATTACATAATTGACACAATATGTGAAGTGTCTGTTAATAGCTATTGGGAAACCTAACACAGGAGTGTAACCTCTGAGAGAAACAGTAAGAGACTATTTTTCTGGGCTCCAAAATCACTGCAGATGGTGACTGCAGCCATGAAATTAAAAGATGCTTGCTCCTTGGAAGAAAAGCTATGGCCAACCTAGACAGCATATTAAAAAGCATATTAGAAAGAAGATCAATCCTGAATATTTGTTGGAAGGACTGATGCTGAAGCTGAAGCGCCAATACTTTGGCCACCTGATGTGAAAAACCTAGTCTTTGGGAAAGATCCTGATGCTGGGAAATACTGAGGGCAAAAGGAGAAGGGGATGGCAGGATGAGATGTCTAGATAGCATCACTGACTCAGTGGACATGAATTTGAGCCAACTCTTGGAGATGGTGGAGGACACAGCCTGGTGTATTGCAGTCTGTGGGGTCACAAAGAGTTAGACATGACTTCAAGACTGAAAAACAACAGAGCAGGTAAAGAAGTAATTAGCCTCCAATTAAAATAAATAAATTAAAAAATAAAATGCAAAGAAAAAAAGATTTAATCTTTATTCTTGGACTAATTTTATCCTATTTCTAAAGTGTAATCTTTCTGAGGTTCTATTGAATGCTCCCAGTTTTCAATAAGATGTCTCCACTCTGGTTGATTGGACCTTAAATATCTCCAACTCTGTATGAATTCCAGTAGTTACTCAATCTATACTTAATAATACTCAGCTAAACTCTTGTGGCTATCCATATACAGGTTTCTAGAATTCTTTTTCTGCATGTCTCCCTCCTCTTCTGCCTACAAATTCAGACAATTTCTGCTTTCCCAAATGCTGATCTCTGGCTCTTCAACTCAGTGAGATAATCATGCCTTGCCCCTTCTTTGATCTTGAGTCTGGAAAGGCAGAAAGTCATGGTGGTCATAGTTCACTTCAATCATTTCCCTTCTCTCAGGGGTTCAGTTCAGTCGCTTGGTCGTGTCTGACTCTTTGTGACCTCATGGACTGCAGCATGCCAGGCCTCCCTGTCCATCACCAACTCCTGGAGCTTGCTCAAACTCATGTCCATCGAGTTGGTGATGCCATCCAACCATCTCATCCTCTGTTGTCCCCTTCTCCTCCTGCCTTCAATCTTTCCCAGCATTGGGATCTTTTCAAATGAGTCAGTTCTTTGCATCAGGTGGCCAAATATTGGAGTTTCAGCTTCAACATCAGTCCTTTCAATGAATATTCAGGACTGATTTCCTTTAGGATGGACTGGTTGGATCTCCTTGCAGTCCAAGGGACTCTCAAGAGTCTTCTCCAACACCACAGTTCAAAAGCATCAATTATTTGGTGGTCAGCTTTCTTTATAGTCCAACTCTCACATCCATACATGACTACTGAAAAAACCATAGCTTCGACTAAGTGGACCTTTGCTGGCAAAGTGATATCTCTGCTTTTTAATACGCTGTTTAGGTTTGTCATAGCTTTTCTTCCAAAGAGCAAGCATCTTTTCATTTTTTGGCTGCAGTCAACATCTTTTTTGGAGACCAAGAAAATAAAGTCTTTTCCTGTTTCCACTTTTTCCCCTTCTATTTGCCATGAAGTGAGTGATGGGACCAGAGGCCATGATCTGAGGTTTGTTTTTTATGTTAAGTTGAATTTTTAATTTTTTAAAATGTTGAGCCAGCTTTTTCTGTCTCCTCTTTCATCCTCATCAAGAGACTCTTTAATTCCTCTTCACTTTCTGCTATTAGAATGGTATTATCTGCATATCTGAAGTTATTTCTCCCAGCAATCTTGATTCCAACTTGTGATTCATCCAGTATTTTGCATATAAATTAAATAAGCAAGGTGACAATATACAGTCTTGTCATACCCCTTTCCCAAGTTTGAACCAGTCTGTTGTTCCACGTTCGGTTCTAACTGTTGCTTCTTGACCTGCATACGGGTTTCTCAGGAGATAGGTAAGGTGGTCTGGTTTTCCCATCTCTAAGAATTTTCCACAGTTTGTTGTGATCCACATAGTCTAAGACTTCAGCATAGTCAATGAAGCAGAAGTAGATGTTTTTCTGGAACTCTCTTACTTTCTCCATGATCCAGTGAATGTTGGCAGTTTGATCTCTGATTCCTCTGCCTTTTCTAAATTCAGCTTATACATTTGAAAGTTCTCGGTTCACGTACTGCTGAAGCCTAGCTTGAAGGATTTTGAGCATAATGTTGGTAGTATGTGAAGTGAGTGCAACTGACCTGCTCTAACAAAACATAAAAACAAATCTCAAAAGATTAAACTGAACCTTAAGTATCCTCACTGTCCAGCAGTACAAAGCCAAAACTCATTAAAGGAAGGCAATACAATTCAGATACTCAATAACAGAACACCCTTAATGTCCAGCATCTAATAAAACAATTATTAGAAATGCAAAGAAGCAGAGAAACGTGACCATTCAGCAGAGAAAAATGAGGCAATAAAAGACATTAGCAAGATGGCCTAACAGGAAACCTCAGAAACTCCTTCACCCCTGGAGACAAGGATTTAACAACATATGAACCAATTGCCTCTGTGAGAAATCTAGAATCCAGTTAAGAAATTCCTGGGAGAGAGATCTTCCTGTTAGATTTTGGGAGTTCAGATTCTTCTTTCAGCTTCAGCTGCTAACTGGCTGTCCTCTTCCTCTTTCAATAAAATGGCAAACTGAAACAGTGTAAACAGGGACAATCCAGCGCTTTACTTCATTAACACGTGGCAGGCTCCAATGGGATGGGAGACCCTGGTACTCCTAAGGTTTGTTAAATGGGTAAAACATCCTTCCTCAGCTCTCCTCCTGGTGGTTCCATGAGACTAAATGGCAGGCTTTCAGTCACAGCTGGAGACAAAATTGCCCTGAGTCTGGGGAGAGTGGCACCAAACTGCTCTCCAAATGGTTATGAAGAAATGTATCTTCCATTCCTCATTTCTTATATTGTGGATGTCTGTAGAAATTGTGGATGTCTGTAGAAATAAGCCATTTGTAATTTTGTGAAAGTGAAATCCTCAGATTTGAAAGGTTATGCCATTTAGATGTGCCCATTCCTAAAAATGGGTACAAACTGTTGTTTCTCATCTTTTGGGGCCAGTAGGCCTGAAACAGGGGTAAAAGAAAATACATACTTCTATTTTTGGCCTGAAAGTGGTAAAGGAAATTTTGTGTTTAAAAAAAGAGAGAAAGAGGGAGAGAGAGAAAAAAATTTCTGCTACCAATGTAAGCATGAAGCCGGGCAGGAAGATTCTTTACATTCATTCACCAGCGCACTTTCCCTCAGCTTGGCCTGGCATAATTAAGGAAACTTCTAACTCCTGAATTCTTCCTTGGGAAGGAATGAAGTGAAATGTATATCCAATATTCTGAGTTTTTGTGGTGCTGCCAAGGGACTTGTTTCTGTCTTATCTGAGTCTAAGCGCTGAGAGGAACGGGACACCAGGTTGCGGGTCATCGAGAACAGAGGCGATCAAGGTGGCTTGGTCTAGCACCAGTTTGCAGTGCCACAGATGGACACTAGGTGGAACTCCAGTACCGCAACTTTCTACAGTGTCAGAGAAACTGTAGAGTATTGCAGACACAAAGAGGAGATCTTACGGAGAATTGGTAAACTTCTGAATTAGGAGATGACACGTGTCCAAAGAGGTTGCATCCCCAGAAAAGGCTTCAGAGGTCTCCAGATTCTCCAGCTGATTGGAGAAAGTCCTCCCTGAGGAAAGTGAAAGTGAAAATGAAGTCGCTCAGTCGTGTCTGACTCTTTGCGACCCCATGGACTGTAGCCTATCAGGCTCCTCCGTCCATGGGATTTTCTAGGCAAGAGTGCTGGAATGGATTGCCATTTCCTTCTCCAGGGGATCTTCCCGACCCAGGAATCGAACTCGGGTCTCCCCCATTGCAGGCAGACGCTTTACCCTCTGAGCCACCAGGGAAGCCCAAGGAAACCAGACCTGAGGTTTCCCTGAGGACACCAGACCACAGAAACTAAGAGAGGTAGCTGAATTTTCAAATGCTGAAGTCCTAACAGAAAACAACACACACAAAGAAACAGAAAAATATCGCCTATTTAAAGGAACAGATTAAAACTCCAGAAACCAACCCTAAAGAAATGACAATATATGAACGAACAGACAGAATTCAAAATAATTATCATAAGATGTTCATGAATTAAAAGAGAACACAGAGAGACAATTAAAATGAAATCAGGAAAATGATACATGAACAAAACACGAATATCAACAAAGAGAAATTGTAAGGAAGAACCATTTAGAAAATTTATGAATTTTTGCCTAGTTAAAAAAGTTTATGACATTTTGATTCTACTTGTTTGACTTAGTATGAAGCAAATGCCTGATTTCTAACATATATTCATTCAAAACTTTGATATAATTCCTTGTATTTTGACATCTATTATTACTGCTAAAAGTCTAGAAAATTTATTATCTTAGTGATTTAAAAAAATTTTATTTATTTGGCTGTGCCAGTTCTTAGTTGCAGCATGTGGGATTTAATTCCCTGACCAAGGATCAAACCCAGGGCCCCTGTATTGGGAACTGGAGTCTTAACCACTGGACAGACTACCAGGGAATCCCTTGTTTTTTAATTAATTTATTTTTAATAGAATGATAATTGTTTTACAGAGTTTTTTTTTTTCCCCTTTCTGGAAGATTTTCTTTTCTTTTCTTCTTTATTTTGGCCACTTTATTTATTTATTTTTACAATGTGATTTTTCTTATTTTAATTTAAAATACATATGTATATTATCTTAAATTTATTTAATTAAAGGATAATTGCTTTAAAGAATTTCATTTTTGTCTGTCAAACATCAATAAGAATCAACCATAAGTACACCCATGTCCCTTCCCTCCTGAGCCTCCCTCCCACCTCCCTCCCCATCCCACCTCTCTAGGTTGATATAGAGCCCCTGTTTGAGTTCTCTGAGGCATACAGCAAATTCCCACTGGCTATCAATTTTACACATGGTCATGTAAGTTCCCATGTTACTGTCTCTGTACATCTCACCCACTCCTCCCCTCTCCCCACCGTGTCCATGAGTCTGTTCTCTATGTCTGTGTCTCCATTGTTGCCCAGCAAATAATTTCCTCAGTACCATCTTTCTAGATTCCAAATGTATGTGTTGGTATATGATATTTCTCTTTCTCTTTCTGACTTACTTCACTCTGTATAATAGGTTCTAGGTTCAAGCACCTCTTTAGAACTGACTCAAATGCATTCCTTTTTATGGCTAAGTAATATTCCATTGTATATATGTGCCACAACTTCTTTATCCATTCATCTGTCAGTGGACATCTAGGATGCTTCCATGTTCTAGCTATTGTAAATAGTGCTGAAATGAACATTGGGGTACGTGTGTCTTTTTCAATTTTGGTTTCCTCAGGATATATGCCTAGGATTGGGATTGCTGGGTCATATGGTGGTTTTATTCCTAGTTTTTCAAGGAATCTCCATATCGTCTTCCATAGTAGCCGTATCAATTTATACTCCCACCAACAGTGTAAGAGGGTTCCATTTTCTTCACACTCTCTCCAGCATTTATTGTTTGTAGATTTTTGATGGTGGCCATTCTGACCGGTGTGAGGTGATGTCTCATTGTAGTTTTGATTTGCATTACTCTAATAATGAGCAGTGTTGAGCATCTTTTCAGGTGTTTGTTAGCCATCTGTATGTCTTCTTCATATAGCTAGTGGAGGTGATGGAATTCCAGCTGAGCTATTTCAAATCCTAAAAGATGATGCTGTGAAAGTGCTGCACTCAATATGTCAACAAATTTGGAAAACTCAGCAGTGGCCACAGGACTGGAAAAGATCACTTTTCATTCCAACCCCAAAGAAAGTCAGTGCCAAAGAATGTTCAAACTACTGCACAATTGCACTCATCTCAACGGCAAACCACTCCAGTACTCTTGCCTGGAAAATCCCATGGGTGGAGGAGCCTGGTGGATTGCAGCCCATGGGGTCGCCAAGAATTGTACACGAATGAGGGACTTCACTTTCACTTTTCACTTTCAAGCATTGGAGAAGGAAATGACAACCCACTCCAGTATTCTTGCCTGGAGAATCCCAGGGACGGGGGAGCCTGGTGGGCTGCCATCTATGGGGTTGTACAGAGTCGGACACGACTGAAGCAACTTAGCAGCAGCAGCAGCAGCACAGGTTAGCAAAGTAATGCTCAAAATTCTCCAAGCAAGGCTTCAATAGTACATGAACCGTGAACTTCCAGATGTTCAAGCTGGATTTAGAAAAGACAGAGGAACCAGAGATCAAATTGCCAACATCCACTGGATCATCAAAAAAGCAAGAGAGTTCTAGAAAAATATCTACTTTTGCTTTATTGACTATGCCAAAGCCTTTGACTGTGTGGATCACAACAAACTGTGGAAAATTCTGAAAGAGATGGGAATACTAGACCACCTGACCTGCCTCCTGAAAAATCTGTATGGAGGTCAAGAAGCAACAGTTAGAACTGGGCATGAAACAACAGACTGGTTCCAAATAGGGAAAGGAGTACATCAAGGCTGTTTATTGTCACCCTGCTTATTTAACTTCTATGCAGAGTACATCATGAGAAATGCTGGGCTGGATGAAGCACAAACTGGAATAAAGATTGCTGGGAGAAATATCAAATACCTCAGAAACGCAGATGATACCACCTTTATGGTAAAGTATCTTTAATATTAATTTATTATTAATTTCTCATTTAAATGCTTTCTTCTCTGCAGTCACCCTCTGTGCTTTTCTCAGTCTAACTTTACGGAGGCTTTTGATGGCTAAGTCGAAATTCTCTCTTGGTAAATGTCACATTGCACTTGAAAATATGTGGGTTATTTTCAGATATATTTTTATATTGATTTCTAACTTAGTTCCACTGTGATAAGAGAATGGACTGTGCATGATTTCAATACCTTTAGACAACGAAATTTTTTCATCTTGTTTTATGTCCCTGGATATGTTTCAGTGTCTACTAGTTTATAGGCTATGGGAACATGAATAGAATTCGTATCCTACTATTGTGTGAAAATTGTATAAATCTTAATTATGCTGAATTAGTCATAGTGCTTTTCAGGTCTAATATATCCTCCTACTTCTCTGTATATTCATTCTATTAATTTTTGAGAGTTTGATATTGAAACTTCAACTAAAAATCCTGATTTATCTACTTAAAAAATAATTGTAATATATAGTGGAACTATATATAACCTTGTTCTGTATTTTCCATGTCTCTTATAAATGAGTATCATACTTTCAAAATTAAAAAAATATATATAAAGAAGAAAAACCAAATGAAAATTCTGCAACTGAAAAATGTAATAACTGGATTGACTAATGTAATATAGGGCATCAACAGCAGACTTTACCAGGCAGAGGAATGATTCAGCAAATTTAGGATTTTTGAAACTACTGGGGCAGAGGAGCTGAGAGAAAAAGGAGAGAAGAAACATGAAGAGAGCCTCATGGGATGCCATCATACAGAGAAACATATGTATTCCGGGAGTCACAGAAGGAGGAAAAAGAGAGAAAGGGGCAGAGAGCATATTTGAAGAAATAATAGATGAAACCTTTCGAGATCTGAGGAGGGATTTGGACATACAACTTCAAGAAGCTCAAAAAACTCCAGTAGGATCAAACTAAAGAGACCTACATTAAAATACACTATAATGAAGCTGTCAAAAGTCACGAAGAGAGTATCTTAAAACTAGTTTGAGGAAAGTGACTTGTCACTACAAGGGGGCTCTTACTAGATTATCATTCAATTTCTCAGCAGAAACCTTGCAGGACAGAGGAAATGGGATGAAATATTTCAAGTGTTAAAAGAAAAAACCTGCCAACCAGAATACTGTATCCAGCAAAAATGTGCTTCAAAAATGGAGAAATTAAGATTTCCCCAGATAAACAAAAACTGAAGAAATTCATTACCACTAGACCTGCCCTACAAGAAATACTGAAAAATGTCCTTCAAGATGACACAAAAGGATGATAAACAGCAATACAAAACCATTCCAAAGTATAAAACACTCTGGTAAAGGTAAATATATGGACAAACATAGAATCCTACAGTATTGTAATGTAGGCATGTAAATCACGTTCAAAGTTGGAATAGAACTTAAATTACAAAAGCATAATAAGTAATTATAAATCTATGTTATTGGATATACAATATAAAAGATACACTTTCTTTGACCACAGGGAATGTAAATTAACAAATCAATAGCGTTAAGATATCTAGAAACAGCTCTAAGTATTGAGAATTTAAGCAACATACTTTAAAAAATTGAGATATAATTGGCATATAGCATTCTATTAGTTTCAGGTGTACAACATAATAATTTGACATTTGAATATATAGCAAAATGATCACCATGGTAATCTAGTTAATATCCATCACCAAACACAATTGCAAAATTTTTTTGTGTCATGAGAACTTTTATTTTATTTACTTATTACAATTAATTCTCTTTCTTTCTTTCTTTGACTTTGGCTGCTCTGGTTCTTTGTTGTGGACTTTCTCTAGTTGTGGTGAGCAGCGGTCGCTCTTCATTGTGGTGCCTGGGCTTCTGCTTGTGGTGGCTTCTCTTGCGGGGACCACGGGGTCTTAGTCACTAAGGCTGCAGTAGCTGCAGTGTGTGGGCTCAGTAGTTGTGACTTGTGGGCTCCAGAGCATAGACTCAGTAGTTGGAGCACTTGTGCTTGGTTGCTCCACAGCATGTGTATCTCCCTGAACCAGGGATCAAACTGGTGTCCCTTGCATTGCAAGGCAGATTCTTAACCATTGGATCACCAGGGAGTCCCCAGGAGAATTTTTAATATCTACTCTCTTAGCAACTTTCAAGTATTCGATACAGTATTATTAATTACAGCAACATACTGTTCAACAACTGAAATGTAAAGGAAGAAATCACAAGGGAAATTAGAATATATAAAAATGGTGGGAGGTGGGAGGGGGATTCAGGATTGGGAACTTGTATACACCCGTGGTGGATTCATGTCAATGTATGGCAAAACCAATACAGTATTGTAAAGTAAAATAAAGTAAAAATAAAATTAAAAAAAATTTGTGTGATACAGCTAAAGCAGTCCTTAGAAGAAAATTTATATCTTTAAATGGCTATATGAAAAGTGAAAGTGTTAGTTGCTCAGTCACGTCTGACTCTTTGTAACCCCATGGACTGTAGCCTGCCAGCTCCTCTGTCCATGGAATTTTCCAGGCAAGAATACTGGAGTGGGTAGTCATTCTCTTCTCCAGGGGATCTTCTCGACCCAGGGACTGAACCTGGATCTCCTGCATTGCAGGCTGATTCTTTGCCACCTGAGCCGCCATAGAAGGAAGTTTATATTTTTAAATGGCTATATAGGAAAAGATAAAAATTTAAAATCAGTCATCTAAGCTTCCACCTTGAGAAGCTAGATAAAGAAGAGCAAGGTAATCTCAAAGAAACAGAACAAAGGAAATAATGGAATACAAAATGAAATAATGGAAAACAATGAAATACAAAAAGAACTGATAATACCAAAAAACCAATAAAACAAAATTATATCTTTGACAAACCAATAAAATTGATAAATATTCTTTTAGATGATTAACAAACAGATTAAGCACAAATTATTAATATGAGGTGGCACTAGTGGTAAAGAATCTACCTGTAAGTGGAGGAGATGCAAGAGACACAGATTCGATCCCTGGGTCAGGACGATGCCCTGGAGTAGGAAGTGGCAACCCACGCCAGTACACTTGCCTGGAAACTTCCATGGACACAGGAGCCTGGTGGGCTGCAGTCCATGGGACTGCAAAGAGTTGGACATGACTGAGCAACTGAGCATAAACACACACTGATGTGAAAGAAGAGACATCACTGCATACCCTACAAATATCAACAGAGTAAAAAGGCAGTATTATGAACTAACGTGCCAGTAAACTTGACATTTTAAATGAAATAGGCAAATTATTTGAAAGATACCAGTTACCAAAATTGGCACGAGTTAATTTTGTTGTTCAGTTGCTCAGTCATGTCTGACTCTTTGTGACCCCATGGACTGCAGCATGTCCACTGAGTCGGTGCTGCCATCCAACCATCTCATCCTGTCATCCCCTTCTCCTCCGCCCTCAATCACTGACTCAATGGACATGAGTTTGAGCAACCTCTGGGAAACATTGAAGGAGAGGGAAGCTGGGCGTGCTGCAGTGAATTCTATAAAACTTTAAGAAACTCTCTCAAAAACTAGAGGAGGAGGGAACATTTTATAACTTGTTTTGTGGGGCCAGAATAATCCTAACATCAAAACCCAATAGAGGTATTATAGAAGAAGAAAATCACAAATCAATGAGATCTTGGATGGCCTTGGCCTACAGCAGCTTAAAGCAGGGTTTTGGTTCTGGCCAGGGATTGAGGTCAGGTTGTAGCAGTGAGAGAGCTGAATCCATGCTCCTAGACTTGTGGCCAGTGACAAGGCCTTGGCCCTGCAGAAAAAATTTCCCACAAAGATGGAAAGTAGTGAAACAGGCAAAGTGCTTACTAGAAGGAAAAGAGTATAGTATGTGTGGGTAGACACGCAGGTGGACTCAGAGAATCATGCCTTTGTGGTAGCTTGAACCACTTTTATGGGGCATTTCTGTTGAGTTTCCTTTGGCTAATCAATTTGATTAGCCTGTATTTGGTATATCTCAGGATCCTCCCATATGTGCATGTGTGTCTCTCAACCAAGATGGCCTATGAGTAGCTTTGACCTCACTCCCACTTTGACCTCCAAGAAACTCTCTAGTTGAGAAAGTTTTTCTGACTTCAAGAGTGAGAAATATGTGGTCTCTTATCTTTTATCTGGTCAGGTTCCAGCCTCCTCTCTCAATTGTTCTGCTACTGATGTTTTGGAATTTCTGTCCATAGGGAATGAATTCAAATTAGCCACCCTGGGGCTGGGGGCAGATCTACCTCTTGCCTCACATGTATATTGTGAACATAGACAAAAAAGTCCTTAAAAGAATTTTAGCAAACTAGTTCTCAGTTCAGTTCAGTTCAGTAGCTCAGTCGTGTCCGACTTTTTGTGACCCCATGAATTGCAGCACGCCAGTCCTCCCTGAACATCACCAACTCCCGGAGTTCACTCAGACTCATGTCCATCGAGTCGGTGATGCATCCAGCCATCTCATCCTCTGTCACCCCTTCTCCTCCTGCCCCCAATCCCTCCCAGCATCAAAGTCTTTTCCAATGAGTCAACTCTTCGCAGGAGGTGGCCAAAGTACTGGAGTTTCAGTTTTAGCATCATTCCTTCCAAAGAAACCCCAGGGCTTATCTCCTTCAGAATGGACTGGTTGGATCTCCTCGCAATCCAAGGGACTCTCAAGAGTCTTCTCCAACACCACAGTTCAAAAGCATCAATTCTTCTGTGCTCAGCCTTCTTCACAGTCCAACTCTCACATCCATACATGACTACTGGAAAAACCATAGCCTTGACTAGATGGACATTTGTTGGCAAAGTAATGTCTCTGTTTTTCAATATGCGCTCTAGGTTGGTCATAACTTTCCTTTCCAAGGAGTAAGTGTTTTTTAATTTCATGGCTGCAATCACCATCTGCCGTGATTTTGGAGCCCAGAAAAATAAAGTCTGACATTGTTTCCACTGTTTCCCCATCTATTTGCCATGAAGTGATGGGACTGGATGCCATGATCTTCGTTTTCTGAATGTTGAGCTTTAAGCCAACCTTTTCACTCTCCTCTTTCACTTTCATCAAGAGGCTTTTTAGTTCCTCTTCACTTTTTGCCATAAGAGTGGTGTCATCTGCATATCTGAGGTTATTGATATTTCTCCCAGCAATGTTGATTCCAGCTTGTGCTTCTTCCAGTTCAGTGTTTCTCATGATGTACTCTGCATAGAAGTTAAATAAGCAGGGTA